>NC_083885.1:56016924-56316924 GCF_032452875.1 Bos javanicus | reverse complement strand
CTTCTGCGTTCCACCTAGTTGATGCCTTCTCATACTTCAGATCCCATCAGGACAATGTCTTGGTATGAACCCCTAGGATTTTGTATAAGCATGGAGAAAGGTGTGCCAGGGTCCACTCCAGCATGAGCAAAATGGCAACATTTCAGAGTGAGAAGTGAAAACACAGGGTGAAATTCTATTAGTAATTACTGTAACTAGTACAATACAGCTCTCTGAAACCATCTAGCTTACCCAGTTTGCCGATTTGGAAGACATGGTTCATCGTATCTGTAAAATCTGCCCAGCCTAGCTGGCTACTATTATGACGAAGCAATTCTGCTCCCAACTGTTAAGCTGTACACTTCCTGAGGAGTAGCTGTCTGTTACCAAACTTGTTTATGCCAGTTAAGCCTCAGTTAATAACTTCACTCTATCAAATGAATCAAATATTCAAAGAGTTGTTTGTATGCAAAGCGTGTTGCCTGCATTGGAAAGAATAAAAGTGAGTTGCCTTAAAAAAATGCTGCCAGATGAATCGCAAGCAAAGTAACTGTAAATGATTAAACGGAAAAGCTCATAAAAACCTAGGAAAGTCCACCCTTCAGTTTGCTTAGTAAGTGTCTTTAGGTTCTCCTGTCACTTTTTAAAAAGAATTGGAAATGATAAATTACTTTTTATGGTTTATGGGTGCAGTTTATACAAGCATGTGACACAGAATGAGAACTGGGAGGCTGACTGGTTGTCAGAGCTGGTACCTGCCTGTAAAACTTAATTTAAAAATATATCATTCTTGGAGAAACTTCCCTGATGTGGTTAAGACTCTGGGCTTACACTGCAGGGGGTGTAGGTTCAACCCCTGGTTGGGGAACTAACATCCTGCATGCTGTGTGCGGTGCAGCCAAAAATATAAAATTTTTTTTAAAAATAAATCATCCTTGAAAAAGCAATAATAATAATAAATGTCTTAGCTCACTGAACCCTTACACACTAGGCCATGAGGGTGACCACCTTATTACCTCATTCTGCAGATGGGGAAACCAACAGTCCACAGCTGCCCCCCACACCCACTGTTTGAACACTCCCACATTGGAAAAACTCAGACTTCAGCCATCTCAAAGCCCAGAGGGCTTTCTCCTTGCCTTCAGAAGCAAGGTGCCTTGAGATGGCTGTGTCCTGCCCAGCCTCTTCGATTGCAGTATCATTCACACTGGTGAACTGGCAAGAAATGAGTTGGTACAATCACTGACATGCCACATATTTTTTGGAGGGGGCAGTTTGGTCACAGTTTAAAATGGGCACCCTGCTAAAAAATAAAAATAAAATGGGCACCCCAAAAGACCAGAAACATTCTACATAACCAGTAAGAGACCGACTGAGAAAATGATGGCATTCCTCGGGGGAGTACTATGCAGCCATACAAATGGATAAGAGACTTCCCTGATGGTCCAGAGGTTAAGACCCCGTGCTTCCAACACAGCAGGTGTAGGTTTGATCCCTGGTCCAGGAGTTATTAAGATCCCGCATACCTTGCAGCCAAAAAACCAAAACATAAAACAGAAGCAATATTGTAACAAATTCAATAAAGACTTTAAAAATGGTCCATTAAAAAAAAAAAAAAGGATATAAGGTTTTTTGCCCTGGTATAACCTGCAAGATACATTGTCAGATAAAGTAATCTACAGAATAAGGCAGAGCAAGTTCTAGAGACCTTCTGTAGCACAAAGCACCTGTGATTACTGACACTCTACCATGCACTGACATTTAAGAGCGTAGGTCTGCTGAAGTGTCCTTACCACACACACGTAACACAGAGAAGACCAAAGGGACACAGGAAAACTTGTGGAGGCGATGAGTGCCTGCTACCTTGTCTGCAATGATTCTTTCACAAGTGTATGTGCATATCCAAACTCAATCATACCTCCATCAAGCTGCTTATAAAAGTATAAAGTAAGCTGCCACTGGCCAGAAGAGCCAGAAAACAAATATACTTGTTTGCTTCTACCTGCTAGTCCAGATCATCAAAGAACACACAAGAAATCGGTTGCTAGTCTCCAGAGAGGGCTGGGAGAGGCCGTGCATTGGGTTGATTTGGAGGCCTCTAAAAGTGTGAACCACAGGAGGCTTTATTATGCAAAAAATAAGTTGAATTTTTTTATAAGTGAAGTAAATAAAAACAGAATCGGCATACACCTCAATTTGGAAATTCTCCACTTGGAAATATATCACACGGGAATCCCTGAACAGGAACTCCCCTGGCTGTCCAGTGATTAACACAGCTCACTTACACTGCAGGGGGTACAGTGTTGATCCCTGGTCAGAGAATTAAGATCCTGCACGCCCCAGGGTGTGGCCAAAAAGAAAAAAAGGAATGCCTATACAAATGAAGGGGAAGAGATACATGTTCATGCTGATTCTCTGAAGCTTTTTTTATAATAGTGGAAAACTATACAGCTACCCAGCTGCCGCGAAGAATGTGGCAGAGCCTCAAAGACAGCCCCCTGTGACCCCACCTCCTAGTATTATAATCCTTTTATTGTCCTCTCAGCCTCACTGTGCGCTTGACCTAGCAACTGTTCTAATGAACGGAATACAGCAAAAGTGATAGGCTATCACTTCCACTCTTGGGTTACAGAAAAAACTGTGCCTCCCACCTTGGGTGTCCTGTGAAAAGGACTGCAAGGTGAGGGACCGAGCGAGACCTCCAGCCAGGAGCAAACAAGATCCCGCCCCCAGGCATGTGAATGAGCTTGGAAGCGGGCCCTCCCCCAGTGGAGCCTTCAGATGAGACCGCAGCCCCAGCTTGACTGCCACCTCGAGAGATCTTGAGCCAGAAGCACCAGCTAAGCTGGGCCTCGATTCCTGATGCGGAGAAACTGTGAGACAGTAAATGCTATTGTTTTAAGCCCTGGAATGGTTACATCAACAGGCAGTTTATGCAGACTGGATGGTCTGTGGGATTGGAATGCGTCCACTTAATGGACCAGGGGAAGCAACCATTTACTAAAAGCACACAGAGTTACTTGTAGTGAATGATGTGGACAAATGGCCATGATTCAAGTGAGGTGGGGAGGGGGAGGCAAGATCAAGAACATATAGAAACTGACCTCGTTTACATAAAACATTTAAGAAGCTAACAATGTGTGTCTACAACCGTAAGCATATAAACCCAAACACCAAACTGATAAACCTGCCTCTGAGGAATATTTCACTTTTTGTTCTACACTTCAGTAGTTTTTTTTCATCTTTGTGAAACTAGATTCCTATGTAACTCAATAGAATTTTAAGGTTCATTTTCTTAAAAGCCCAAACTGATGGGAAAATATTAGTGAGTTTTATGTACCTTTAGACAAACATGTTTTTTAGAGGGTGTCATTTTTCTCATAAAATTTCTTCACAGAGGTAGGAGGTGGGCAGTCTCTCACCCAAGACAGATATCTAACCATTAACAAGTCAGTGATCTAGCTTTTTTTTTTAAATTATGTTCTCCCACTTTTGCCAGATCTGTTCCTGTGCAAGAATTCTCATCAGTTTCCCAGTCTTGCTTCCAGTCCTACATGCCTGGCCCCAAAAACAAACTGGTCAGAAATGAAATGTTTCTAACCAGTCACTCACCCAAATTACAACCGTCATGGATGCCCTGGTGGTTCTGACAAAGTAGCATGCATGCAGTTCTGCCCTCTAGGAGCATACTTTGACCAGTGATGGCAACCGTGGCTAACGGCAGCTCTCCTTCGAGGGCTCAATCCTGCAGAAATCACTTCTAGCCACATGGGGTCAGAGATTCAGAGAGGCACGGGGACCTGCCTAAAGCCACACAACCCATTGGTACAGAAGCTGGAGTCTCAACCCTGATGTTTAAGGCCTGTACTACTACACTGCAGCAGCTTTAACAATACCTCATGCTCAGAGAAAAACTTTCTGGAAAGATTGCTCTCTCAGTGTTGGCTGGTTCTGAGAGGCTGTTGTCTACACCTGGGCTGTGAAATGTGGAGGTGAGCGCTGCGTGGGTAGATCTCCTCTCTCTGGGCACGCTATAACCCAGGGCTTCCTTCTCATCTGGGGTACAGTACGGGGTGATGACACGGGGACAGTCCCTTCAGTTCATCTAACTGGGTGCTGAGGTCTGGGGCCTCCAGTGACTGGGAACAGCCACTGGTTTGTTTGATCAATCTGTCCCAGGAGGACTCGAGCAGTGTCTGTTTGCGCCCATGGGGCAATGTCCACCCTGTGGGAACAGCATAGCCTGCGTCCTGCTAGTCCTCTTCCCTTTTGATGGCTTTGGACACAAGTCGGTCACTCTCTCCTTGAAAACACTCGTCTTCCAGAACACACCTGCCTGCTCCTCCTGTCTCCCAGCCCTTGCCCAGCCCTCACATGTGGGTCCTCCTCTGGCCTCTGGCCTTGTCCTTGCGTCTTCTTCTTCCAGAGGTCGCAAAATGGCAGCCCGGCGGCCTCCTGAGACCCACCAGCGGATTTTGTTTGGTCCTCACAGTGTGGTTTTTTTTTTTTTGGTTTTAATTTGAATGCCGTGAGGTGGGGCAAGCACTCCCCAAGTTCGCCACAGTCCCCGTCAATCCCTGTCGTCTTACACCCGCCTGTGTCACCCATTTCCATCACCTGCCTGGCCCCTGGAGCCATCTGAGCTTTCGAGAACCCCTGCGACACACGCCGCCTGGGACACGTGGCCCGCTTTCCCTCCTTCGACCTCGTCTGCGTCAGAGTTGCCGAGGGAGCTTGCGCTTGATGCTGAAGCCCAGCCTCCCTCCCTCCCCCGATGGAGTATTCGCTTCGACCGTTCTAGAAGACTCTAGGGCAGGGATCGTAAACTCAAATGCCTGCAGGAGCCAGGTGGGCCACATAAATGAGTGAACTCGCCAGGTATAAGAAAAGTCGACGGCCAGAAATATAATCAAATGGAATCTTTACTGAACGCTGGTGAATGCATGGAACATAATACAAACAGGTATGGTACTGGAGTTTATCTTTCAAATCCAAATTGAAAAAATACAAATTGAAAAATAGAAATATTTAATTACTAAATTTTTTTTGTTTTCTCTTTCGTAATTCTTCTGCTCCCTGGACTATGAAGCCGGGGGGTGGGCCTCATCCATGCCACCCCCAGATGTCAAGGGCGGGACTGGTGGCTGAGAACTCGACCTGGACTCCTGAAGCTGGGGGCAGCATTGAACTTGATTCAGTTGTGTAACGGAAAATGGCTGCTCACAAGCGTGGGTGCTTCCAGACATGGAGATTCAGGCGACTGCTGGAGAGTGGTGAGGGCTGTCTTCCGAGGGAGCCCACTGGGCGACCGGCAGCCCACTGCCCTGGAGATCAGCGGCTAGTATTTGCGGTCCGCACTCACATGATCGACAGCAACCAAGAAAAGCAAATGGGGCAGTGTTCGTTCGTTTTCATCAAGTCTGGAGGCCGGGAGCCTTGGGGCAGTTTGGTCTTTAGCCCCACGAGTTCAGTGGACGCTGTCCAGGCCATGCCCTTTATTTCTGGAGACCACCTGCAGCCACGGAAAGGGAGTCAGAATACTCCCTGCCAACGGCATCCCCATTTCTGCCTGGACTGGGTGAACATGATCATACATTCAAGTAGCTATTTGTGAATGTCCTTGGGAGAAAAAGAATGTTCAGAAGGGTAGGAACTTTGACCCAAAATCTCTGACTGACCTTCTCAGGGGGACCAAGGTATGGCTGCTGGCTCACCTGAAATGAGCTAAGCTGATGGACTGCAACAGTTCAGACTGCTTCCACATGTCACATGACAAGGTCGCAGAGCTTCTATAAAACACACTGGGGTCAAGTTCATCACCAGCCTGCCATGGTTAAGGTACAAAACCCTGTCACAGGTGCCGTGTCGTGTGTTCCACTGACCTCTCACGGCAAGGTCGGGGCCTGGTAATTGATGCGATGACCTGACTTGAGTCTCTGGCAATGACGCCCCCTCAGATTGAGGTAACCCGCCTACGTCCCCAGGGACACAGATGTCTTTCATCACCACCGCAGTCTGTAGCTGTGCTTAGGTGTAGACCAGCTTTCATGAAAAGTGGGTATTTCTCTTGACACACAGAAAACAAGTCACTTCCCAAGGTCGGGCCTGCCTTGGCACCATGTCACAGCTTTGTTCAGTCACATCGAGATTCTCCATGCCACAAATAAATAAAGCTAACTGGGTGGTGATAGTTCATGAGCAGCAACAGTAAAGGCCACGACTGATCTGACTCGGTCAAGCAACTGGACGTGTCGATCTTCAGATTTCTCTTCCCCTCCCGCGAGACGCGGATGCCTGCTGGACCCAAACGACGGTCCAAGCAGACGGGGGTTTCTGTTCAGGGGGCGTCTCTTCAGCTCCCTTATAAACTGGATGTCCGTGGGCTGGAACGCCTGGGTGATTTGTGTCACGTGATTCTGGAGCCTCGAGCGGCAGCCACGCCACTGCTTCCGTCGGCTTTCCGAAACCGGCCCTACTGACACTTGAGGCCCTTCTTCAGCTCATTGAGAATCGCGTCTCGTGTCTGCTCTGTGTACTGGTCGAAGCTCTTACTGTGCTTGGATTCATAGTGACGCTTCAGGTTGTATTCTTTCAACACAGACACGATTTTTTTGCATATTAAGCACGTAGGCATGCTCTTCACCTCCACAAAGAAATAGGCTCGCTCCCATTTCTCTCGAAACACGTGGCCCTCTCGTTCTCTCTTTCGTTTTGCCACTTTTGGTAGAGACATGGGTACAAGAAAGATTTCACTGTCTCCGAATACTACCCCGGGGACACCAACCGTGCCAGCCCCGTGCCAAAGGCGACAGCCTTCTGCCTCATGGTGGGGGAGTCAGGAGGGAGTGGTGGGGACTGTGGCGAACCAGAGAGCACACGCCCCGTGGAGAGGGACGGCTCCAGCCCGTTGTTTGCTGGGCGGGAGGGTGGACCCAGGGGAGCCAGATCTTCTGACTTGTCAAGAGAAGACAAGACTACAGATTTTGTGTGTGTGTGTGTGGGTGTTTGAGAGAGAGAATCATCCTGATTTTTACAACTAACTCGTTAGGGAAAAAAATGCCACATAGCCTAACACAGGGAAGGCCAAACAAAACTCATCTGTAGAGTGGCCCAGGGGCCACCAGATTGCAACCTCTCTCCTGGGAGGGGGTCTGGGCATCTGATACTAACAGGCATCTCAAACAATGCGGACGCTGGGGGTCCACCTCTAGACCACACTCTGAGCATCACTGCTCCGGGTTCGGTCTGACAACAGACAACCAAGTCTCTGCTCACAGGCCAAAGCAGCTGGCCCTTGGATGTCTCCCTAAGGACAGCCTCAGGCCCGTTGCCTCATTACACCCAAACCTGTATCTCCTCCTTAGATCCCCGCCGTGTCTCCCATCACCAGGATGGCCCCACTGTCCACTCTGTCCAAAGCCCCAGAAGCCTGGTCTCTGCCTGCTCTCTCCACACGAGACCTCTTCTGTTCCTGTGTCTTCAACCACCAAGCACACACGCTGCCGCTAAAGACACACCCCGGGCTCCCAGCGTGGCCTCTGTCCCTCAGATGTCCCGGA
Source organism: Bos javanicus (assembly GCF_032452875.1). Lineage (NCBI taxonomy): Eukaryota > Metazoa > Chordata > Mammalia > Artiodactyla > Bovidae > Bos > Bos javanicus. Next base: position 56,309,386 of record NC_083885.1, on the reverse strand, counting down.
CCATCAGCGATCACCACTGGCTCCTTCTCCCGGCTCCTGCCTCAGGAAGGCCCACCATCTACCAGCACCCAGGCCAGGTCCTGGGGACCACCCTGGACCCCACCCTACACCCACAACTTTTTCCACATGGGCACACCAGTTTCTGGCCTCACCCCTCCTGCCCCCCAACTCTGGCTGCTCCTCTGGCCTCTCCCTCCCCAGGAACATTGCCCTCGGCTCCTCCCTGCCTATCTTGCCCCATCACATCCCGCAGCCCACAAGGGGCTGACACCCAACCAACCCAGGCCTGGCCCTAGGGCCTGGCCTCCTGCAGCCCTTCCGTACGCCCTGGACAAGCCTCCAGCTGCTCAGTTTGGAATCTGAGCTCCCTCCCCACCTCTCCAGGCCCTCCTTCCCCCGCAAAGGCTCGTGCTCCCAGAGGCCTCTGCTGACTTGTCCTCTGACCATCCCAAGCTTCCTCCTGCCCCACACTTTCCTTTCTGTCATCTCAGCACCTAGACTGTCACCACCTTCCTTCACTGCCTCACTGACTGCTGCTCACAGACCCCACCTGCCTGGCTGGCTCACAGGCCTCCTCTGGGCCCGCCTGGTACCCTCTCTACCTCCATGGGCACTCGTGGTCCTAGGACCTCTGCCTACAGCCTCCTCACCTCCCGGAAGCCAGGCTGCACCAGATGGCCTGACTCACCGCGGAGGCCCCGGCCTCACCAGCCTGGGGCCTTGGGGGCATCTGCTGAAGCGAGAACAAGGGCAGAGGTGTCTCCCCCCATCTCCTCCTGCCCAGTCCTGGGGGATGTCAGTGACGGGAGCCGGGGCGTGTGTTAAAAGGAACTTTATTGGGTGTCGGGGTTCAGATGAGGTCCATGAGGATGTCGTCCTCCATGACGCTGGGCTGCAGGCCCGGCTGGGGGACCGGGCCCCGGGGCCCCCCGCTGAGCAGCATCTGACCTGGGGGGCAGTGGGAAGGGACTGCATCTCCCGGTAGTCCCTGGGGCCCGGGAGGGCCCTGGGCCTGAGTCCTCCCTCCGCCTCTGGAGGCCCGAGGCACGGGGGGGTCGAGGGAGCCCCGGGGGGACCCCAGGGGCGCCTCCTGACCCCACATGGCCACGGGCCGTCCACCTCCTGTGAGCCTGTGGGGGCCCATCCCCAGCACAACTCTCCGGCCCTGAGACTTTCCCAGCCACCCCAGAGGACACGGAGGTGGGGAGCCGGGGGGAGAGCACCTGCTGCCTTGGCTCTCGGTGCCCTGGGCTGTACCTCCCGGGGGCCCATGGAGCCCCCATGAGCCACAAAGGCCCAGGACTTCACTTCCCAGAAGTCACAGGACACTGGGACACTCAGCCCAGGCCCCGGGCCTCCCCCAAACCCCCTTACCTGGCAGTGAAGCCCTCGGGGGAAGCTGAGCAGGCCAGGACTGGGCTGGCGGCGGGTGAAGGAGAGGGGGCCCCAGCTGGGGCTGCCCCAGGCCCTGATGCGGTGGGGGCAGCAGCGCAGGGGCCCCTGGTGGCTGGAGGTGGTGGAGGGAGGCCTGAGGAGGGGGCACCCCAGTCTGGGGCTGGGGTGGGGCAGAGAAAGTGGCTCAGAAGCCCTGGCGGAGAGCCCCCACCTGCCCCACTCCCTGGTGGAGCCTGTGGTCTTCCTTCAAAGGAATCTCGGCAGAAGCCCACGTAGGACATGTGGGGAATGGCCAGGCTGACCTCCAATCACCCACTCCCATCAAACCAACCTCCCGCCTCCACGAGGAAGGGAATCCGACTGTCAAGCCAAGAACCCCCGGCTCCCATATGACCCCCTCCCCAAATCTCACCGGGGGCGGGTTGAGGAGGAGGCTCCGCAGTTGGGGGTTGGCCCCAGGGTTCTGGGGCCGGAGGAGGGGTCCAGGAGGGGGCGGGCCGGGGGCTGCTCCAGGAGGGCCTTGCGGGGCGCCTGGAGGGGCCGGGGCAGCACCCTGGGGCTGGGGCTGCCCGGCGGCTGCAGAGGCCCCCACAGTACCCTGAGGCTGGGGCTGCGGTGGGCGGAGCTGGAGCTGACGGGAAGAGACACGGGTGAGGGATGGAGCCCCCAGACCCCTCCACCTCTTCAGCGAGATCAGAATCACAGTGTCCTCTACACACACCCCCACCCCCTCCGCGGCCCTGTCCTCACCAGGTTCTGCGAGGGTCTTGCTTGGTCCTCCAGAATGGGACCCAGCCCAGGGGGCGCCTGCTGGGCACCCATCTGTGTGGGGAGAGAGGGAGCAGGTCAGTGGCTGGGCGGGGAATCCCCATGCTGCGGAGAGTCTGCACCCTGAACGGGACCCTGTCAGGAGCTGGGAACGTTTTCCTGGGCAGGGGGCGGGGTTGTCTAGGATGTAAACTTTATGCCCCTAAAGAGGGGACTGTGTCTTAGAAATTCACTAAGAATACTCTTTATAAAGGAAACAAAGATTGCAGGGAAACATGGGGGGAGACTGAACTTGGCGGAGGAGGACGTGCCCAACACTGGAGCCCCAGGAGGGCCCCAGGGGTCCTGCCGTGAGAGCTGGGACCCAGGAGGGCAGCACAGGCCCCAGGGCAGGGGAGCCGCGGGGTCGCTCACCCCACGCTGCTGCTCCAGCTTCTGCTGCTGGACTTGCTTGTGGTTGGTGATGACCTGCCGGATGCCGTTGACGAAGCCACTCTGGTCGTAGGGGATGAGGCCCATGAAGATCTTCTTCTTGGACGAGTACAGCAGCATGAGCACGCGCACCTCGCACGGGGCCGTGTGGGGGAAGTGCACGCAGCCCGCCTGCGGGAGGGGATCAGAGCCATCACGCCCTGCAGGAGGGGGCAGCCCACCTCTCTGGATTTTAGAAGCTTCTAGAAGCCGCACAGGCCAGGCGTGGCCAGCTTTCTGCTCTGAAAGGTGGAGGAGGGTCCAGGTTTGGCTTGAGGCTGCTCCAGAGAGCTGGGTGCCCAAAGGAACAGGGTGCAGCTGGGACTGCTGCTAATGGCTGGATGGAGAGCAGAGGAAGCCCCCTCCAATCCTGCCCCCCTCAAAGGGCTCACAGCTGACAGAGAGGGAATTCAACATAGAGCTGACATGGGAAGTGCGTGCTCAGTGGTGGTGGCAGACACCCTGACTGACCAGGGATCCGAGAGGCCCCTGGGGTGCCACACCACCTGGACCTCAGCGTCTGCAGTGAAACTCACAGGAGGCGGTGCTCACACCTCAAGGGACAGACCCGGGTATCATGTCCACTGTCCTGCACTGGGCTGTATACACAGGAAGTGCCCAGGGAACGCTAGTGAACGTGAAGCGAGGCCGTAACACACAAGGCTTCTGGGAGAGGGGCTCTTAGTGGAGGAGGGGCTGATGAGCTTACGGAACCGGTGGAACCTCGGCCAAGCCAGTCTCACTTTCTCAGGCGAGGCAGACCCTGATAGCTGCTTAACATCTGCCCCTCTCCCTGTGTGGAGAACCCCAATTCTGTTTGGGTAGCAGCACGTCTGGGCCCCAGGGCACTCATTGGTGCCTGCTCCCCCACGGTCTCCTCTGTCCCTACGGGGGGATCAGGGGCCCAAGATGTGAAAGGAAGCCTGCTTGGTGTGGGAACGTGTTTTCCTAAAGAAGGGGAAATACAGGCTGATAACACACCTCCTTTTTGCCCTCCTACATTAAGTCAGACAGGACTCCTTGAGCTTCAGGAACCACCTCACAGTCACGAGAGAGAAACAAGGGAGCCCCAGAGATCCTGGCCCTGACGTCAAGGGGCTACAGACCTAGCCCTGAGAGTGCCCTCCTCTGGGCATCCTGTTACACGTCACAAGTGAACGCCTGCTTGTATCCGGCTCTCAGAACCCAGATGCCACGCTGTGAGGGAGCCCGAGCCACACGGGGAGACCACATGGAGGCACTCGGAAGACCAGGCGCAGCTGAACCCCAGCTGATGGGCAGCACCATGAGAGGGGACCATCTTGATTCCAGCCCAGACGAGCTTTCAGATGAGCACAGTCTTAGCTGCTATCTGATGGCAACCCCATCAAAGACCCCGAGCAAGACTAGCCCAGCTGAGCCCAGCAGACCCACACAGGACTGCGAGAAACAGTAAATTGCTGGTCCAAGCCTTCACCCCAAGCATCTATCTGTTCTAAAAAACCTGCCGGCTGGGTGTGCTGTTACTTGCTGTTGGAGGCATTCTTAACTCTCAGGATTGCCTTCTTTGGAGAATTTTCCTCAAGGTACCATGAGGTAACCTATGAGGAGTCCCCTCTCCTGAAAAAGAGCTAGGTTCACAGAATGGACTCAGTAACTGGTTCTGGTCCTATTTAGAGACCCTCCCTTAGTGCTATGAGCTGAATGGTGTCCTCCAAAAACACGTTGAAGTTCCAGACCGTGGCACGTGGGAACGGGACCTTATTGAGAATAGGGTGCTTGCGGAGGTAACAAGTTAGGATGAGGTCATTCGAGTGGGCCCCAATCCAAATGACAGGCGTCCCCATAAGCAGGCACACACACCAGGAAGAGACCACCACGTGAAGACACATGGAGAGAGGACGGCCACATGACGACGAGAACAGGAGACAGGAGCAGGCTGTCTAAAGCCAAGCCCGCCTGGGGCTGCCACCCGCAGGAGGCAAGGAGGGGTCTTCCCCCAGAGCCTTGAGAGCACGCAGCCCTGCCGACGCCCTGATTTCGATCACGTTTCTCTCTTTCAGGACTGCGAGAGAATGCACTTCTGTTGCTCTTGGCCCCAGGAAGCTGTGACACCCCGCAAACCCGTCAGAGCCAAGAGCTTTCTCCGATGGCTCCTGTCATACCCTGCCATGGTTTTAAAGTGAAAGAAACCTCAATGTGGGGCAGACTTTAGGAGCCCAGCATCACAAAGGCAGCCCCACCATCAAAAACAGCTCCCTGGGCCCAAGACAGGAAGCCAATGCCTGGCCACCCAACTCACGAAGCCGTTGCCCATGATGCGGTAGAGGCCTTTGAGAGAGTCCAGGTCCTTGTTGGTGAAGTGGAACTGGACCATCCTCGAGTTCCGGAACAAAGGGCCCAGGGTGGTCTGCGGGAGACACCCAGGTCAGCGGGCGTGCGGAGGCAAGGACAGAGGCAGGAGGGGTGGGAGGTCACCCGCCACCGGCCACTCACCAGCAGCTGCTGGGGGATGAGCTGCATGATCAGCTTCTGGGGCCACTGCTCCGTTTTCCTGGGGTGACACCAGGAGAAGCGTCAGGAGACACACATCCCAGCTCGCCACCCACCACACCCCTGGCCACCTACAGGTTCTCGCCGTGATTCACGTAGACCTGACAAGGCAGTGACCGGGTCAGCTTGGTGTTGGCGTCCACAGAGGCGGGTTTGGGCTTCTAAGGGGGAAGGAAAGGTGTATCTGGGTGAAAAGGGCCCTGAGCCACCATTTCTTTGACCTCTCCGCCCTTCCCGGGGAGCCCCAAAAGCTCAGGATAACCCCCCAGTTTAAGGCCCACAAGCCCTGGGCCCCTTCATCAGACCACCAACCCTGCAATCCTCCAGCCTTCGAATTCCACGAATGTGGGCCTCTTCCTCCTGCCCTCAAACCCTACCACCCACTGTCCCCTCCATGCCACGATCTCCTGGGTCCTCCCCGGACCGAGAAGCTGAGACTTCTCTTAACCCTGAACTCTGGGCTACCCATCCCAAGCTTCCTCGGGACTATCCTGAGGACGACAAATCCTATGACCCCATGGGCGCTGGTCCAGCCCTGCAGCACACCAGGGTTGGCCCAACAGAGCCGCTCACCTCCTGCCACTCAAGGACCCCACTCCAGGCCAGGAGTTTGTTGGAGACTGACTGCTGCCCGCCAAGGGCTGGGGCCCCGAGCTGGGCCGGGGAAGGGCCACTCACCCCGCCTGGGGCCACGGTGCCCGCCTGGCAGAGGGGAAAGAGAAGGAAAAGCCACAGGGCAGGATCAGACCATCTCCTGGGAGGGGCTGTCCTGAGAGGACCAGGTCAACAGGCAGAAGAGGACAAAGGTCCCTTCCTGTGTTTCCCCAGGCCCAGAACGCCACTGGGCCGCACCTGGGGCCACAGATGCTCTAATCCTGGAGGATTCAGGTTCTCTCAAAGACCCTGGACTCCCAGGACCCTTTGGACTCCTCGGAACAGTCTTCACCCACCCGCAAGTACCCGCCGATTCTGCCCCCAGAATTAGTCTCAGCCTCGCCTGAAGCACAGGCTCTGTGAGCTCCCGAGGACCCCAAACAATAAGACCCATGTGCCCTCGGGCCCTCTTCAGGAAGGCCGACCTCTCCTCCCTGCACTGTTGGCGGCCAGGAGGCAGGCACCTACCATGGACGGTGCCCCGGGCTGTGCAGGGGGCGCCAGGCCCGGGCCTGGAGCCACGGTGGAGACCAGGCTGGGCTGGGAAGCAGGAGGTGGCTTGGGGGCACCGGGGGGCCCTGGGGGCAGCTGGGTGGCCTGGGTCTGGCTGTAGGGAGGACCCACTCCTGGAGTGGCTTGCTGAAGAGGGTTGATAGGCGAGACTGTGGGAGAGACCAAGGGAAGCGGTGTGGGTGGGGGTGCGGAGACCTGGCTGCCCAAACCCACGTCCCTGCTGGTACTCACAGCGAGGGCCCAGCCCCGCCTTCTGGTTCTTGGCTGCCTCCACGGCGTTCTGGGCAGCCACCTGAGCTGCACTCAGATTCCCAGGGACCTGGTGACAGAGGGGAAGAGCTGCTGAGGACCATCCTGCCCAGCTCCAAAATCCTAAGAGGACGTGACTCCTAGCCTGAAGAGTCCCACCCTCCAGTGTCTCAGGGGAGACTCTCCTATCCAAGACTTAACAATTCCAACCAGGTCTCTGCCAAGGGGCCAGGGCTTCCGCCAAGCCCTAGGAGCACGTCCCTCCCCTGGCAACATCCATACCTGGTACTGCTGGGGGACCGGTGGCAGAGGCTGCTGGGGGGCTGTTGAGAGTGTGGCGCCTGCGGGTGCGGCTGGAGGCAGGGGTACAGGTTGCTTGGGCTGGAGGGGGCCTGGGGCTGAGCCACCCCCAACTGAGCGCCGAGGATGATCGGTAGAGCCCATTAAGGAGGGGATTGAGAGACACGAAGCACATCTGAGTGAGAGGGAGCTGGGGAGGACACCCCCAACTCTGCCCCCCACCAGCCCCCGGGCTCACCGGGCAGCACAAGCCCCCGCACCAGCACCATGTGCCGTGGGTCCTGGCTCACGTCTGCTGGCGGCTGCAGGGGCTCCAGCATGGCTGGAGGAGCCGCCTTCTCGAACAGCAGCCTCAGGGCAGGCAGCTTCCGGGGGGACACAATGGAGAAGTAGATTCCTCGCTGAACAAGAGGGGACAAGCAGTCAGGACGAAGCCACGGGGCCAAGTTCCCACCAAGCTCTGGGACAGAAGACCCAAGACCTAGAGTAGCTGCCCTGGGCGATTCTGGGTTGTAGGTCTCCCAATAGGAGCCAATGGCATCTGTGCCCATCCTGAGACCCAGGCTGGCAGCCCCCTCCTCCCTCAGGTCAGGAGTCGTCACCTCTCCGATCTTCTGCACCAGAGTCTCCGTCGTGCACCCCGAGTACGTGGTGCTCTCGACAGCAGGCAGCAGGTACGGGGGCGAGTTGCAGATAAGGAGGCAGACTCGGTGTGTCTGGCCGCTACCGGAGACAAGCAAAGGTGAGGAGAGGGTGGCAGCAGGGACCCCAAGAAAAGACCCGAGCCAGCAGCAGCAGTGACCAAGTCCTCCACCCCACTGGAAGTCAGGAGTGGGGACCCATTTCCCAGCTGAGAATGCTGAGGCCCAGAGAGCCTCCTGAGTCACTGGAAGTCACCCAGCCACAGGGAAGGCAGGAGGCACACTCCGAGCCAGCTCCCCTTTCGGATGAGGACTCCGAGACAGGGAGTGGGCCAGGGGATACCTCCTGCCTCCTGGCTCCCAGCGCCCAGGACAGACAGCCCACCCAATGCCCCACAGGGAGGCTGGGGGTGGAGCCTGTGACCCACCAAGCGGGCTACGGGCCAGGTGGACAGATGGGTGTGGGCCCCACACCGGGCACACTCACATCTGCTCCCGCATCTTCTTGAAGTCGTCGAACAGCTGCAGGGCCGTGCTGAGGCCTTCGGCAATGAGGCTGCAGCTCTCACCACCCCCGCCCATGAACCTGCAGGGGGCAAGGGGTCAGCGCCTGGGGTGCCCAGGGCCACCACCCGCCAGCCCCCAGGCCACCAGGGAGGGGCCCACACTTGGGCCAACCCTCTCCGCAGTCTGTGCCCCTCAGGATGGGGACACTCAAGAGTGCCCTGCCCTAGCCCCAGTGGGCAGGGGCTGTTTGTCATCTCCTGAGAGGGAGTCCCTCTGGCAAAAGGCCCCATGAGAGCACAGAACAGAGAAAGGACCCGGGACACTAAGCCCAGGAGCCTACGCTGAGGCCCAGTCCCCATGCGCCTGCCCCACGCTGGGCCGTCTGCCCGGCCTTCCCCTACCTTCCCAGCCTGCTGTGGGGCCTCCTCTGCCCTCCCACCTTTAGGGGTGAAACTGCATCCTTCAAAAACGTATGTTGAAGTCCTGATCCCCCCACTACCACAGGAGGCAACTGGATTCGGAAACAGGGTCTTTACAGAGGTGAACAGGCCATGATGAGGTCGGCAGGGTGGCCTGAACCCAATATGACCAGTGTCCTTAGAAGGCGAACGGGGAAGCAGAGACAGACACGCTCAGAGGAAAGGGAACATGGATGTGATGAGAGAGGGGGCGGGACACCACGTGGAGATCAGAGGGACACCGCACAGGCCAAGGAACGTCTGGGGCAACCGGAAGCTGGAAGAGGCAAGGAAGGACGACCCTCCCCTACATGCTCCAGAGGGAGCATGGCACCCCACCACCCCACGTCGGCTCACGCTCCTGGACCCAGACTGAAGGGCGGTAACCTGCTGTGGCTGTAAGCCACCTTGTTTCCAGTACTTTGCTCCAGCAGCCCCAGGAAACTATGACACACAGACTTGGTCTCTCCTCCATCTGATCCACAGAGGGGTCACCGGTGTCCGTCCCTGTGGGGTGGGTGGCAGGCCTCTGCCAGATGGCAGCTGCTACCACCATGACTCTCTGGGTCACGTGGTGGCAAGGCTGACCCTTTGCCACGAGGGACATCTGTGCAGACTGGGCCCTGTGGCTCTGGACCATGGCCCCTGTGTCTGTGTCTGCACCTGTCTCCCCCACCAGGCATGGATGAGGTCTGGACTGTTCTTGTCCCAGCCACACACGCCCCGCCCCCCCAGTATGGCACAGGGGAGGGCTTGGAACTGTGTGTTACATAAACAAACAGCTTCAAATCCAACCTTGGTCATCAAGAACAGAGCCAAGCCTGCCCCGCCCTGGGCCCTGCCCACCTTCCCGCTCCATTGCTCCCTGGGTGCCTCCGAGAAGGTCTTGGATGCCCCTGGAGTCTGTCATCCGCCACACACCCAGGTCTCTGCCTGTGTTATCCACCCGAAGACCACATAACGCCACCCACTCTGGCCCAGGAAACCCTGCATACCTATTCCAACTCCCAGCCCCGTGTCATCCTCCTCCAGGAAGCCTTCCCCACCTGCCACATGAATCACCCTTGATCACATGTCCCCCAATACCGTGACTGTCACACTTCCTCCTACAGCCCCAAGAAAGCGCAGCCCTCAGTGAGACCTCAGCAGGCTCTATGATGTGCCCGAGGACACACAGGCTCCGGGAAGTACCTTCTGAATAAGTGAGCCCCCAACGCGTGGCCCGTCTGTGCTCTACCTGGATTCTTCCCCAGTGTAGATTTCGGTCTTCTGCCCCCACACTCAGGGAGCTCAGCCTACACCACTCCCCCTCCCCGCCACCCACTCCCCAGACCTCCTCCTCCTCCTCCTCACCATCGAGACTCTGGTTTGCACAGGAATTTTAATGCCACAGAGCTGGGGCAGAGGCCGATGAATCAACCAATCCTGGATCCACCCTACTGCCAACTGCCTGTGCTAGAAGAAATCAAGCCATCTTCCCGGCCGGGCTAAGGGTAGGAGTGAGGGGTAGGGGGAGAGACAGGAAGCAGCTGCTGCAGGCATGCGGGGTCTTCTCTTAAGAGGGATGAAAATGTTCCAGAACTACACAGAAAAGACGGCTGCACAACATTTTAAATGTACTAAATGCCACTGACTTGTCCACTTCAAATTGACTGCTTGTGTTATGGGAATTTCACCTTAATTTCTAAAAAAAAAAATAATAATTTAAAGGAAAGTGAGATTGACCACTCTGAGACCCTAGAGTTTGTTTTTTTTCAATGAATATTAAACGTAAGCCATCTGTTACCAGCTCAGAAAAAGACACAAAACAAATATTTTGTCTAGAGAAAAAACTGGGGAGTAGGGAAAAAAATATATGGCCAGTTAGAAGTAGGTTTTTAAATATTAAAAAATTTCAAATAAATCCCTCAGATTAGAAACAGAAAGTGAAACAAAAATGAAAGTATGCTGGGAGATACAGGTGGGATCTGACTCACTGCTTCCTTATCCTCACACCCCGCCCCTGAGGTCATGCCCCTGAGTCCTTGTCACTCACTTTCACGGGCTAAGGGGCCCCTCCTCTGGAGCCCCCCAGAGGGACTAGTCAAAATGAATGAATGTGAACCGCAGCCAGCCCTGACCAATGACTGCCACAGCCTGTCACCCCAAGGAAACACCAGTTCCTTAGGGCCAGAACCCTGCTTGCCTTCTGCCCCCTCAGTGCCTGAAACACTCTGCTCCACAGGTTGTCTGTTGAATGAATGAACACACAAACCAGTGAATGAATGAAGGCACACACGCACTGTCACAATGCTGTGGGGAAGTCACCTGGGCTGTCCCTTCTGATGCTGGGTCACTAGCTGTCAGGGGTGGGGGAACCGCCTCGCTTACATTTCAGACAGGAAATGTAACATCAGAAACGAATCTCCTCAAAGCAAGGACTTTCCAAAAATCACACTGCCTGCTTTGTACTGTAAGTAATGGATGTTCCAGGAGAAGATAAGATTTCTCCATGTGAACAAAACTTGCTGACTTTCTTTGTGACTCTGTTACAGACTTCCCCAGAACGTCACAGAAACTGAATTTAGATGGTTACATAGGGCCTGATAAAACAGTGATGACTCTGAATATTCAGTAATGGCTTAAAATGTTTATCGGCTGATTGGGAGGATTCTGGTGAGCAGGCAGCACACAAAGCTTTCTTTTTTGGTTAAACAGGCAGTGTATTCGAAGCTGATTAAGGGAGAGGGTGGATATGGGATGGAAGTGTTCAGAATATATTTCCCTCTTATCTTCCTAGTGCCCTTGACATTTTAAACAAGGGGGTTTCACTATTTCTCCTGACACCCACCAAAAGGTTCACTTTCCTGGTGATTCTCTTCCTTACAGCTTTCACTCGTTTATTTATTCAGCAAAGGTCTCCCATCTCAGGCAAACAGCAGGAGAAACACCCAAGGCCTGGACATTCACAGTCCAGAGGTGTGAAGCTGCAACAGGGAAACACCTGAGAGCAATGGGGGCGGAGGAGAGAGCAACTGACCGCTTGCCGGAATCAGGGAAAGGACGTTTGCGTTGGCTCTTGATGTTTAAATAGGCGTTTACCAGGGAGAACCAGAGTATCAGGTACATTCTGGACATTCGTTCATTCACTCGTTCTACAAAGTTTTCCTTAGGGCTCTTTCATGCCAGGCCCTGTGCTGGGTACTAGAGACTTGAGGGAAATCAGACTTGGACTTGAACCTCAAGGAGCCCCCATTCCACATCATTCAAGTCTCACCACAATCTGTTCCAGAGGTTTTCGACTGGGGCGGATTCTGTCCCCAAAGGGACATATGACAATGTCTGGAGACGTCTTTGTTTTTATTGTTTATCACACTGGGGACGGAGGGGACCACTGGCATTTGGGGGGTAGGAGCCGGGGATGCTACCCAACTCCTTACAACACACAGGAATGCCCCCCACCCCTCCACAACATACATACAATAATCATCTGGCCCAAAGGGTCAACAGTGCTGAGGTTGAGAAACCCCGCTCTGCCCTGACCATGAATTCTAACAACCGTAAAGGGGGAAAGTGAACGTGCAGCGCCTGGTCTAGCACATGAAGCCTGGAACAAACCAAGTGTTCAACAAACATTTGCTGCAGGGGCGAATGAAGATAACGGCAGCCCACGAATCCGTGTTGTTTAATGGACTCTGACCAGACCCTGAGCTGAACACAGTATGAAGATTAGCTTCTGTGACCCGCCTCTGAGTGCCGCCATGGACTACCGTTATCCCTCTGCAGACCAAGAAACCAAAACACAAAAGAACAGCAAAAGCTGAGGGAGCACTTAATCATGTCAGGCACTGTTTTCAACAGTCATCAACTCTGATTCCCAAAGTTCCCTACAGTGTCACCAGAACTAGATCTGCGATGAGCGCCATCTCCTGGTATTCATGCCCCCTCCAACACTGAACAGAACTGACCTGGATACTAAACAGAATGTGACACAAATGATGGTGTGTGATTTCTAAGATTTGATTATAAAAAGCTCTGTGGCCTCCTTTTGCTCTTTCTGTTGGATTGCTCAGGCTGAGGAAGGCCAGCTGCCATGTTGGGAGGACACTCAAGCAGCCCCATCAAGAGATGTCTTAGGAATAACAGCTAGCAAGGAACTGAGGCCTCTAGCCAACAGCCACAGGGTTAGCCACCTTGGAAATGGATCCCCTGGTCCCGATCAAACAGTCGGATGACTGTGGTCCCAGCTCACCATGACTGAAATCCCACAAGAGACAGTGAGTGAGAACCATCCATCAAAGCCATCCCTGAATTCCTTACTTAAGGAAACAAGGCACTAAATAAGTTTTTTTCTTTTTTTTTGGCTGTGCCCCTCAGCATGTGGGATCTTAGTTTCCCCACCAAGGATCGGATCCATGTCCCGTGCAGTGGAAGCACAGAGTCCCAACTGCTGGACTGTCAAAGAATTTCCAAGTCAGTAAGCTGTAATCTGGTTTCCCAACACTGGATAAGTAACAGGATGACTGTAAGTACTATTACCGTTCCCCTTTAAGAGATAAGTTCTATTAGACACAGAGGACAGGGACTCGTGGGTCTGGGAGTCCTGTTGTGGTAGAGCTGAAAAGTGGCCCCAGGCTGTCTGCATCTGCAGTGTCAACTACCAAAATTTACTCCAAAGCACAGAGGCTTAGCCCCAGCCCTCTTGCACTCAAGCTTCAATGCCCCTGGTACGAAAAAGAAGGACTAGAGTAGACAAAAGAAGCAACAGACAGAAAGGGGAAGAATACATGAGGAGTAGGACAGGGGTGCTAGACTTCCCCAGGCTTCCTTGACCAGGAAATGCTTTCTACTTCCAAGTCAGACAACACCAGCTGAGCATACAGAACTGACCATTTAAGTGACCTAGGGACAAAACCACAACCCCCATCGCAGCCCTTTTTAGCAACCAATGTGAGGGGCTGGATCCGGCAGCTCAAATCCAGGCCACCATTCCTCTGCGGTCCCTCCCAGGTTCCCCCAACCCTTCCCGAAGCCAAGAAAAGAGCTCACTTAATGCCATCGAGCCAGGTGACAAACTCATAGGCGCTGCTGGTGGGAGCGTGACATTGTACGTAGGACTCTGGAGCGCAGTCCACCGTGTTGAACACCACGAGGCTGTACTGGGTGCCCCCATACTGGGAGGGGAGGACAGAACAACTTTTCATCTGGGACCCAGTTTCTTTTTCCCTCAGGGGAGTCGGAGCTCCCAGCCCCTACTCCCTCGGACCCAGGGGTCCGGACCCCTGTACTCCCACCTCAGACCCAGGACCCGAGCCCTTCCCGCCTCGGACCCAAGACCTGAGCCTCCTCCCCTCTCGGACCCATTAGTCCAGACCGCAGCCCATCCTCCCTCGGACCCAGGACCCGAGCCCCATTTTCCTGGAAACCAGAGACCAGATCCCAGCTCCTCCCCGCTCGGACCCGCAAATCCTGACCCCAGCCCCTCGGACCCAGAACCCGAGCTTCCCCCTCCTCGGACCCAGGAGTCCAAACCCCAGCCCCTCCCGCCGCCGACCCCGGAGTCCGGACCCGAGCCCCTCCCATCTCGGGCCCAGGGTCCAGGTACCGCCCCTTCCTCCCGCAGACCCAGTCCGGACTCCCATCTTCCCTCCAACTCGAGAGTTCCAAGACTCACGTCTCCCCCGAAGTCCGTCTCGGCAGGAGGGCCGCCGTTAAAATACCTGTGAGGGTCGGAAGTGAAAGGTCGGGGTGAGGAGAGAGACTAGAAAACTCAACTCGGAGGGCGGGGCTGGGGCCGCGGAAACGGCACTCACTCTATGGCCGGGAGCAGGTAGTGCTTGCGGAGCCCCTCGAAGTAGGGCCCCAGATTGGCCGTGCCCTCAATTACAAACACCACGTCAGCCACGAGGCCCCCGGCGCGGGCCGGGCCCTCCGACCCGGGGACCATGCCCCGCGCCGCAGATGCCGCCGTCGCCGCCACCGCCGCTGCCGCTGCCGCCGCCGCCGCCTCAGACACCACGGGTTGAGCGGAAGTGCGCCTGCGCCGCGCGCGCCCCCGCACAGGACCGCCTCTCGGCGCTGGCGGCGCGCTGGCGGCCATGTTTGTGCGGGGCGCCCAGAGCGGGTGGGTTTATCGCCATCCTCCTTCGCACCCAGTGTGTGCAAGACTCAAAAAGGACCTAGAGAACTCCTTCGGGGACCAGAGGTGGAAGCTTGAATTACTGGCAGAACTTTCGAGGGCGAAATATACCGAAAGCGGCGCGTCAGAGGCCATTTTTGAGGGGGGCGACCTTTCCAACACCGGTTTCAATGGAAGGGCCAGGCGACCTGGTTGCTATGCAACGCATACGCTGCCCTTGTTTTCCTAAAAAGACAGATTAGGTTTCTAGTTAAGTTCTTTCTGGTTCTTGGGGGATGGGGGTGGGTGGGTCGTGTGAAGGGTCCAATCACAACGTCTGAAACGGGGTTACTAGGCAACGCTTTAAGGCGGCAATCAACTCAGAAGGGAGTGCAGCTGTTTTTTCCCCACTAAAAGAAGCCGAACTCTAACCCAAGTGGAAGTTGCTAAGCAACACCTGATAGTTGTTTTCTGGGAGAAGAGCCAGAAACTGGCCTAGGACATAAATACATTCCAGGTGGATTAAAAATGTAAATATAACAAATGAAACCATAACACTGTATAATCCTGAAGACTGGGGAAAAAGAGTTTCTTATCATTACAGCAAAGCCAGAGGACGGAAAATATTAAACTGTTTGTCCGCAGAAGACTTCATAAACCAAGTTGAAAACAATACGGTAAACTGCGGAAGTCACTGTAACATATGTGTCGACAGAAATGTACTACCCAAATATGTATTACTGATCAATAAAAACTTAGGAAAGCAGAAATGCTTTTTTTTTTTAATTGGGGAGAAAACTAAGCAGGTTTTTCCCATATGCAAAAAAATATTAAAGTCGCTCATATGCACAAGTTAATAAGTGCTAACACAGAGTCCAGTGATATGTCATTTTATCTTTGTCATGTTAAGGTTGGAAAAATAAGTCCATGAGGGTGGGAAGGTTTGGGTGAAATGAGCAGGCTCAGACGTGATCTAGTGGAGATGGAAACCAAAACAGCTTGCTCCAATGCAGTTTGTCAATGTATTTCAAGGTAAAAGGGTACATTGCTTTGCACTCAGCAGTATCACCATTTTGTCACATGTACTTTATTGATCCCTTTCTTTTATTTTCTTTGCTGAACGCTTGTAAAGCAAATCCCAACATTGTATCATTTTACCTCTGCCTGCTAGATAGGCATCTCCAAAAAGTTGCAGGTAACCACTATGCCATTAACACCTCCAACAAAATTCTTATTTCTTGGTATTGTCGAACACTTAAATCCATAATCAAATTTTCCCAGTTCTTGCAAAATGTCTTTTTACAGTTTTATTTGCATCAAGATCCAACAATGACTGAACCTGTGTTTAGACATCTTAAAATTCCTTTAAATCTAAAGCAGATCCCTTCTTTTGTATGCTAGTGTAATTAAATTTTAATAAAATCATAAGGAAGATAAAAGTAAACTGGAGAAAGGCAAAATGATCAACAGGTATGGAGCTTGAAATGGCACCTAAAATGCCCTCCTAACCGTAAGGAAACTTTCCTTTAGATAAGCTGAATGCATAATTGGTTCTGTTAACTGAGTTTAAACTGTTACCATGGTTACCATCAATGGATTATGAATGGTAAAACAATGAGATACTTTAGCTTGGACTTCAGCTTCTGGCATTGGTAATTAGATGATATGACATTGTTTTTGCAACATTGGTGGTTTCATAAGAGGTATGGGTAGTTTTCAAGGATCTTACCTCCCCCAGAGAGGAAACACAAATCGACAACAACAAAAAAAGATGGGGTTGGAAAAGAAATTCCAGAGGTGCTCATTGTCATTACCAAGAACCTGAAGGCAGCTGTGATGTGAAAAACTTGGTGTAGTTCTTCAGCTAAGCAATGGCCTTCCACAGCAGCTGATCTAATTCTGGGATAGTCTTCGAGCCTCTTACACAGAGTGAAGTAAATCAGAAAGAGAAAAACAAGTATATTAATGCAAATATATGGAATCTGGAAAAATGGTACTGATGAAATCTAGTAGAGGGACTTGTGGACACAGCAGGGGAAGGTGAGGGTGGGACGAACTAAGAAAGTAGCATTGACATATCTACACAGTCATGTGTAAAATTGTGGGAAGTTGCTAAATAACACACGGAGCCCAGCCTGACACTCTGCAATGACCTGGAGGGTGAATCCTCCCTAGAGGACTCCGATCAATAGCACAAAGACCACAGCTGCAGAGACAAGGATTGAATTTAGAATTCACAGAAACAAAAATTAACGGGATGTTGCCCCACTCCCACCCCCAGGATTCAGGTACAGGAATTGTCAGGTTCATAAAGTACCACAATATGCAAAATAATAGAAATAAAGGACACTATTTTAGTTACCTTGGGCTGTGTAACAAATTACCCCAAAACTTAGTGGCATGAAACAACAACATTGTTACTTTCAAGTTCCTGTAGATCAGGAATTGAGATGTGGCTTAGCCGGGTCTGTGCTTCAGAGTTTCTTACAGGCTATAATCAAAGGGTCAGCAAGGGCTGGAATCATCTCAAGGCAAGACTAGAAAGGACCTGCTCCCGTGCTCATTCTTGTCATTGTTGGCAGGGTTCAGTTCCTCCCAGGCTATTGACTAGAGGTTCCATGTGTTACTGACTAGGGTCCTTGGACTTTTTAATCAATAGAAATTGATAAGAGACCAAATGAGAAATTCAGGCAAGGCTTTATTGGGACTCTCCCACGGACTCTTAGCATGAAGGAGAGAAAAGAAGAACAAGAAACAGGCACCCCTGCTTGCTTGTGAGGGGAAACAGGCTGGTTCTTTAAATGAGGCGAGGGTGGGGAGGGGTTGGGCTAGAAAGGTGGCTTAGGTGGTCTGCCCACCCCTTGGTGGTGCTGTGTGCAGGAATTGGGCACAGTACCCTGCTTTTGCTCCTGGAGCCTCAGAAGTGGCAACTGGTTTGTGGCCTTTTTGTATCTTATTGAACATTAATTAGGGCTCAGCAGTTAAAAAAAAAAAAAAAAACTGCTTTCAATGCAGGAGCTGCAGGAGATGTAGGTTCAATCCCTGGTGGGGAAGATCCTTTGGAGAAGAGCATGCAACCCACTTCGGTGTTCTTGCCTGGAGAATCCCATGGACAGAGGAGCCTGGTGGGCTACAGTCCATGGGGTTGCAAAGAGTCGGACACGAAGCGACTTTGCACATATGTACATAATTTTCCCCAACTGCATGCATGCAGTTATTTTTAGTCTCATAGTTTCTTTGTATTCTCTTGCTCAAGGAGATGTCTGTCTTAAGTGCAAGCACTCTAGTAAAGGTTGCCAAGTTTCAGGTCCCAGCCTGACTCACAAGGACCTCTTTTTGGGTAAGTCACAACACGGCGTTGGCTGCATCAGAGTGAACAAGAGAGGGCAAGAGAGAGAATACAAAGAAGGATGGAAGTTGCCACTTTATAACCTAATCTCAGAAGTGACATCCCACCACTTTTGCCAAGTTCTTTTTTTATTATTTATTTGGCTTTGCCGGTTCTTAGTTGTGGCACATGAAATGTTTAGCTGCGGCATGTGAACGCTTAGTGACAGGATAAGGGGTCTAGTTCCCTGTGCGTGCCATGTGCATGCTCAGTCACTTTAGATGTGTCCGATTCTTTGCGACCCCATGGACTATAGCCCGCCAGGCTCCTCCGTCCATGGGATTCTCCAGGCAATATACTGGAGTGGGTGGCCATTTCCAGGGATGAAACCCAGGAGCCCCCTGCATGGGGACTGTGGAATCTTGGCCCTGGACCACCAGGGAAGTCCCATATCCATGTAATTGTCTGTGTCTCTAATTCCAAAGTCCCGATCTATCACTCCCCTGGCTGTTCGTTTTTATCCTTTGTAATATCCTTTATAATAAACCAACAGTAGTGAGTAAAATGTTTCCGTGGGTTCTGTGAACCCTAAGAGCAAATTATTGAACATGAGAATGAAATAGTGTACAAGCCCTGTGTCCTTGTCTTTTGAAGTAAAATGCTGACCCAAAAGTTAATGGTTTGGAAATATGAAGATGTAGAAACAAAGAATAGCTGTTGAATTGGGGAAATGGTAACAATTTAGACTATGATTCTGCCACACAGCAGAAATGCTGAAATCCCAGTTCCCTGAAAGATATAGATAAAGGCCTGACACACATTCCTAAGTTGTTTTTTACAGGAAGCAGACCCGCTCCAGATGAAAACTGCTGACCACAAAAATGTAGACCCTAGACTGGTTGAAACCAGAAAATTGATGATGCTTGAAACTTCACCTAAATGCCAACCAATCCAAGAATGGTCCACGAGCTGATCATGCCCTGCTCCCTGAACACTGTGATACTCCTCACTGCCCGCTCCAGAGTGGGTCACAGTCTTTAGGACATCAGCCCACTTGGTCCCTTTTGCCTGGCCAAGAAATAAAAGCTACTCTTCTCTACTCCACCCAAAACTCTTATTTCCACGTTTCTATTCAGCACCAGTGAACAGAGGCCAAGTTAGGGCAATAAGAAGAGGGGGTCATGGGGATCCTTGTTATATGTAGGCCACTCAGACTGAAGTGTGGGTAACCTGGGGACCCACTACTTCTAATTGGTGTGTGAAGTGGCTGTAGTCTTGTGGATCTGAGACCTTAAGGATGTGAGTGAGAGTGTGTGTGTGTGTGTGTGTGTGTGTGTGTGTAACTCTAGGCGGTTGGTGTCAGAATTTAACTGGCTTATAAGACAGTCTGTGTCCACAGAAAACTGGGGAACTGCTTGGTGTGAAAAGCCTGCACATTTGGTATTAGAAATATTGTGAGTAGAGAGTTTTCCAGTAGGAAATCCTCTAGGAAGCAGGAAAATTTTCAGCTATCCCTGGAAAGTGATCTGAAATGCAAGAAGGAACAGGGAGGGCAAAATGAATCATAAACATACAATTACAATTGCCTGAATAAACTAAGAAAAAATATTCAATGAAGGCATTAAAAAAGTCAAGTTGAATGCTAGCGACACTAGTTGCTTACTCTGGAGGGAGTTTAATGGAATTAACTTGTCACATTCTTTGTAGTTTTTGAGAGATGGTTTAAAAATCTTTAACCTTTTGCTGAATTAAATGTGATGGCAAAATTTCAAAAATTAATAAAAGAGAATTAATGTATAAATTTGGAACCAGAAGAAAGAGGACAAAATGGATCGAGGAAACAAATCCAGTAAAAGAAAGGAGGAAAAAAAGCATGGAAAAGGCAGGACAACAAGAAATATAAAAATAAAAAGATAGAAATAGGTCCCCTTTGCCTCTGAGATGGCCCCCATGCTGTCTATGGAGTGTTCTACTTCTTACCAAAAAAAATAAAGTGATAGAAATAAACCTAAGTATATCAGAAGTCTAAACAAATATAAGCAGACTAAAGGAAAAATTCATAGAACTACAAGGAAAAATTGATATTCTACTTCATTTGTTATCTTATGCACCTTATTCCTCTTTAAATTTCATGTAATTTAATGTGCAGAGTAAACGTCTTATTTCTTATCAGCTATTAGAAATCAAATCCAGAATGCAGGCAAAGCATGTTTAAAAGAAATAAATGCCTTCTTAATACAACTATATGTTTTGTAAATATATTTGCATAAATGAAGGCAACTGTTCTGAGAAAAACGATCTGATTTACTGATAATGAATATTTATCCCTTTAAACACATAGTGAAAAGAACCTAACATGTCAGTATAGGATGAGCTAAATATATTGTTACATCCATGATATAGGTTAGGATAAGACATTTTAAAAAGACGAGGTATATTTCTACAATTTCATGAGAAATACAAAGTTTGAAAACAACATTAGCACAGTAGTATCTGTGAAAACGTGAATATCCTGTGTTAAACTGTCAACTTTTTATTTCAGGGAAAGGATTTCGGTAGGAGTATTTTCACATTCTGCACTATACACTATCATGAATAAATTCATTATAAATATTATTTTACGATTCTGGAATATAAAGGACTTCATCTTCCTTCTTCTAATAACAAAAACAACCAAGTCATTTGTTGGTTACTAGGCAACTCTTGCCGGACCAAACCATCCTCGAAGGTAAGGGGGGAGATGGTGTCTTTCTCAATTTTGCTCTAAGGAAGATTGCTCGTGATTCGTCATGCGGCCATCTTTGAGAGGGGCACAGCTATTTACAGCCTTAGAAGGAAAATAAGACTGGTCGTTGCTAGGAAACCCCAAGGCAAGGTCGGCATCTTTGAGCGGGGCATAGTGTTTCTACCATGAAAGAGAAAGCCTAGCTAAAGCGGTTGCTAGGCAACGCCTAGACGCCATCGCCATCTTTGAGTGTGGTACGATTGTTTGTCAATTCAGAATGTGAAACACACTCGCTTACGTGGTGGTTACTAGGCAGCGCCTTGGGGTTGTCACTACCTTCAAATTGGGCTCTTCATCCTCTTCTTTAAATAAACTCAAATCGCTTCAAGTAGCGACCAGTCAACTTAGCAAATACAAAGCCGCCATCTTTGTTAGGGGTATTGTGACTTCCGGCGGGGGCGGAAGAGAGCGTAACGGGGCTCGGGGGGAGGCGCTGGAAAAGGTCTTGACGAGGGGTTTGAGTTGCGATGAGGAAGGCGGGAATTCAGTCCTCTTCCAATCAGCTCCCTATCTCGCCCTCTGGCGGCTCCGGACCGCAGCAGCCCGGCTTCGTGTGACTATGGGCGTGCTCAGAAGCGGGCATTGACTCTCTCCACGAGGGAACTGGGTGGCGAGCGTTCCAGATGGGGGAGGAGGGGACCGAGGGCACGATACATCTGCTGTGCCTCGCTGCATCTAGCGGGGTCCCTCTGTTTTGCAGGAGCAGCCGCGGTGGCGCCCCCGCCCGCCAACAGGTGGGACCCCGGGCGCCTGGATCTCTGAAATAGCAGGGTTTTAGAAGGACTTTGGGTCCTCAAGAGAGTAGAGGCTGGGGACGTTTCAGAATTTGTTTAGACCGTCGAAGGTGCAATTGACCAATGATCCTGGTTCCTTGAAGAGGAGGGCCCAGGGGATCTAGAGAGAGGAACGGGGTTGGGGGCCTGAGTAATTGGTTCCCAAGGAGGAGGAAATTGGGGGGCTCTTGTCTCAAGTTCACAATCTTTCCCCAGCTCCCATTCTCTGTCATCGGCTCTCTCAATGGAGTCCACATGTTTGGGCAAAATCTCGAGGTGCAACTGAGCTCTTCGAGGACGGAGGACACAACCGTGGTGTGGAAGAGCTTCCACGACAGGTCTCCAAGGGCAGCTTGGGGGCAGGGCCAGGGGGACAGCCCCCGTTGAAGATGACCCCTAGCCTGTCCAGATCTCCAGCGCCAGCTGAGACTGGGTTGTGGGATCTTTGACAAGGCATTCAGCCTGATTCCTGAGCTTCTTTGTATGAGAGGCCGGTTGTGCTGGGGCATGGGTCCAGGGCAGACCTACTCTCCTCTTTGCCTTGTTTACTTGGCCTGGACTCATCCTTCTCACATTCCTTTCTCACAGCATCACCCTCATTGTTCTGTCGTCTGAGGAGGGCACCTCGGAGCTGAGGCTGGAGAGACTACTCCAGATGGTATTTGGGGCCATGGTGAGACTCCCTACTCCTCTTTTTTTTTTTTTTTTTAAAGTTCTTGTTTGTTTTTGTCCACACCCTGTGGCATGTGGGATCACAGTTCCCAGACCAGGGACTGAACCCGCCCCCTGCTGGGTGGAAGTGCAGTGTCTTAACCACTGGACCACTAGGGAAGAGAGAGAAGTTGCTCAGTTGTGTCCCACTCTTTGTGACTCTATGGACTGTAGCCCCCAGGGTCCTCCATCCATGGGATTCTCCAGGCAAGAATACTGGAATACTAGGAATACTGGAATACTAGGGAAGTCCCTCCTTAACTCTCTTTCCCAACCCCAGGAATCTGAGCTCTCAGCATCCCTCTCCCTCAGACCCAGGAGTCCAGACTCCAGCAGCCTCCTGTAGAACCCAGGAATTCTGGCCCTCAGTCTGACTCCTCCCTTAGACACAGGAGTCTGAGTCCCAGCCCCTCCTGTCTTATAACCAATTGTCCAGGGCCCCTACTCTCCTATATGTTTCTTCTAGGTTCTTCTCGTGGGACTTGAAGAGCTAACCAATATCCGCAACGTAGAGAGACTGAAGAAGGAGCTGAGGGTGAGGCTGAAGGACATGAGGATGGGAAGTTAGGGTACCTGATCACTGATATTTGGGAACTTAGTTCCCAGAAAACCCTGGGGCAGCCTTATCCATTGGGCTCCCAGGGCATCTTGGTTGTCTGACATCCCCTAGCAAGGCCCAGTGGGCCAGTTTTCTGAGGAGGAGCCAGCAGATTTGGGTGCCACCTGCATCTTAGGCTCCTCCATTTCCCCTTCTGCTAGGCCAGTTACCGCCTCATCGACAGCTTCCTGGGGGACTCAGAGCTCATCGGAGACCTGACCCAGTGTGTGGACTGTGTGGTTCCTCCCGAGGGGTCCCTGCTGCAGGTATTGGGAATGCCTTGTAAACTTTTAAAACTATCCCTCTGGCCCTGGCTCAGTGTCCATCCTCTTACCTTTGGACCATTGCCTCTTCCTATCCTTTTGGCTTCCGGTCCAACTCCCACTTGACCCCGGAAGGATCTTTCTACACCCAGAGCTGACTCTGTCCCTCCCTTGGTCACAGCCCACCCACAACTTCCATCAGCCCCAGGACAAGGTCCCAGCCCCTTAGTGTCAAGTTGAGGACCTGAGGAATCTGACGCCTGCCCGCCTTCTCGCCCTGACCTCTTCTAACTCCTAACTCCACAGTCCACCCTCTCCTAGCTGCCTCATGAGTCTCGCAAATCCCCACAACTCCCCAGTTTCTCTGCCCTGGCACATCCCGTTCTTTCTTCCACGGAAATCTCTATCTACTTTTCCTTAAATATCGATCTGATTTCATCTGGCATGGGTGCCTCCCAGCAGTGTGGCTCTGGGCAGGTGACGACCTCTCTGAGCTTCAGTAGATTGTGGATTGCGCCCACCTGGCACTTAATAGCACTCAATAAACTGTAGCTGCTGCTGTTAAAATTACTAGCTTCGGCAGGATGTGTCAGACTAGGCAGCGGTCACCCTACCTGTTTAATTTTACAGTGTGACTTGGGGATGGTAAGCTGCATGTGAAGGTGAAGGAACTCAGGCCCAGGGAGGGTGAGACACAGGAGCACGGCCACCAAGCTAGCTTTGAATTGTACGCCGGTGTCTTCCCCCTACTAACCCGCCTTGGAAGTCTGTCGCCTCTGCTCATGTCCTCTGACTTGCAGTCGGCCTGCCTCCCTTACCCAGGAAGCCCTCTCTGGGTTCGCTGAGGCGGCGGGCACGGCCTTCATCAGCCTGGTCGTGTCAGGCCGGGTGGTTGCAGCGACCGAGAGCTGGTGGCGGCTGGGGATGCCGGAGGCCGTGCTGCTCCCATGGCTGGTGGGGTCCCTGCCCCCGCAGGCCGCTCGCGACTACCCGGTGTACCTGCCGCACGGGAGCCCCACGGTGAGTGGGTGGGTGGGGCGGACAGGCGGAACGGTGAGGGCTGGGAGGAGCGCGCCAGGGGTAGGACCTGGAGGACCGCCTCTAGGAGCCCGGGCTTGACATGAGAAGAGGAGGGGCTCCGGCCAGCCCACCCTCCTCGCTGTTGCAGGTTCCACACCGGCTACTGACCCTGACGCTTCTGCCGGACTTGGAGCTGTGTCTTCTCTGCGGCCCGCAGCCTCCTCTCAGCCAGCTGGATGCGCAGGTGAATCGGGGCTCCGTCCCGCTTTTCTCCTAGTTTACCTTTCTACTCGCGAGCCCTGGCCCTTCTCTGAGCACCATGCGGGGCGAGTGCGCCTTTACCCTGGACCCGCCCTGTGTCCGCCCCGCCCTCGCAGGCCCCGCCCCTAACAGACCCCACCTTCTCGCAGGCCCCGCCCCTTTGGGCTCCGCCTCAGTGGCCCCCATCCTTCCAGGCCTCCCTCTCTTCCCTCCCGCGGTCCCCTCTGCTTTTGTGGTCTCCTCCCCAGCTCCCTGGCCAAACTACCTCCCCTTGGTACCGCCCTGACCTCGTCCTTGGGCCTCGCCTCTCTCGCTGATCACGCCCCCCTGCAGCTTCTGGAGCGCTGGTGGCAGCCCCTGTTGGAGCCGCTGCGGGGCTGCCTGCCGCTGGGAACCCGAGCGCTGCCCGCGGGCTTCCCACTGCACACGGACATCCTCGGGTAGGGCGCGGCAGGGGGAATGGGTTGGGGGTCCTCCGCACCTCTTTCCTGGCCGTGACACCTGTTTCCCCACAGGCTGCTGCTCCTCCACCTGGAACTGAAACGCTGTCTCTTCACGGTGGAGCCCTCGCGGGATAAAGGTGACTGGGAGGTGGGCGGGGCCGGGAGGGGCGGGGGCTGGGCAGGGGCTCTGCGTTACCGCACCCCTCTTCCACCTTCAGAACCGTCTCCGGAGCACCGCCGGCGCCTTCTCCGCTCTTTCTACACCCTGGTTACCGCCACTCACTTCCCACCAGGTCAGCGGCGGGCACAGCGACCCCTTTGCACACACTGGGGCACTGGGTCCCAGTTCTCACGAGGCGGGAGTAAGAAGCAGGGGAGGGGGAAAGCGGTAGGAGAAGCGTGGACTGGGGATGGCCGTCTGTGAGCCCCGGGCATGTACACGGGCACGAAGGGAAGAGAGCTGAAGGGAGGGGCAGGAAGGGCCCAGCCTGCAGGTTTCAGAGCCTCCTGGCTGACCCTAAACACCGAGACCTCATCTCCTGCCAGGTGCTTTTTGTGTATTGACTCACTTCTTCCTCGGGCTTCCCTTATAGCTCAGTTGGTAAAGAATCCACCTACGATGCGGGAGTCCTGGGTTCGATCCCTGAGTTGGAAAGATCCCCTGGACAAGGGAAAGGTTACCCACACCAATATTCTGGCCTGGAGAATTCCATGGATTGTATAGTCCATGAGATCACAGAGAGTCAGAGAAGACTAAGCGATTTTTGCATCCTCATAGTTGAAGGTTATCTCCTGTTACATCATTATTTCCATCTTATAGATGAGCAAACAGGCTTAATAAACAGCAGAGCTCTGCTGTGATTCAAACACAGGCAATCCACACGCTCCTGCTCTACTGCTAAAAATACAGGCTTTGGGTGGAGGATGTTGGTAGATTCCACAGAACACAGGTCCAGGAGGAAAAGCTGTCACACAAAACCTGAGGCCCAGACAAAGAAAGGGACCCAGAGTGATACTACAATCCCAGCAAAGACCCTGATGAGTGTAACAAAATAGTGAAAAGTTCCATCTGGAGGGGCAAAGGACTGCCCCTTCCTAGCCATGCGACCCCACCTCCCTCACCTGCTTCCCAAGTGGGGTGGGGTCCTCTGGAGGCCAGTGCCTGGCACCTGGGCAGCATCTCTTGCATGTCTGTGATCTGTACTGCTAACCAGATTGCTTGGGGCTGCACACACAGTGTCCCCAGGAAAGTGGGGCACTGGGGCTGGAAGAGGGGGAGAGTCTGATCTCAAGTCCTGACAGCTGGCTGGAGCTGCGAGCCTCTTCCATCAGATGTTAAACTTAGCCCAGGATGGGGGTTGGCTCCCTCAGGGTTGGCATTCTAGTTGTCCAGGCCTCACTGGTCACCTCGACCTTCGTTGTCCTTCCTTCAGAGCCGGGGCAGCCAGAGGAGAAAGCAGAAGAGGCCGTCCACCGGGCCCAGGTAGCCAGAGCCTGCTACTTGGTGTTGGGGACTGAGGAGCCAGGCACAGGATGGCGGCTGGTGGCGCTGCAGTTGGGGCCACGGCGGCTGCTGCTGCTGCTGTCTGCTCAGAGTCCCACATACGGGCTGCGGGGCCTGGCCACCCACACTCTGCATGCCCTCACCCCGCTCCTCTGACCACTGGACCTGAACGCCAGACATAGACAAGGATGGGGGCTATTAGCGTCTCTGTTTATTCGCTCACAATAATACACAGCCCCTGGAAGGGAGGGGGCAGGAGGGGCTATGACAGGATGGGGTGGGAGGGGAGGAGGCACCCACTTCCCCGCCCCTCTCCCCTCTGTGCTTCAGGGGGAAAGGGAGGGAGGGGGCTCCCCCTTACCCCCCAGAATGTAAACAGCAGCAGATGAACAAAAATAAAAATACAAAAGGCCGGAGGAAGTTCCTGGACATCCCCCCACCCCAGGGTCTTCCCTGTCACCAGCGGAGGTCCCTCGCTGCCCCATCCACCAAAGCTGCCTCAGTCCTGGGGGCTGCCCAGTGCCGGCCACATCCCCGGGGGGCAGAGTCCAGGGCTCAGAACTGCTGCGCCAGCAGCTCACACAGGTGACGGGAGACGGGCTCCTTGCTGGTGCGCAGGGTCAGCCGGTACATCTAGTGGGGACAGGGCGACTCAGGGGGCAGGCAGAGAGGATGGAGAGCCGGGGGAGGAGAGTTAGACACAGGGCAGATAAATGATGAGAAAGGATCAAGCGGTCAGAAAAGTGATATAAGAGAGGGAAACGATGAAGGTAAAAAAGGTCACAAAGGGTATAAAGGATATAGAGACAAAAAGCAGGGAGGAAAAGGGAGAGGAAGACAGAAGGGCAGAGAATGCACAAAGAGCAGAAGGCCTTGGAAACCACCACTCACCTGAGCCTGGGCATTGGGCTCCAGCCGGAGCAGACAGCCCACCTGCAGGGCTTTAGTCTGGATGATTCCAGCCCCCACGAAGTTCTCAGGGTTGGGGTCCACATTGTCCAGGAGAGCAGAGCCAAACCCCAGGAGCTAAGGGGGCGGGGGGCCCAATCTCTGTTAGCTCCCAGACAGCAGCATGCCAGTTACCCCAAACCCTTGGAAGTGGAAATTAGTCCGACTTTACCAATGGGAAAACAGGCTCAAGTAGAGCAGCCACCGTACCCCAAATCCCAGAATTCGGGAGAGGAGAGTGAGGCAGGACTGGGATGGTAGCCCCCGTGCCTCTCCTGTCTAGCCTCTCACCTTGGCCTTAGTGACCTCCGCGTCCATGGGGTGGTTGGCTTTGAAGATTTTCTGGGCCTCCTGTTGGGGGCTAGGGGCAGGAAAAGGTCCAAGTCAGGGATCTGGAAGCCCCAGTCCCGCCCACCCTGAGGGCGGCTTTGGCTCCCCTCGCCCTCGGCTCACAGGCTCAGCTGCTTCCAACGCTGGAAGAAGTCCTGGGCCGCCATCTCCGTCGGCTGGAAGAACTTGTTGATGGTCACTGGGAGTTTCAGGGTGAGGGACTGGGGGGCGCCCCCGTACCTGGCGGGAGAGGGAGGGCTCGTCAGGCCCCGCCCTCGCCCTGGAGGCCCCGCCCACCCGGCAGCGCCCCGCCTCCTGACTCACCTGAAGCGCACCGACAGGAGCGGTGGCGTCAGGAAGTCCCGCAGACACTCAATGTTGAGCACCTGCTGCACCTGCGCCCCGCCGTCCACCTGCGAGGCCACCCGCTTGGTCTGCACGGCCAGCTGTGCCCGCCCGTGGTCAAGGAAGCCAGAAACGCGAGCGGGGGAGGGGGGAGGAATGGAGGGGAGCCGACGAGGGCTCGAGGACTTCACCATCACCTGATGGTTCAGAACTTCCCTGGCGCCCCCAGCCCTGCCATCCCGGGCTCATCCAACATGAACCAGCTCCAAAGTCCTTCCTAATCCAAACCTCTGACCTGGGTGCCTCTGGCTTTCCACAGTGGGCTCAGCCACCTCCATTAGGCACAGGTCATGCCCTGGCTCTGAAGGCTGACCTGGGCTTGAATCTCAGCTCTTCTTAGAGGTTAAGAAGTCACTTAACCTCTCTTAGCCTCATCTTCGAAATGGATATAAGTGTCCTCAGCAGTCAATGAAATAATCTCCCACAAGTACCTGTCAGTGTGTCTGGCACATGGTAAGTTCACTGAAATGGTAGCAATCAGTGTTACTACCATCTATCTGTGTCGACAACCCATTGGCAAGTTGGGGCCTTATTTCTCTCCTCCCGCCCCTGCCCAGAACAAAGCTGAGCCTCAAGGAAGTCTCTGGAAATGATGAATGAAACAAAAAGCTAAAATGGTCTTCAAATTTTGGGGTATAATCACTCTAATTTCCAAGTTGTGGAAACTGAGGCCAAGAGAAGGGGGACAGGGGACTGACACTGCTCAAGCAGTTCCTTCATGCCAGCACCCTTCCAGGGTCTTCCAGCCACACTGATTCTCAAAACAAGACTGAGAAGGAGAGGAGGGTCCACATTTCACTGAAGGAATTTCAGGGCTCGGAGAGGCCAAGCGACTGGCCGAGGCACTGGAATCACGGGTGTGGAGCCCGATGGAAGACAAGGTTAGGACACGGCGGAGGGGCCTAACAGGGACCAACTGAGGCCCAGAGCATGTGGGATTCAGGAAATAACACCTCCTGCATCCCTTTCATGTCATGTCAGTGTCCTCTCCTGTCCTGGGAAAGAGGCCCACTCCCTCTTACAGATGATGCTAAATCTCAGAGAAGTACCATGGGCTCAGGCTCTACAAGTAAGGAGGCCAAACAGGGATCTGGATCTGTTTCCCGGCTGCCAGGAAGGCAGACCTGGAGGGGCGGGGCTAGGCCAGGCCGAGAGGATATGAGTCTGGAGGTCTCCGGGGTGAACCACAGTGGGAGAGAAGTTCTGGAACTGCACCGAGGTCTTGTTGCCATAGAAGAGATACATGCGGCCTGAGGGAATGGAGGTGAGAGGCAGGGTTCTATCTGAGTTCCTTCCATGTCCTCCCCGAGCCGGGGTCTCCTGGAAACCTCACCCCATTGCCCCCAGTACCCACCCAAGTTCTGCCGGAACTCTGACTTGACTCCAATCTGCAGCAGCTGGTTCTCAAACAGGACCCCATTGTTCCTGCACACGAACCTGAATGGGGCAGTGGGGGGTCAGGATGATGGTGCCTGCCTGGGCTCTGCTCTGTGCTCCCTACTTGTCCCTACTTCCCTCCCCAACCTCACCCACAACTCACTTATTCAGCAGCTCATCAGCTTCTGGGATGGGCGGGCCAATGTCCTCAGGACCTGGGCTGCAGATGGGAAAAGAGGGAGATGGGAGGGGGCTTGCGGGGCTAGAGGTCAAGGCCCAGAGCTAGTGGTGGGAGACAGCAAGCCCTGAAGGAACAGAAGCCCAGAATCCATATACCTGGATTCCCCACAGAGCCCCTCAATAAGACTGGCAATTGCCTCTGATGGGAATAGGACCCTGGCAGGAGCCATCACCCCCCTACCCTGTACCAGACGGCCCTGATTCTCACTCCCAAGCCCTTGCAGCTCATCAGGAGAGCCTGCTGAGAGCTCCCAGTCCCCTAACCCTCCCTGGGGGATACAAGAGTCTGCCCCCCAACCCCCTGAGGCCACCCCTTACTCAGCAGCTGGAGCTGGGTCAGCCAGCAAAGCCATGGGGCTCTCAGGGGCAGGCGGCTCCAGCTCGCTGGGCCATCCAATCCCAGAGCAGACAAGAGAAGACAGGCGTGGCAGGCAGCCAGTCCCAGAGAGGCAGCAAGAGGGCGGAGAGAGAAAGAGAGAGAGACAGGAGGAGAGAAGGAGAAGGAAGAGCAGGCTGAGACGGTGACAGGGAAGGACGACACAGGGTGGCCAGGGTCAGCGAGAGCCCAGAGAGGCCCAGAGGGAGCGAGGGGGGAGACTGGGGCAGGCGGCAGCCAGGGCAGACACGAGGCTCAGGGAGAGGGCGAGCTGGGGTGGGGGGCAGATGAAAAGGGGGCCCACCCTGGGCCCAAGGCCAGTACCTGAGGAAGGCCTCCTCGGGGCTGGGCCCCAGGCCGGGCTGGGCAGCCGGGCTGTCGGAGAAGACGTCCACCAGGAGGTTGCCTGCACCCGAGGGGGCCGAGGGTGCCGCGGGGGGAGGGGCTGCCCGCAGCCCCAGGAGGTCGGCGGAGGGCGAGGGTGTGGACTGCAGGCAACGTGGAGGCAGGTGAGAAGGGGCCGGCCTGGCCGGGCCAGCCGCCCCCGCCCCCAGCCCAGCCCCCGGGTACTCACAACGGTGCTGGGGGTGGGCTCCACGCCCCCATTTATGTCGTGGCTGCTGGGGTCCCTCCGGCTGTCATCCAGGGCGCTGCCGGCCCCCGGCCCCTTCTTGCGCTTCAGCTTGGCCAGGATGGATGACTCACGCTCGGGGAAGGGTGGCATCTCCTCCAGCACCGTGGCCTGCAAGGTTCGGTCAGGGACGGGCGTCAGCGCTGGTCTGGGGCTGGAGCAGGGGCAAGGCGCAGGGGCGGGGCACGTGGGGACTGGGCTCTGACCAGGACGTCCGTGCTGGCCACCGAGCTCAGGGTGAGGTACTCAACAGCCCGCTGCTGGAGCTCCACGTCGGCGTTGCGCAGCTGGGAGCCGGCCCGCAGCACGCCCTGGATGGTGGCCTTGGTCTCCGGGAAGAGGTTGATGAACTTGATGTAGGTGGAGAGCAGTAGGGCCCGCGTGGCCACGCTGCACAGGTGGAACTTGGAATGCAGCAGGGAGAACTGCACCGGGGGGCTGCGGGAGTGGGCGGATGTCGGTGGGCGGCCGGCTCCACCACCCTCTCCTAGAAGCCCCCACGGGAGGTGCACCCTCCCTCAGAGGGACCCTTCCCAGGACCCCAGGTGGGCCCTGGAGCCCCAGACCCCTCACCTGGAGCGGGGGTCCCCAGCAATCAGGTTTCCAAACTCCCCAAGGATGTAGCCGCCGACCTTCACCATGTTCTCATGGCAGGCGGGCGCCTGGAGCGCCTGCAGGTGGGGACAGCGGTGAGCAGCAGCATCCTGGCTCAGGAGTGCTCAGCATGTGCCAGGCGCTCCACTGAGCCCTTGACTCCTATTAACTGCCGAAGCCTGGTGCCTGCTGCGGGTGGGTTTATAGCTGGGGAAACTGAGGCACGGAGCAGTTAAGTGACTAAACTGAGCTCACACAGAGAATAAAACGGAACTGAATGGGCCCTCTTGTCTGGGGTGGAAGGCTCGGGAAACTGGCGGCACTCAGGGACCAGTGACTACACAGCAGGCACCCTGTGCCCTGCTGACCCTCACATTGGCTCGTGGTGGCCCAGCCCCTCTGAGGATGAGGCCCGAGCCAGCTGGCCCCACAGCCCCAGCTGTCCTGGCTCTGCCCTGATGCCCCATCATGGGGTGAGACGGGGGCGCTGACCTCGAAGACGGTCTTGGCAGCGTAGCCCTGCACGTCGTCGCGGTTGGTGACGATCTGCAGCACGCGGTACCACACCTCCTCGCTCACGTAGTCGCCCGCGATGCGGATGAGGTTCAGGATGGTGTCCACGTACCAGCTGTAGTCCACGGCGTACTTCTCAGCCAGGATGGCCACCTTCAGGACCTGCCGGCCAGAGGGAAGGTCGGGCGTGCGTGTGTGCCCCAGGCAGGGGAGTTGGGGGTGTGGACTCGCCACGTCTGGGCAGGTCCCCACCTGGAGACCCTGGAATCTGGGTGCCTGGCCCTCCCAGGACTCACAATCTCTTCACGAATGGCGTAGTCGGCCGTTTCCAGGTACCGCAGCATCTCTGACACGATCTGCTTGGCGTTGCTCCGATCACACATGGCGTAGAGGAGGTCAGCCGCCCGCTGCCGCACACTGACGTCCCGCTCCGTCTGAGGAAGCAGAGCAGGTAGAGTGTGCTCTAGGCTCCCTGGGCTGGTCACCCAGGGCCGCTGGGTCCCCAAGCCGCTCCGAGGGAGCAGAGGAGCCATAGGCCAGGTCAGTGTGGCCAGGACAGGCTCCCAGAAGTTGCACCTTGAGGGCGTTGATGACGGTGTCGATGTGCGTCTTGACCGCCTCGTGGGAGAACTCGGAGCTGGCCAGCGTGCACATGCTCTCCAGGGCCAGGTAGCGCAGGTTGGTCTCCCGGTGCTGCAGGAACTGGCCCAGCTGGTTACAGGCCCGAACCAGGAGGTTGGGCTCACTGCCGGCGCGAGAGGGAGAGATGGCAGGTGGGGGCGGTGAGAACACACAGCTGACCTGAGGAGACGCAGGACTGGCCCCAGCCGACGCATCTCGCGTCCCCCTCAGGACCCCGCTCTGAGCTCCCGCCCTGTCCCAGTCATAGCCATGCTGGGGACCTGACACCTGGGCTGTCCAGCCCAGATACGGAGAGCCAGGAATTCTGCCCCGCAGAAGGGGCCAGCGCCCACGAGTCACGGCAACACTCCAGAACCACATCGCCCTCCTACCTCGAAGTCACGTTCCCAGACCCCGTCCCCTAGGACCCGGGAGCCTGGCCCCCGCAGGCACCTGTCGTAGTGGATAATGAGGCTGATGGTCTCGAAGAGGATGGCGTTCTTGGCGTTGGAGTGCTGGACCTTTTTGGACTTGGGCGGCTCCTGGGCCTTGTTGAGCACGGTCTCCAGGCACTCCACCAGCCGCCCCTTCACGGCCGCGTCCTCTGAGGAAACAGAGGGCACGCCCCGGGTTGAGCTCCCTGCAGGCCCGGGCCCCCTGCCAGGGGGCAGAGGCCACGCCATGGCCCCTGTCCTCCAGAGGAAGAGGGCGGGCCCAGCAGCTTCAGGCTGGGGTCTTGACTTCCCCAAGCCCTTCTGGGGTCCCCAGGCCACACGAGGAAGCTGACAGAGGACAGGACCCCAGACCTGGGCTCTCGTCCTGCTCTGTTCTGATTCTGCTGGGCCAGAGGGAGCACCCTGGGAGCCCCCCTTTCCCCCCGCTGTAGCACCCAGGCCCTGGAGGAGTCTCACAAAGCGAAGACAGCGCCAGGAACCCTCCCTAGAGACACCCCCAAACCCGGCCCTTCTCAAGGATGGGTCTGAGCGCCTGAGATAGCTGCCAACCAGGAGCTCACAAAACCCGGAGAACCACCATTTCCTTGCCTGTGAGGTGACCCCAAGTGGACAGAACAGCTGGCAACTGTTCCAGCAAAGAATGAGGCACCCAGATCTATCAGAAAATTCACGAGACAGAAAACCAGCTAAAGGACCCAGGGAGCGATCAGCCGAATCCAGAACATTTGACACACCACAACACAAAATTCTCCTGTTTTTTAAAAACCAGGCAGTGGGAGGCACAACTATTCCAGATGTGGGGCAAAAAATGACAGACGTAAAAAAAAAAAAAAACGACAGTTGTAATCACAGTTAATTTGCAGTCCTGGACTGTAGTTTTTAAGCCCGCCCTGGGCACACCCCAAAATTATGAGGTGGGGCTTAGGCTCCAGCTGTACCTTTTCTTAAGGGGTGAGCAAAGCAGCTCAGCTTGGGAAGAGCCTTCCCCAGGGATTCACAACCAAATGCATCCCTGGCTTTCACAGGCTGAGAAGGGCCTTCTGTGTCACATTCATCATACACTCTGCTACAGTGTGTGCACACGGGCTGCAAGATTCAGGGCCACACCAGCCACCATCCCCAGCAGGCGCCCAGCACCCTGGCTGAATAGAAAGGCACTGTCTCTCAAGGACCTACTATGTGCCGAGCACCTCAGCATAGGTGCTCGAAACTGCTCTGTGAGGTCAGACAGCCGAGGATCGGGATGTTCCGAGGGAGCCCGGCCCATGTGGTAGCGGGAAGGGGTTACGTGCATGGACTCAGGGGTCAGGCTCTGCTCTTTGTCACTGCCCAGGGCCTGGAAAGATGCCTCATCTCCAAGCCCCCATTTCCGAGATGGCTGCCCCTCGCCAGCTCTGCGGGGGCAGCAGGCCACGCTGGTACAGCACCTGCTCACTGCAGGCCCTTCATCCACACCAGCGCTCGTGACCACGAGCACTGAGGGCGTGAAAACCCCTAACAGAGCTATGCTGACTCCTACCACACAGCCTGGAGTTACCCTTTGATCTGCTGGGTGACCCTGGGCAAGGCCCCCCTCTCCAAGCCTCGGTTTCCTCATCTGTAAGAGACAGGTGACAAGAGCCCTGACGTTCCAGGGCCAGGGCATGAGTCTGGCTTTACAGGGCCCCTGGCCCACAGCAGGGGAATCAAACAGCGATCTGTCCGTTCCCTGTGCTGGGGGGAGGGCTCCCTGCTGCAGGTGCCCTGCACCCCGGCCCCTCACTGTCTCGAACAATAAACTCGTCCCAGCGCCTGAGTGGGCCGTGGGCTCGGCACTGCCCCCACTGCAGCCTCAGAGCAGGGGCTGGAGGCACCAGGCCAGCCTCTGGGAAATCTGGACACAGACCCCTGGTGCCCCACCCCGTGGCCAGCCTTGGGGTCGGAGGCCCCCAGACCCCGGCCCGTGTGGGCTTGTTGGTACCTGGTGGCGGGTAGCACTGCAGCAGCCGCAGGAGCTTCACGGAGAGCCAGGGCGCTGGCACGAAGTAGTAGGTGTAGTCCTGGAGGTCAGTGGAGGCCGAGGAGACGATCTGGGGGCAGAGAGGGGCGGGCAGGGGCAGGGGCATGGGGAGGGGCGGCTGTCACAGTGTGAACCTTTATGGAGCAGAAACTGGAGGCTCAGGGAGGGTGGTGAGGAAGCCTTGGGGACACAGAGTGTGACCGGGTGGATCCAAGCTAGGACTGGTCGATTTTTCCAAGTAAAGCTGGTGTTGGGTGGGCAGGGAATCTTGGCCAATCGATCCCCTTCTGTGAATGCCTGACGCCAGCTCGGTACCTCACAACACCTGGACCACCTCCACTAGCAGCTGGACCTCACCAGCTCCCTGGAGCGCGCTCCCTTGTAGCTGTCCCCCAACACCGGAAGCTACTCAGAAACAGGAACTGAGTCTGACCCTTTCCTGGGTCCCTGGGCCTACTACACAGTCAGACAAGAGAAGGGCTCAGCAAAGGGGTGGGGGAATTAGTGAAAGAGCGTGTGACTTTACTGTCCTCACAGCAAACTCCTATGCAACTGTGAAAACCCCTTCTCCAAGAGGCAAGCCTCATCCTGCTCTGAGCCCCTTCCATGACAGTAGCTGCCCCTCCTCCACTGTCACTGTCTGTGCCTCTCCTACCAAGCGTGGCCCACAGGACTATTCGAATGTGTGGTGAATGAATGAAAAATATGGTTGAATGAATGAGCTGATGTTTTGTTCTCTTTGACTGAGAACCCAGGCCTCTCTTTACCTGCTCAGGAAATGTTTTTAGTTACTCCAAGTTTCAACTCAGGCAAGGATCACCTCCACCAGGAAGCCTTCCTGGACATCTAGGCTGGGTGGAGTGCCTTCTTTGGGGGCCTACAACGTCCTTGCTATCTCCATGACCATACACACTGTCCCTTTTATGATCATCTGTGCCTGAGTTGGCCTGTCCTGCAACGCATCCCTCCTCCGACCAGGACAGGAAGCCCCTGAAGGCAGGGTCTCACTCATCTGTGTCTCCAGTGTCAGCCTGCACAGAGCTGGACACAGAAGCAGCCTCAGGGCATGCGCCCAGGATAGGGGCAAAGGTGGTGAGGAGCAGAAAGGAGGGAAAGAAAGACGCATGAGAAGGAGAAGCCAGAGAAGAAGCAGGAGGAAACAAGAGGGTGCAAGAAGGAGGGAGACAGGAGAGCAACCTCCCTTGCTGGGAGCTCCGGGTGCACTGGACCCTGTGCTCACACTCTGTCCAGGTTAACTCACAGCAGCTATGCCGTGAGGCAGGCACCTGGAATCATCCCGTTGAACAGATAAGGCCAGTGAGGCCCAGAGAGGTGACGCCACTTGCCTAGGGCCACACAGCCAGGGAGTGGCCGAGCAGGGATGAACTCCGCTCCAATCCTGCGTTCTTAACTGCCAGGCTAGGTGGTCTCTCAGGGAGAGCGAGGGGGACCAGAGGGGTGCCCAGGGGACAGGTGCACCAGGGCCACCTTCCTGCAGTTGGCACAGACACCACACCTACCCGGCTTAGGCGAGACACGGCCAGGGAGACGCACGTCTTGAAGTCATCCGGGTTCTTCTTGCAGAGACAGGTGATGAGGCTGACAGCGGCTGTGACCACGCCCTGCGGGGGCAGGAGAGAGGCAGCTCAGGGCCCGCGGGGTACTAGGGCATCGGGGAGGGGACAGCGGTCCGCGTCTCTACGCTGGCTGGGCAGGCGCTGGGATGTGGGGGAAACCTCTGGGTGTCAGAAACAGAGGCTGGATGTTCTCTGAGGGGCGGGGTGAGTGATGGATGCTGGGGACACTGGACAGGACCCCGGGCAGCCAGGAGGGTGTGGTGTCGGGGACAGGGGGCCTCAGGCGTCCGGGGGTACCCAGAGTAGGGC
The DNA here is from genome assembly GCF_032452875.1 of Bos javanicus. NCBI lineage: Eukaryota > Metazoa > Chordata > Mammalia > Artiodactyla > Bovidae > Bos > Bos javanicus. Next base: position 56,272,740 of record NC_083885.1, on the reverse strand, counting down.
GGGTTGTGGGGGCAGGGGCCTCACCATGTGCTGGTCGTTGAGCAGGTGCACCACGCGGGCCGTCCACTCGCCCATGGGCACCAGGTCGGGCGAGGCCTTGTAGAGCCGCAGCAGGCACAGGGCCGCGCTCTGCTTCACGCTGTCCATGCTGTCCCTGCAGGCACACAGAGTGGGTGGGGGGGCTCAGCGCGACCCCAGCCTGGCACACCCCCTCCTCCTCTCACCCCTCCTGGGAAGGCTGTCCAGCGAGAGGCGACAAGAGCCTCCCAGGAACCCTCTGCTACTGCCCTCACTGCCCACTGGGCCTCCGTCTCTTCCTCTGCAAAATGGGTTGCATCCCAGTGACCTCATGGGGTCACAGGCAGGGCAAGCATGGCTCTGCACCTTCACTGAGTCACCGTCTGCTTATCTGAGCACCTACTGGGCACCGGGCGCTCCTGTCGGCACTGCGGACTGTGCGTGTGTGCTCTGTAGCTCAGCTGCGTCTGACTCTGCAACCCTATGGACTGTAGCCCGCCAGACTCTGTCCGTGGGATTTTCCGGACAAGAATACTGGACAGAGTGGTGGACAAATTGGTCCAAAGTGTGTCCTCAGAGAGCTTATGTTCCTGCCAGGGCAGCCCCATCCTACAACAGATACTGTCTGGGTTCAGTGCTCCAGGGCCACCTAGCGCAGGAGCTCTGGGGATGGTGTTTAGGATGAAAGCCTCACTGATAAGGCACCAGGTGAACAGAAAACTGCGAGAAAACACTAAAAATCTACACAGATCTTCCCCGCAGAGCCAAGAGCCTGTGGAGGCCCCCAGGCAGGTGGGCCTGTGTGTGGGAGGAGCCCGGAGGAGGTTTGGCGCCCCCTACAGTCTCTAGGCTATCTGAATCTTAGGATCAAGCTCTTGCATTGATTCTTGGATCTCCTTAGCTGTCATCTGTTCAAACACTGCCTCTGTTACGATTCTCTCCCTTTTCTCTTTCTAGAACTCTAAACGGTGTTGTTAGACTGTATCTCCCTTGACTCTTAGCCTCTCTTAAATTTTTCCACCTCTTTGCTTCTCTGGGCTGCATTCTGATCAACGTGTCCAGTTCCTCTGCCTATTTCCAATCCCTGCTTTGGTTCTGTCTACTCTGCTGCTAAACTAAAACACTTACTTTCTTTATGAAAACTCCCAGTTCTTTTTTTGGCTGTATTACGTGGCTTGTGAGATCTTAGTTCCCCAACCAGGGATTGAACCTGGGCCCTCAGAAGTGACAATGCTGAGTTCTAGCCACTGGACCACCACGGAATTCCCTGAAAACTCCAATTCAACTGTTATTTTCCGTTTTCTTTTTGCTGGCTCTCCTTCATGGCGCCTTGCAGCCTGCATTTAGTGATTTTCAACTGTGAGCTTCTCATGTAACCTGGAGCTTCATCTAGGGAAATTATAGAGGCTTGTGGTGAAAGTGGCTTTCTCCAGAAAAAGACTTGTTTGCATCTGTCAGGCACTAGGGTACTAGCTGTGTGTATCACTTTAAACTACAGCTTGGCTTACAGATCTATGGATGATCCAGGAAAGGGAAAATCAGGCTGAAAACCAGTGTTGTGGCCTGTTCCATGCCAAGACTTGAAAGGGGTAACTCTGCCTATACTCCCTAAGGGGATTTATTTCTAGGTCACCCTCACTTTGAAGTGTGGCCTCTGGAGCCTCTGCTTGAACAAGCTTTGTCTTCTGTTCCCAGAGGCTGAAGGGCCCCAAAACCAATACCCAGGTTCATCCAGTTCAGCTAATGCTCTTAGCAAAATCCAGTTCAAAACCGCAATGGTTTTACCTGCTCAAAACACACCAATTGCTTCCCATTTCGATCAGAATAAAATCCAAACACCACTATGGAAAAACCCAAGTGAACTTTTTGGCCAACCCAATACAAAGCTCATACCCACCCAGGGCCTTTGCACTTACTGCTCCTTTTGCTTGGAACACTTTCTCCGATACTTCTAATTGTCTTCTCCTCCTCATTCCAGCCTCCAGGTACATGGCACCTCCGTGAAGACACCCTCCCTGATGAGTCTGACTTAAGTAGCCCATCCGCATCCTGCCACCTGTTTTCTTTCCTTCAGTGTAGCTGTCACTGTCTGAACTCAACTCACTTCTCTGCCTATGCGTTCGCTCTTTGGAGCGCCTCTCAGATGCCAGCTCCCTGAGGGTGGGGACAACTGTTCCCCCAGCTCCCTCCTGCCTCCCAACGCCCAGAACAGAGCCTGGGACTTTGCAGGTGCTCAAGAAATAATTGCTCAATGCCCTCCGGCTTTAGAAAGATCACAGGCTGATCACGGACCTTCATGCCTTTCCTTTTTCCACAGCCAACTCCTCCTCCTCACCCAGTTCTCAACCTAATGCCACTTCCTCTGAGAAGCCCTCCGACCCCCAGCCTAGTTCAAATGCTCCCACTAAATGCCCTTAGGCTCCTGTACCCCACAGCAGGGTTCCGAGAGGAAGTAATACGTTTCATCCTGCAATTATTCAATCAATGTTTATCTCCCACCTCTGGACCGTGAACACCGGGAGGATGATAAGCATGTCTGCCTCTGGTCATGGCTACGTCCCCAGCAACGAGCACAGCGCCTCACACATAGATGCCCAATAGATGATTGTTGAATGAATGAATGGAGAAGAGGCAAAAGTTCTGGAAGGCTGTCACCGACATAATTTAAGGTCATTGCCTCTTTACCAGATGTTAAAGGTCAATCAAGAATTTTGCAAGTTTTATCACATTCAGTGATAGCCCCTTCATTCCTGCGAGCAAAAAGTCATTTAATTCATTTTGCAGGATGGCCACCCACTCCAGTATCCTTGCTGGAGAATTCCACGGACAGAGGAGCCTGGTGGGCTACCGTCCACAGTGTCGCAAAAAGTCAGACGTGACTGAGCGACTAACACTATCATTATATTTATTTCCAGTGTTTCTCATTACTAGGCCTGTGCTTCCTGTTATTTTTATAAAAAGGTTATTTCACTCTCTTTGTATTGGTTTATCTTATACCACATGGTAACCAACGTTGTATGAGAGTCAAAGGAAAATGCCTAGGAAACTCTCCAAGCCTTTCGACTGTCTCTTATTTGGGACAATACATTTTTCTAGTTCTTACCAAGAATAGTAAGTTATTAATAAATAGTAACAAATTTCTACTTTTTTTAACTGTACTTTTGACCTTATTTTTTCTTATGGTACATAAACAATAATTTATAAATATGAAAAAAAAAAGGTCAGTTAGACAGACATCCCACTGGCTTTGCTGGGGAGCTGCCTTACAAGGCCAAGTCAGACTGGTGAGATGATAGGGGACAAGCATGGGGCTGTCACCAAGCCCAGCATAACCCCCACGTCCCGGCTGGGAGACCTGGGCAGGCGACGCAACCTCTCGGCCCCTCAAACTGGGCTGGGGCTTGTCTAGCCCGCCCCAGCAGCTGGGTCCCCAGCGCCTCACCCGGCCACCAAGATGCGAGGGATGTCAGCGGCGAAGGCCTCGCCCATCTCGCGGCTGCCCACGTTGGCGATGCAGTGCAGGGCCAGGCACATGAAGGTGGGGTTGCGGCTGGCCAGGTCATTCTTGATGGCGTTGTTGATGAGCCGGATCAACTCGGAGTTGGAGTTCACCAGCACCGAGATGAACAGGTAACCCTGGGTGGCGAGAAGGAAGTGGGGGGCTTGTGGCTAACTGACCCTCAGCCCTGCAGTCTACATTTCTGGCTCCTCCCGACTCAGACCCAGGGGTCCAGCCCCCAGGCCCTCCTCCTGCAGACCCGGGGTCCAGGCCCCCAGACCCTCCCGACTCAGACCCAGGGGTCTAGGCCCCCAGCCCCTCCTGACTCAACCCAGACGTCCAGGCCCCCAGGCCTCCTGACTCAGACCCAAGGGTCTGGCTCCCGGCCCCTCCTCCCTCAGACCCAGGGGTCCAGGCCCCCAGCCCCACCCTCAGACCCAGGGGTCCTCCTCCCCAGACTCACAATCTGCTTCTCCGTGTACTTGTTGGAGCTCAGCAGGTTCACAGCCTCCATGTGCCCAAAGTCAATGTCGTGGCCAAGCAGGAAGATGAAGAGCAGTTTACACACATACTTTTTCTTGCTGTAGCCGTCCAAGGCTTTGTCCCCTGGGGTCAGAGGAAGGAGGACGGGGTGGCAAAAGTGAGAAAGGACTATACTTACAAGTCCCGGGTACTCCAGCCCCCAGCCCACTCCTCCCGCAGACCCAGGAGATGGGCCCCCAGCCTACCCTTGAACTTGGAGCGGATGTTGGCCAGTTCCTTGTTGATTCTCTTAATCTCTGCCTCCTTGCTCTTACCTGGGGAGGAGAAGGCAGGGCAGGTGAGGAGGGTCCCAGAGAGTTGAGCTGCCTGACCTCACTTTCCGGGGCCAGGACCCTCCCAGGAGGAAGGGCGATTCTCTCTATGCTGGGGTCCCGGTCTGGGGGCTGAAGTCAGGCCTCGGACTCCATCTCTATATGGGAGCTTCAGGGAGGTGAGAACGTTCACTCAGGGGTCCCTACCACCCAGAGGAAAAGCCTGGCACATACTCTGAAGCGATCCCTGACCCCCTCCCTTCTTCCTCCTCCTGTTCCCATCACATCCATGGCTCTGCACCAGCCCCCAGCTGAAATAAGCCCCTGGCAGAGAATGTGTGATGAATGAATGAGTGAAGAGATTGGCTGCCCTCAAGCCAACCCCTGGGACCCTCAACCCCACATCCCCACTGAGCTCAGCATCTCCTGAAAACCTGCTCTGCCCTCAGCTTCCTAATTTGACTCGTTCACCAGGCCTTGCATCCTAAGCTCCCCGCTGCCCTCCCCTGCCGCCACCTGGTCCCTCCTCACAACCTGCCAGTTCTCTCCATACCCCATCCCACCCCTGAAGCCTGGCCCACAGACCCACTTCCTCCTTCCCCGCTACACGTCCATCTGCCACATCCCTACTCTTCTCACGAGACCCACCCAGAGGCGGACTCGAGAGGGCCTCCCTGGGCCCCATGAGCCTCTGTGCTCCTTGATGCCCAGGAGACCCCATCGGACCACGATCCGACTGGACAGTGACCTGGTCTCGGCCGCCCTCATCGCCGGCTGTGTACCTCCCCCAGCCTCCCAGTCCCATTCGAGCCAGACTTCACCATCACACCCCTGACAGGCTTTAGCGCTCACTCAGCTCCTCCGAGAAGAGAAACCTGGGTGTCCTCACCCCTCACTCAAGTCGTCGCCACGTCCTCTCTGTTCGACCTTCAGAACATGAGCCCAGACAACCTCCACCATGACCACCTTGTCCAGACCCCATGCCCGCCCACCTGGATCACTGCAGCAGCCTCCCTGCCTCCCAGGGCGGGGACTCCACCCCGGGGCCAGCAAACCCTCTGGCCCTGCCCTGGTCACCCCTCACATCTCACTGTGTGTCCTGCCTGGCGGGCCTCCGCCAGTTCCAGGGCCATTCCAACGCCCTCCCACCTCCAGGGCCTTTGCACCTGCTATGCCCATCTGTCTAGTTCTCATCTCATCATTTGGGTCTCAGCTCTTGTCACCTCCTCCATGTGGCCTTTCCTGGCCAGTTCTTTAAAGGCAATGCTTTATTCTTCGGTTTCCTCATTTTAAAAAATGTCCTCCCTGGCACATGTCACATTGCATAACCATTTATCTCTACCGTCAAACCTCGGCTCCCTCTTCATTACAAGTCATCATGAGGGAGTTTCTAGAACAGTGCCCAGCATACAGCAGGTGCTTAACAGATGTCTGGTCGGGACTTCCCTGGTGGTCTAGTGGCCAAGGCTCCAAGCTCCCAATGCAGGGGGCTGGGTTTGGTCCCTGGTCAGGGAACTAGAATATGCTGCAACAAAGACCTGGTACAGTCAAATAAATAAAAATAAATATTATAAACAATAAAAATAAACGGCTAGTCATATGAAGGGTGGAGACTGCTCTGACCCATGGCTTGTGCCAAGGCAACAAGGAGGTTCAGATGAATGAATAAATGAAGGAGCAATTGAGAGTATGTCCTCTCCTTCTCTTTAGAAACCCTGCCTCACCAACCACTCCCAACTTCCAGGGAAGCTCCCACAAGCCCCACTTCAGCGGCCAGCTCCTCCAGGAAGCCCCCTTTGATTAGCACCTCCTGGTCATTTCCAAGCAGATGCCTCCAGGAAGCCCCCTCTGATCAGCACCTCCTGGTCATTTCCAAGCAGATGTCTCCAGGAAGCCCCCTCTGATCAGCACCTCCTGGTCATTTCCAAGCAGATGCCTCCAGGAAGCCCCCTCTGATCAGCACCTCCTGGTCATTTCCAAGCAGATGCCTCCAGGAAGCCCCCTCTGATCAGCACCTCCTGGTCATTTCCGAGCAGATGCTACAGCTGCCTTGTGCAATGTGGCGGCTGTCAGCCAGGCAGCTCTCGAGCACCTGAAAGGTGGCTGTTCTCTACTGAAGTGAGTGGCAAAGACACATTTAGAAGACTCAGTGCGGGGGAAGAAAAGGAATGTAAACTATCTCATTGCAAAGTTTAAAATATTAATTATTTGTTGTTGTTCAGTTGCTAAGTTGTATCCGACTCTTTACAACCCTATGGACTGCAGCACATCAGGCTTCCCTGTCCTTCAACTATCTCCAGGAATTTGCTCACACTCATGTCCACTGAGTCAGTTGATGTCATCCAACCATCTCATCCTCTATCACCTCCTTCTCCTGCCCTCAATCTTTCCCGACATCAGGGTCTTTTCTAATGAGTCGGCTCTTCGCATCAGGTGGCCAAAGTACTGGTGCTTCAGCGTCAGCATCAGTCCTTCCAAGGAATATTCAGGATTGATTTCCTTTAGGATTGACTGGTTTGATCTCCTTGCAGTCCAAGGGACACTTCTCAAGAGTCTTCTCCAACACCACAGTTCGAAATCATCAGTTCTTCGGAACTCAACCTTCTTTATGATCCAACTCTCACATCCATAAATGACTACTGGAAAAACCACAGCTTCGACGAGACCAGCTTTTGTCAGCCATGTGATGTCTCTGCTTTTTAATATAGATATGTAGTTTTGCCATAGCTTTTCTTTCAAGGAGCAAGTGTCTTTTAATTTCATGGCTATGGTCACCATCTGCAGTGATTTTGGAGCCCAAGAAAAAATCTGCCACCATTTCCATTTTTTCCCCATCTATTTGCCATGAAGTGATGCGACTGGATGCCATGATCTTAGTTTTTTCAATGTTTACTTTTAAGCCAGCTTTTTCACTCTCCTCTTTCACCTTCATTAAGAGGGTCTTTAGTTCCTCTTCACTTTCTGCCATTAGGGTGGTTTTAAATGAGAAAAAAAAAAAAATCTAAATACTGATAACATGTTGAACTGATGCTTTCAAATTGTGGTGCTGGAGAAGACTCTTGAGAGTCCTGTACACAGAAAGGACATCAAACCAGTCAATCCTAAAGGAAATCAATCCTGAATATACATTGGAGGGACTGATGCTGAAAGTGAAGTTTCAATACTCTGGGCACTTGATGTGACGAGCTGAGTCACTGGAAAAAACTCTGTTGCTGGGAAAGACTGAGGGCAGGAGGAAAAGGGGGTGACAGAGGATGAGAGGGTTGGATGGCATCACAGACTCGACATGAATTTCAGCAAATTCCAAGAGACAGTAGAGGACAAAGAAGCCTAGCATGCTACAGCCCATGGGATTGCAGAGTCGGACACGACTGAGTGACTGAACAAGAGTGTATCAAATTACATAAATACATTAAAATTAATTTGGCCCATTCCTTTCTGCTTTTTAACAAAAATGTGGCTCCTGAGGAAGTTAAAAACCACACATGCTGCTCACACTCTGGGTAGGACTGCTCTCAGGCTTTCCCGGGGCTCCCCACACTGCCCGGGTCAGCGCTGCTGTGGTGTCTGGGTCTGCGCCGTCCCCAGACCACAGTGGGAACCACCTGAGGGCTGAGCATGGGCCACTTTTCTAGTAATGACTCCATGTTTCACAGGCTTACTGAGTGGCTGCGCTCAGGAAAGACAAGATGTGAAAAAATACAAAGAGCCTGAAGAGGTACAGTGACCCGCTCCCAGTCCTCAGGGAGGGAGGAGGTCTCCGGGACCTAGGCGATGAAGGGCCGTGATGAGGCTGAACCAGCCTGTGTGGCCCCAGAGCCCATCTGACGCTTCCTTTATTAATTACACGGTTCCTGAGCCCTGCGGGGCAGGCTGAGGAGGGCCACACCGGGTACCCAGGACTACAGCAGTTCTGAGCCTCCCCCAGGGCCTCCGGGCCCGGTGGGGCGCAGGCTGCATATCCCCCGCCCACACCTGAGCAAGGTATGCGTGGATGGAAGTCACGGGGGCACCCGTGGGGCCTTGCTGGTGGCTGCCGAGAGGAGGGGACATTTGAGGAGGGCCGTGAAAGATGAGGAGAGTTCAGGCGCAGTTCACCAGGGAGAACTAAGCCACTCTTCTGAGTGCCCAGGGGAGGGTGGCCCGGGCGTCAGGACAGCACCTCCCCTGGGAGCGGGGCAGGGGCGGGGACCTGCACCCACGCAGCTGGTGCGCATGCTCCACGTGCGCATGCTCCGTTCATTCTCCCAGCCTGTGCAACACTCTTAAGTTGCCTTAAAGCTATTCTGTAGGGACCAGAAAAGAAATAAAAACAAAAACAGTTTTTCTAGATGGACCACATACCACAAAGTGGCTGCCTAACCTTTACCACAGGCAGATGGAAACCTGAATGGTAATTACATTTCCGACACTAAAACCCTCTCCGGCCTTTGCTTACACCTCTATTAAAAGCTTCAAGAAGCAGGCAAAACTAACCAAGAGTGTTGGATGACTGAGCAGTGAGCAGGGGGTGCTGGGGAGCTGGGTAAAAATTAAAAATGAATAAATTATTCATTTATTATTTGTTCCTGCATCTGGGGGCCAGTTATGCAGCTGAGTTCAGCTGGGGAAAATTCATCAGATTTTGATGATGGCTTCATCAAAATTCATCATTTATGATCTGTGAGCTTTTTTATAGATACACTATATATATATACACCTATAAGTGAATATATATATTTGTATAGGAATATATATTAACATGTCTTTATAGTTAAGTACATCAAGGACATAGAAAAGAATATCAAACAGATACGGAAAATTTAAAGAATATTCAGGAATTCCTTGGGACTTCCCTGGTGGTCCAGTGGCTTAGACTCCATGCTCCCAACACAGAGGGACCAGGTTAGATACCTGGTCAGGGAACTAGATCCTGCTGGCCGCAACTAAAGATCCCGTGAGCTGCAAGTAAGACCCAGCACAGCCAAATAAATATACAAACATTAAGGGACTTACCCACGGTCCAGTGGTTAAGAATCCACCTTCCAATGAAGAGGACATGGGTTCAATCCCTGGTCAGGGAACTAAGAGCCGACGTGCGGCAGAGCAACTAAGCCCACCCCAAAACCTGCACGCCACAACTAAGACCCAATGCAGCCAAATAAATAAAAATTTTTAAAAAAGAATTTATGATAGTCAGCTGAGTGAATTATTCATTTATTATGCTATAGTTGGACATTTCAGTCCTTTAATAAAAAATATTAGTGGCTTCTATGTGTAAAAATTAAAAATAAACTTTAAAAAGTCTTTAAATTGTCCACATCTATTTGACATTGTCTTCTGGATCACCAATATACTTCCCTATAAAAAAAGAATTCACAGAAAGAACAAAGCATCAGGTCTCCCAAAGAGAATGCTCTGTGGCCCTGAGGAAGGGCATTCTGGCAGAGCACATAACCTCTGCAAATATCTAGTGCCCAGGTGCCCAGAGACAGCACCTGGGTGCTGCTGAGGGTAACGCATGGGACAAAGAGGCTATAGGCAGCTGTGACAGAACTGGGCTTTTGGAAGAAATTTTTCATCACTCAGGGGCAGCTTGCAACAGAAAGTGAGCTCCCTGTCACAGGAGGCATGTAAGCACTTCAGGGTGTTTATTATAAAGAGATTTCTTTATCTTCAAACATTCCCTGGGCCAGGCTCAGACCCTGCTCTGCCCTGGGGATGCTCCCTGATTGGAGGAGAGGCTGATAGGGCTAACATGGAAAACTTTGACAGAGGCACACACGGTGAGGGCTGGGAGGCTAGAATCAGATGGGAGGAAGAAAGCTTCCTGGTACCCAGCTCCTGGTATACTTTTTTTTTTTTTTTTTGGTGGCCGCACAGCAGAGCATGCAGGATCTTAGCTCCCAGACAAGGGCTCAAACCCATGCCCCCTGCAGGGGAAGCATGGAGCCCTAACCACTGAACTGCCAGGGAACCCCACTCCTAGGATTTGAGGCTCAAAGGACAAGGCTGAAATGCATCAAGCAGCAATAAGGGGAGGTGTGCTTGGGGTACGAAGGTCAGCTTGTGTGAAAGCCCAGGGGCTAGCACAGCAGGTGGCGGTAGACTGCAGGATTCCCTGCAGGTGCTGGGGAGCCACGGGAAGGCAGGGGACCTCTTCTGCCTGCAGCAGTTGCTGTGAGGGCCGTGCAGGAGGGAACGAGGCCACCGTCTGGCTACAGGCCAGGGCAGGTGACTGCTGAACGCTCCACATATACCAGGGGACTCCTGGCTGGGGGAGCTGCAGCTTCCCTGAACATGTAACCTGGGGCATCGGGGTGGGGCTGTCAGTGCCATCAAAGGGATCTTCACCAACCCTGACTGCCAAGAAGGGACTGTGACGCTTTTATAGCAGTCAGGTAACCCAGGCACTATCCGGCGCCTCACTGCCAGGCCCTTCCGTGCCTTCCAGACAACTGCTGTTTACAGTACAAAGGAGCAAATGTTTCTCTCTACGAGGATGTGCCCTGTTGTCTCCCACACAAGTCCTGACAGCCCGGAGTCCTCAAAGAGGCTTCTGGGAGATCAGACTGTTGACTCTGGATCCCTGTGAAGTTCACAACGTGCTATCCCCGCTCCGTCCACTAGGGGAGCCACTGGCCACACGCGGCCACTGGGCACTCCAAATACGGCTGGTGCCTCTGAGGGACTGGATTCCTAATTTACTTGTAATAAGTTAAAATTTAAAAAATGATCCTCCACTCAGTTACCGGGAAAGTATGTTTGGAACGACTTGGACCCTTTTGTGAAGCTTCTTTTTAACCACAAGTTTTGTAAACTATTCAGACAGAGCAAGTTATTTCCAATGAAAACGGAGCTTCCGAGTGGAGAAAGGAACATAAACTGTCTCATTAATCATTGAAAAATATCGATTACACATTCAGATAATATTTGGGCCATCCCGGGGTAAAGGAAATAAAACATGTTAAAGTTAATTTCCCCAGTTTTACTTTTGTAATGTGACTCCTGGAAAATTAAAATGTCTATATGTGGAGGGACCTCGAGACTGTCATATTAAATGAAGTAACAAATATATGAGAGAGACAAGTACCATATGATATCACTTATCTGGGGAATCTACAAAAATGATACAAATGAACTTCTTTATGGAACAGAAACAGACTCACAGACATAAAAAACAAATTTAAGGTTACCAAAGGGGATAGCTGGGAAGTTGGGAGGGATAAATTAGGAGTTATGGATTAACATACATACACTACTATACATAAAAGAGATAAATAAGAACCTACTGTATACCACAAGGAACTATATTCTCAATATCTTATAATATCCTAAAATGAAAAAGAACCTGAAAAAGGATATATGCGTGTGTGTGTGTGTGTGTGTGTGTGTGTATATATATATATATATGAACTCAATTAAAAAACTGAGGTATAGTTAATTTCCAACTCATTGGAAAAGACTGATGCTAGGAAAGATTGAAGGCAAAAGGAGAAGGAGGGGGCAGAGGATGAGATGGTTAGCATCACTGACTCAGTTCAGTTCAGTCAGTTCAGTTGCTCAGTTGTGTCCAACTCTTTGCGACCCCATGGACTGAACAACTTTTAAAAAATGTACCTATGTGGATTGACATATGAAAGCCCCAGGTTAGATGTTATCAAAGTGCTCAACATCCCCTAGACAGAGTTTTCTCCTTGAGCAACCAAGTCACACCCTGTCATTCCCTGGCTTGAGCTCAGCTGCAAAGACCTCCTGAACTGCTTCCCAATATATGAAGAGGGCATGTGCTGCTCTGTAAACCCCAGGCCTCTGCCTGGGAACACTGGTTCCCCAAGGGCAGGGGTAGGAGCCCGAGATCAGGGCCAGGGCCCAGGGCAGTCCTGACATAGCGCTCAGTTGCTTCAGTCGTGTCCAACTCTTTGCAACCCCATGGACTGTAGCCCTCCAGGCTCCCCTGTCCACGGGATTCTCCAGGCAAGAATACTGGAGTGGGTTCCCATGCCCTCCTCCAGGGTATATTCCTGACCCAGGGATCGAACCCACATCTCTTGCATCTCTTGCATTGGCAGGCAGGTTCTTTACCACTAGCACCACCTGGGAAGCCCCTTGTCCTGACACAGGGGAGGTGCTGAATGCGATTGTGGACCGAGGTCACAAGAAACACAGCGAGAGGGAGAAAGAGGGCTCAGGCCTGGATCTGTCTGTTGCCAGCATCGAGCCAGTTCCTTTAACACACTGATGCTGGAGCATCACCAAAGTGGGACTCATTCCTTCTGCTGAGTCAAATCCTATTCCTTTACCGCTGTGAATCTCTCCCTGGCTCCCATCTGGCCCAGTGTAAAAGCAAAGTCCTTATTGGATCCACTAGTTCCCTCTCTGACCACAGTTCCCACCCTCTCCCCGCATTCCTATTCCTCAAGCACAGTCCTGCCTCAGGGCCTTTGCACAGGCTGTCTGTGAAACCAAGAATGTCTTTTCCAGATTTCTATGGGCCAATCCACCCACCAAATTTTGCTCCAATGTCACCTCAGAGAGAGATTCTGACCAGCCAATACCAGAGTGCCATCCCTGACCTTCTCCCTACACCCCTTCCTTGCTTTATTTTTTCCCAGCACTCTGAACAGCTGAACACTGTATATTTACTTGTGGGTTGGTCCAGCTCCCCGCTAGAATGGGAGCACCACAGGGAGGGGACTTTTGCTCACCACTGTGGTCTCATCACTTAGAAGAGTGTCTGGCACTCAGTCAGTGCTCACAAAGATAGATTCGTTCATTCATTCATTCAATCAGCAAGTACCTCAAAAGGGCTGCCATGGGCCAGGGCCTGAAGAAGGTAGAACTGGGGACCCAGGGAGCAATCAGACCGGGGCCTGTGTTCCAGGGTTTGGGGAAGACTGCCACAAACAGGATGGGTCACAGTTTGTTGTGATATGTGCCCCCTGGAGAGCTCGGGGCACTGCGACAGCCCAGCACCTACTTCCCAGCACCCACTTCCCATCCATCACCTGCACTCTCCTCAGGCTTGGGGAGGGCTGGGGCCCTAGAGAGGAGGGAGCCCCGCCCCTGCCTTAGTGAGCTCCCAGCAGATAAGTGTCTGGAGGCCAGACTCCCCCTCCAGACAAGACAGGACCACGCCTTCAGGCCAGGCCTGGCCTCACCCCTCCCTTTCTTATCTGCAGAATTTGCCCTTCCTGGCTCTTCTCCTCAAAGCCTGCCTTCATCCCCTTCTAGATCCTCCCCCCAGCTCCACTGTGCCAATCATCCAGTAGGAGGCCTCCACTCTCCTCCTGTCCTCCACCTGCCCCCCCACCCCAACCCTCCTCTTTCCCTCATTCGGGCTTGAAACCCTCTCCAGCGCTCTCAGAACAAACACCATCCTGGCCTCTGCCCACCTCCCCAAGGTCAGATCACATCCCTCTCTGTACCAGCTGTAACACAGACCTTAGAGAGTCTCGACGGGGCCTCAGGACCTTTGCACGTGCTGTCCCTCTGCCTTCAGAGCTCACCTCCCCTTCCTCTGGCCTGGCTAAACTCCTCCACATTGTCTGGGCAATGCAATAAGACAGCTCCTGTTCTCCCAACACCATGGCCCTCTCCCTCATTGGACTTAGGGCAGCTACATTCTTTTTTTTTCCCACTTAAAAAAAAAAAATTGGGGGACTTCCGTGGTGGTCTAGTGGCTAAAACTCTAAGCTCCCAATGCAAAGGGCCTGGGTTCAATCCCCGTTTGGGGAACTAGATTCCACATGCTGCAACCAAGACCCAGTGCAGCCAAACAAATAATGCATATAAAATTTTTGATGAGAACAAGAAAGGAGCCAGGATAGGGCTTTTAAACAAGTCGATATCAATTCTGAAAGTAAATTTCACGTGACTTTCTGAGGGGCAACAAGATATACCTCCCTGAATGCTTTGTAATATATTTAGATCTGACTTTATGTTACATAAAGAAAATAAATTTAATGTATCATCAAACAGTGGCATACGTGAAATAAAAGGATTTGCTGTATAGCACAGGGAACTATATTCAACCACAGTGGAAGAGAATATGCGAACAAAATACATATATGTGTAACTGAATCACTTTGCTGTACGCCTGAAACTAACACAATATTGTACATCAACTGTACTTCAGTTAAAGAAAACTTGAGCTACAACTCACAGAGCACACAGCTCACCACTCGGCAGTGCCATTCAGGGCTTCTTTAGCAGATCCACAGTGCTGTCCATCTGTCACCACCATCTAACTCCAGGACATTCTCATTACCCCCTAAAGAAACCCTGTTCTCATTAGAAGTCACTCCACATTCCACCACCCCCTCGCCCTAGGCAGTCACTCAACTACTTTCCGATTCTCTGGATTTGCTTCTTCTGCACGTGTCATGTACTGGACTCCTACAATATGTAGCCTTTTATGTCTGGCTTCTTTCCCTTAAAATGGTGTTTTACAGGTTCACCCATGTTGTAGCCTCCACAGTACTTCATTCTTTTTGATGGCTGAATAATATTCCATCGTGTGGGCGTCCACACTGTGTTTTTCCATCCATCTGCTGTGGACATCTGGGTTTGTTTGTGCTCTCTGGCTATGGATCATCAATGATGTTGTACAAACATCCATATACGAGTGTTTGGGAGATGGACAGCTGCAATTTTTATGCAGTTCCTGTCTCCCTCTGGGTTCATGGGGGTACAGACAAGTCTGTCCTATCTACCACTGTGTTCCCGGCACCCATGATAAGGTTTGAAACATACCAGCCATTCAACATACACTCGATGAGAAAACCAAGGACAAGGGGCACCCTGATCCTCCAGTCCTGATTCTTTTGGCTAAACGACCTCCACTGCCCCCAAGTCGGAGTCTCTCCCCCATCCTATGGCTTCCCACTGGGGTCCAGCGGTGACACCCACTGTTTTCTCTTTCCTTCCTCATCCCCACCATCCAATCCCTTTGCAGATCCTCCAAGATCTATCTCTAACCCAAACACTTCTCACGGTTTCCTTCCCACCCCAGTCGAGTAAATCACCATCTTGTGCAGGGATGCCTGCAACAGCCCCCTAATTCTTTCCCTGCTTCCATGCCTACCTCCTTGGGTCTATTCTCTATCCAGCAGTCAAAGGAACTATTTTAAAACATCAATCAGGTCCCGTCCCTCCCATGCTCAAAACCTTCTCGCCGCCCTTGCTTCAGAGAAAGGCCAAGGTGCTCCCCATGGCCCACAAAGCCGTACCCACTCCCTATCCCTTCTCTGCCCAAATCTCCCACCTCTCCCACCCTCCCTCGCTTGGCTCCAACCACACAAGCCCCCTCGCTCTTATCTGAACCCTCACCAAGTGTGCTACAACCTCAGGACCTTTGAACATGCCATTCCGCTGCCTGGACCCCTCTTGCCTCCAAAATCTGTACCACTTGCCCCTTCTCAATCCTGTTCCCTTCCCCCTCTTCCCATCCTTATTTTTCTTCACAGCACTAGTTATCATCTGTAGTTCTCTGTGTTTATATTTTAATCTCCCTCCTGGCACGAGTGCTCCAAGGGGCAGGAATTTCTGTTCACTGTGGTAGCTCTCGTCCCTAGAAGTGTCTGGCACACTGGAGTGATCAAAAAGCATTTGTCAAATGAGAATGAATGAATGAACCTTCAGAGGCAAGATGTTCTGGTCAATGGAGTCAGCTGACAAGAAAAGGGAGCCTTCAAGAGGTTGAATGACTTGCCAAGGGTCACAAGGTAGGTGTCAGAGGCAATGCACACCTGCTTCTAACAGCTGCCCCCCGCCACAACCCACAACCCCTCAATGTTCCACCCCTTTCCTAACAAACATAACCTCCCTCTGCCACTTGTCCACCCTTCTTGCTCGCTGAGCACCTACTATGTGCCAGATCATCCCATACCTGCTAAATTCTAAAATCATCACTGGGCACTTGCAGAGGCCACTCCTCAGAGTCGGCCAAGTAACAAAAACAAGAGCCAAGACATCTAGTGCCTGGAATGTGTGAAACGCTTCACTCACATTCAGTTATCATCACAACCCCATCAGGAAGATGCCATCGGCAGCCCCTCCTGACAGATGAGGAAACCGAGAGGTGAAGTCCCTCATTCAAGGTCACAAGGCAAGGGGAAGGGAGCACTCAAACTCAAACCGAAGCCTGGCTGACCCCGGAGCCTGTGCGGATACAGTCTCTGAAGCTCTTGGCAGCTCCAAACACCAACACCCGCTCCCAAGAGCTGGGAGCTGACTTGGCGCCAGGCCTCCCATAGTCACGACCATTCTTCCTGCTGGTGAGGGCTGTCCCCATGTTGATGTGGTCAGAGGGGAGAGGGCTCCAGATTCAGGGCTGTCCTGCTCCCCGACTCATGACCCCTCTGGAACCAGGCTTCCCCCCATGCCCCCCAGCTTTCCAGATCTCTTCCCCATGGATGTCTAAGGCCCCCCCAGGCCCCTTCTTTGAGATCTGAGCTCTCTACCTTCTGGCACTTCCCGCAAGTCCCCACATTATAATGACCTCTCCTTTCCAGGCCCCCCAGCTCCCTGTTTCGGGTTCTCCCAAGACTATCCATCTGCAGTGCTTCTCCTCCGTGCTCCCCTCAATAATCCCTCTAGCCCCTTCTCCACTGCCCGCCACGTCTCCTAAGCAATCCTTCATCCAGGATCCCCTCTATGCCTCACCAAGGTCCCAGAGAGTCTCCCTTGTTCCCATCTCTCCTCCCCAAATCCCTGGGACTTTCTATCATTCTCAAGTCCTCTCTATGAACCAGCTGGGCGCCTCCGTGACCTGTCTAGCCCCTTGGTCTCTATAACACCCCCTCGCCCAGGCCCTCAAGCCCGGTTCCTTTTAGGTTTCCTGTGTTTCGCGTCCTCCCAGTCCTCTTTGGCCTCTTCCTACTCTACCTCTCCACAGGGTACCCCCACCCACCCTCCCACCCACCCACCCACCCATGCACCTTCTTCCTTTTTCATCTACAACAACAGGGATCTCTCTAACCCTACCGCTAATACGATTCCCCAGTCTTCCTTCCATTCCCAGGGGACACCTCTATGCCCTGTTCCCGGGACTTTACTAATCTCCTCTCTATTAAGACCCTCCGCGATGCCTCTAAACACTCCGCGTCGTCACCTCGAGAGACACACTATGACACCCTAACCCCCTCCATTCCCCCCAACCCACCCTTAAGTACCCCCGCCCCGGTGGCCTCTCTCGCCTCTCACTCTATGGCCGCAATGGATTTCTAATCCTTGGGCCCCTCCGTAACGCTCCCCCGAACCCTTCCATTTCACGCTCTCCCCCCTGCCCGATCTCCCCCGGCCGCGCTCTCACAGTTCCGGATGTCGGAGATGAACACGGCGAGCCCCCGCATCCCATCGCCCTTGGACACGGCCGGCATGATGGCGGTGGCGTCGGCTCCAGGCCTGGCCGGGCAGGGCACGGCACAGCGGGGGCTGGCAGGCGGTGGGGGGACCGGGAGGAAAGGACCCCAGGCAGCGCTGAGAAGCCGAGCCGGCCGGGGCGGGGGGAGGGCGGGCTGGCGGGCGGGCGGGCAGGCCGCGGCTCCGCCCCAGGCCCCTCCCCTCGCCTCCGCCGGCCTGCGCTCTCGGGGCCGCCTATAGGCTGCAATTACTGGCGCTCAGACACAGGCTCGGCCCCTCCGCCTGTCTCATTGGTCGCTGAACAAAGGCGTGCGGCTCCGATTGGCCCAGCGCCCCGCTATTTCCGCTCGGGAGTGGAGGGGGGGGTGGGGGCGTTGCCCGAGCGACGGGCGGAGTTCAATGACGTACAGTGGGACCGCCCCCTCCGCTCGTCCGGGTGAGGGACCGATTGGATCCGGGGGCTCTCCCAGGAAGGAGGGACGGACGCGAACAACGGAGGGGGCGTGAACTTGCAGAGGCGGGACTCACGTTGACGGAGGCCAATGGGCGGGTAGATCGCCCCCGTGGGCGTCGCGGATTCGCCGGGCCAGTCCTACTCCCGCCCTCGATTGGGCCGGCAAAGGAGGAAGGCTACGATCCGTAAAGAAGGAAGGAGAAAGGAGGGTCGTTACTCGCCTGGGCTGGGATAGGTGGAGCGGCTCCTGCAATTCCCTGCTGCAGAGAAGAAGTTGGGAGGGGCGGGAGAGCGTGAGGTGCTTACTGCGCAAGCGTCTTTCTGTCCACCCCCCCCCCCCTTTTTCCCCCCTCCTATCCTCCACCCCCCGGACTCCTTAAATCTTCTTCCAGGGAGCCGTCCCTACCTCCTCCCCCTCCCTTCTTCCTTCCTTTCCCTTCTCTAGCCGCGTAGATGTTGGGACCTAACTTGTCCGGAAGCCTAGTATCCCAGAGCTGAAGAAACAGTAATTCAAGTCTACTCCCATTAAGCAGAGGTTAAAACTGACGTCCAGAGAGGTTGAATGACATGCCCAAGGTCACAGAGATCGGGAGGATTAAACTATATACTAACATTTAACTACTTTCTCATATACAATGGCTTTTTTTGTTGTTGCAACTGTAACACCATTAAATAGATATCAAATACAAATTGCGAGTCTTTCCACCAGACTTTGAGTTCTTCCTGAACAAGAAGGGGACCTGGTAATGAATGAAGAACGTTGCATAAGGAAAGCAGTCGGTGAGCCCGCTTTGTTTGACCCAACCAACACCGCTTGTCGCCCCAGAGACCTTCCTCATTAGACTGTATTTGGGGAAGGCAAAAACCTCAGAAACTCCAACGCCCCGGGCTATTGAGAAATTTGGGGCAAAGGGAACTGGAAGAGTCCATTCTAGCACCTAGAGGAACTAAGCCCCCCATCAGGCTTTTCCAATATCAGAAGCCTAGTATGCTTGGATTGAGCCTTAGGTGTGTCACAGGTCCGGGAACATCCCCTGGGGGAGATGGGGACGGGGCAGAAGAGCCCATCTTCCAGGTTCAATGGATTCGTCCACTTGGGTTTCCAGGGATGGGGCTTGGGAAAATCTATTTTGGATTCTAGGAGGACAAACATCTCTGGTGTGGGGGGAGGCGGTCTGCCCCTGAAGACTATAGAATGGCCCCATAAACAACAATAACAACAAATTATTAGGACCAATAGGAGTTGGAAAAACTCCTTTTTTATGGAAGATATGGCACCCCACTCCAGTCCTCTTGCCTGGAAAATCCCATGGATGGAGGAGCCTGGTGGGCTGCAGTCCATGAGGTCGCTAAGAGTCGGACACAACTGAGCGACTTCACTTTGACTTTTCACTTTCATGCATTGGAGAAGGAAATGGCAACCCACTCCAGTATTCTTGCCTGGAGAATCCCAGGGACAGAGGAGCCTGGTGGGCTGCCGTCTAAGGTGTCGCACAGAGTCGGACACGACTGAAGCAATTTAGCAGCAGCAGCAGCATGGAAGATAACCTCAAGCAATCCAAGGACTGGAGGAGTCCATGACAAGGGAAGAAGCACTTTTCTCCCTGAGGATAACACCATTAAATATAGATAGATACCAGATAGATAGACAGATAGTAGTGGGTTGGATTTAGTCTGCTTTTCAGGGGATGCAAAGAGAGCCATCCAGAGCCAGATGAACAGAATTATGTCCCTAAGGAAGAGGGAAAAGCCACCCTCTTCCTAGACTTCATGGGGATGGATGTGGCACCCCAGAGCTCATGGGCTCACCAGTGCCAAGTTAGAGCAGCGCCTTCCAAAAGAAATGCAGTGGGAGCCACAAATACAGTCACAAATATGCTCCTCCCGCATTGAAAAAGTAAAAAGAAAAGGTGAGATGAATCTTAATAATATACTTCATTTAACCCCATGCACCCAAATATTGGGCTTCCCTGGTGGCTCAGTGGGTTCAATCCCTGGGTTGAGAAGATCCCCTGGAGGAGGGCATGGCAACCCACTCCAGTATTCTTGCCTGGAGAATCTCATGGACAGAGCAGCCTGGCAGGCTACAGTCCATGGGATCACAAAGAGTCGGACACGACTGTGACTAACCACAGCACAGGTGGCCCAGTGGTAAAGAATCCGCCTGCCAATACAAGGGATGTGGGTTCGATTCCTGGGTCAGGGTGATCCCCTGGAGAAGGAAGTGGCAACCCACTCCACTACCCTTGCCTGGGAAATCCCATGGATAGAGGAGCCTGGTGGGTTATAGTCCCTTGGTCACAAAAGATTTGGACATGACTTAGCGACTCAACAACAAACAACCCAAATATTATGATTTCAACATAGCTGACATATCATCCTAAGTGTCTGAAATCGGGTGTTGATAAACATAGCACATCTCAGTGGAAACTCACCATGTCACAATCGCTCAGCAGCCACGGGGCATTATCAGAGGCAGAAAATTAGAGACCGGATTTGAGCGAGACCATTCTGGGGTGCAAGGGCTCAGCAGATGACCCTTTGCTAAGTTTTAAGACCATCATGAACAAGCTCATGTGTGGGGGTCTAGATGAGGTTTAGACAAGTCCTTGTTGGTTTCAGGATGGAGCACAAAGAGAACACGAGGAGTCCCTCGAAGAGCTCACAAGTTGAACTGCAATAGTTTCTGAGATTCTGAGCTGAGCAAATCAACTCAATTTTCACCAGAAAAACAGGACTCCTCCCCCGTCTTCCCATTTTGGCAGATGGGCCCACCATCAATCACCCAGGCACTCTCACCAGAAAGGACCCCACCGTGTCCTTCACACCAAACCAAAGCCAGAACACACCCCCAAACCAGCCACCCCCTCCCACGGCCACTGCCTCCCCCTGTGCAGACCACCATCACCATCGTCTTTTGCTGGAACCTTGCTGTGACATCCCACGCTGTTTTCCCTGCTTCCATCCTGGCCACTCAGGGTGCTTTTTGCAACATCAATCAGCTGTGTCCTTCCCCAGCTTAAATGCATCAGCCACACTGGCCTCCTCTAGGCAACTCAGACCCTCCAGACTTATTCCTTTGGCCATCTGATGCGAAGAGTCAACTCATTGGTAAGCACCCTGACGCTAGGAAAGATTGAGGGCAGGAGGAGAAGGGGGCGACAGAGGACAAGATGGTTGGATGGCATCACCGATTCAATGGACCTGTCTCACTCCAGGAGACAGTGAAGGACGGTGGAGCCTGGCATGCTGCTGTCCATTGCAAAGGGTTGGACGTGACTCAGTGACTAACAACAACAACAAGAAGACTCATTCCTGCCCCCTGCCAACCCTGGCTTTCCCCGCGGCTGGCTTGTCCTTCAGGTCACAACAGAATGGCGCCTCTTCGGAGAGAAATCCGGATTTAGGGATTTAAAGTGATCTTTCCCTGTTATACTTGCACACATTATCCAGTATTTTTTTTTAATGTGTTTTAGCAATTCCATTCCTGGGCATATATACAGAAAAGACGAAAACTCTCCTTTGCAAAGACAGGTGCACTCCAGTGCTCATAGCCTACTATTTACAATAACCAAGACACGGAAGCAACCTAATAAATGTCCATCAACAGAAGAGTGGATAAAGAATATATGATCTATATATACAATGGGATATTACTCAGCTATAAAAAAAGAAGAAAATAATGTCATTTGCAGCGACACAGATGGGCAAAGAGATTACCACACTAAGTGAAGTAAGTCAGACAGAGAAAGACAAGTACCGTATGGTATCACTCATGTGGAGTCTTATAAAATGATACAGGGGGACTTCCCTGATGGTTCAGTGGTTGAGAATCCACCTGCCAATGTAGGGGACAGGGGTTTGATCCCTGATCCAGGAAGATCCCACGTGACATGGAGCAAATAAGCCCACGCGCCGCAACTAGAGAGCCCACATTCTAGAACCTGTGTGTCAAAAAATACTGAAGGCCGAGAGCCCTAGAGACTGTGGCCCACGACAAGAGAAACCACCGCAATGAGAAGAAGCCCGCACACCGCAGCTGGGGAGTAGCCCCCACTCTCTGCAACTAGAGAAAAGCCTGTGCAGCCAAAAATTAATTAATTTTTAAAAATGCTACAGGGAATTCCCTGGCATTCCAGTGGTTAGGACTTGGTGCTTTCACTGCTGGGGCTGGGGTTCAATCCTTGGCTGGGGAACTAAGATCCCGGAAGCCACACAGCACAGCTGAAAAAAAAAAAAAACAATAAAAATATATGTCAACTTTATTCAATAAAGAAACCATTAAAAAAAAAAAGTTGTAGACATCAATACACGTCAACCCTGTTATGGGTTGAATTACATCCTGCAAAAGATGTTCAAGTTCTAACCTGCAATAGGTGTGAATGTGCCCCTATTCAGAGGTAGGGTCTCTAGCAATGATGAAGTTAGGACGCAGTCATCTGGGTGGAAATGGCAACCCACTCCAGTGTTCTTGCCTGGGGAATCCCAGGGATGGGGGAGCCTGGTGGGCTGCAGTCTATGGGGTTGCACAGAGTCGGACACGACTGCAGCGACTTAGCAGCAGCAGCAGCAGCATCTGGATGGGCCCTGATCCAGTACGTGTTCTTAAAAGAGGGGAAACTTGGAAACTGGTCCAGAGAGAAGACAGTGTGAAGAGCCCTAACCCCTGGACCACCAGGGAAGTCCTTAGTTTAGGGGGGTTTTAAATCAGCAGAATTCACACAATAAGAGGCTCAAATCCCAGGTGAACAAATCGATGAGCTTTGACAAATGTCCACTTTGTCACGTGGTTTTGATTCGCTTCATATCACATTCAGACTTTTTCGGTTTGTTGCTACTGCTTGTCTGTCTGTTCCCTTCCAGCCTCCCATTGAATGTGAGATCCTCCAGCGACCCTCCTTCCAATCCTCATCCTCCCCCAGACCCTGGGAAAGGGACAAGTCCAGCAGGATGAATCAAGTCTGACTGCAGGTGGCAGGGGTGGGGGTGGGTGGGGAGAGTGCTGAAATAAGAGAGTTTCAGGGAAAGGGAATTTGGACCCCTCCCAAGAAACAGTGAGGCAGTCCACGTTCAGAATGAATCAATTTCATTATGGTTTTGAAGTGGGGGAAAGGTCAGGGCAGAACTAGAAACCTGGACAAGGAAGAGTTCACTGAACCCCTCTGGGGGAAGGTGATAAGTCACGTTTCCCACCCCTGTGCCCCGCCCCACCCCCCCACCCCCGCCTTACTGGAGCCCAGTGGTTGGGTCCTTTATGAGGCAGACTTGTGGGGACCGGGGACCTTGAGGGGCAGTGGTCAGAATAGGTGGATAGTCTCGGAGGAAGGAGCCCCTGGGAGCCGGGCCCCCCACACGCCATGGCGAGTGTGGTGGTGAAGACAATCTGGCAGTCCAAAGAGATCCACGAGGCCGGGGACCCCCCTGCGGGGGTCGAGAGCCGCTCCCAGCTGGTCCCCGAGACTCCTGGGGGGGTAACCAGCCCAGTCAAGGGGATCGCAAAGAAAAAGAAGGCTGTGTCGTTCCACGGGTGGGTTTGTCGCACCCTGGCGGGGTCCTAGCCCCCAGCGCTGCGTCCGACAGAGCACGAGTCCCACCGTGGGTGCTGGAGGAAGGGGTGGGGAAGGAGAGGACAGCGCAGAGGAGAGGCAGGCAGGGGGCCAGTGGCCAAGGGGGACTCGAGAGTGTAGGAGGAAGAAGGTAGTGGGGATGGAGTCAGAGGGACTAGGGGATGTGCAGACAGGGAGGCGGGAGGGGCCGTGCCCTGCTGGGGCCACACCCTGACCCTCCTGCCCGTTTCTCCGCCCCAGGGTTGAGCCTCGCATGTCCCATGAGCCGATGCACTGGTGCCTGAACCTCAAACGGTCCTCGGCCTGCACCAATGTGTCCCTGCTCAACCTGGCGGCCATGGAGCCCACCGACTCCTCGGGGACAGACTCAACCACGGAAGACAGCAGCTCACTGGCACTGCCCGTGCCCCCTGCCTCCCCAACCCCACCCTGGGCACCAGATGACCCAGACATCACGGAAATACTGGTGAGGGGCCCCTGGCTGGGCTGGGGAAGACCAGGGCCCTCACCCTGGTGGTACACAACTGAGGATGGAGGGGTGGTCTTCATGATTGGAAATGAGAAGGTTCTGGTCACCCTACAGGGCCCTGACAGGCAGCCACGAATCTGCTCCATAGAGGCTAAATGATGCATGTTGCTTGGGGTTGGTCTTCCATTCATTCAGTCACTTCCAAATGCCCTGAGTGAGACTGGGTTCACAGCTGGGAATCGGGCCAGGTCCCTGCTCCCAGGAAGCTCCCAGTCTGGTGGGAGTGACAGATACAGATGGAATGATAAATTCCATGATGGAGGTAACACCAGAGATCCCAAAAAAGGGCCCCTCAAACCAGACTAGGTATATCAGGTAAAGCTTCCTGGAGGAGGGGCATTGACACTGGGCTTTGAAGGATGAGTATGAGTTCTCAGAGGGGACCACTTCAGAAGGTGTGACAAAACTGCCAGGTGAGCAAAATCTAGGAAAATTTAGAGGATTTCTGACTAGAGCATAGAATGTTCATGCTTAATTGTGTCCAACTTTTTGCAACACTATGAACAATAGTCCACCAGGCTCCTCAGTCAACAGGATTCTCCAAGCAAGAATACTGCAGTGGGTTGCCTGCCCAACTCCAGGGGATCTTCCCGATCCAGGAACCGAACCAAAGTCTCCTGTATTGCAGGCAGATTCTTTAACCAATGCTATACCTTGGTCCTTTAACTCCCCTATCACCTTCCACCCCTTGCCAGGTTTCTCCTGGGCCAGGCTCTGAACTAGGCTTGACACAGACATTGAGAATCACACTAACAATAACCCTGGTTATAATGATACTAAGATTCATTAGCAGATACTGAACACTTTCTATGTTCCGGAGCCTCAGTTTCTTCATCTGTAAAATGGAGACGCATGTGTATGTTCTTTCAAGAAATATTTCTTCAGTTCAGTTCAGTTCAGTCACTCAGTCGTGTCCGACTCTTTGTGACCCCTGGAGTTGCAGCACGCCAGGCCTCCCTGTCCATCACCATCTCCAGGAGTTCATGCAAACTCATGTCCATCAAGTCAGTGATGCCATCTAGCCATCTCATCCTCTGTCGTCCCCTTCTCCTCCTGCCCCCAATCCCTCCCAGCATCAGAGTCTTTTCCAATGAGTCAACTCTTTGCATGAGGTGGCCAAAGTACTGGAGTTTCAGCTTCAGCATCACTCCTTCCAAAGAACACCCAGGGCTGATCTCCTTCAGAATGGACTGGTTGGATCTCCTTGCAGTCCAAGGGACTCTCAAGAGTCTTCTCCAACACCACAGTTCAAAAGCATCAACTCTTCAGTGCTCAGCCTTCTTCACAGTCCAACTCTCACATCCATACATGACCACAGGAAAAACCATAGCCTTGACTAGACGGACCTTTGTTGGCAAAGTAATGTCTCTGCTTTTGAATATGCTATCTAGGTTGGTCATAACTTTTCTTCTAAGGAGTAAGCGTTTTTTAATTTCATGGCAGCAGTCACCATTTGCAGTTGATGGTTAAACACCTACAAATGTGTCAGGCGCTGGTCTAGGAGCGGGAAATACAGTCGCACCTAAGAGTTCTGTAGAGAACTTCTGCCTCCTCATGAGGTTGTCATGACAATGAAATGCAATTCATTCATGTAAAATGTGTAGCCCAAGAGTCAGCCGTATGCACAGAATACAGGTTAGTTGTTGTTATCCCCTCTTCACAGATGAAGATACTCAGGCTCTAGAAGGTTAAACAGCACCCCCAAAGTCACACAGCTTCTAAGTAGTGGGGCCAGGTTTAGGGGTCAGGGGTGGGGGGAGGCACCCTGCATTTATGGGGGCAGTAGAGGTCACCGTGAGAGCCCTGAAGAGCAAGGCCTTGGCCCAGCTGGCCGTGGTCAAGAAAGGCTTTCTCTCTGGAAGAGGCAACTCCCAGGTTGGATCTTAAGATAAAGAAGGTGGAATACAGGGAAGGGTGTTCCACCTAGCTGGAACAGCATAGACAAAAGGACAGGGGTTGAAAAGAGTCCCAGGGGGAGCAGGTCCTTGTGGCTCAATCATGGTGTGTGGGAGAGGTGAGGCTGGCAGGGGGTAGAGCACAGGACACAGAGGCTGAGAAGTGTGGACATTCTCCTGAGAGCAATAGGGAGCCATTGAGTGTTCCTGGGCAGGGGGAGAGGAGCCACGCTGGAGTCTGGGCTCTGTACCCATTTACTGAGCACCTACTATGTGCCAGGCACTGTGCCACATCCCTGTGGTGGGGAAGGGGGTCTCATTTTCCTCTCTGAGAAGTTCTGCAAAGCAAATGGAATAATGACCCATTTGAAGAAGAAGAAAAAAAAAAAAATAAGTGAAGCAGAGAGAAGTGGCGTGACCCTCTGCGAGGTTAGAGAGCTTGTAAGAAGCAGGGCCAGGACCAGAGGTTTAGTGGGTCTGATGCTTTCTTTCCTTAGGAGATGCCTCTGGGCCCAGGTGGGACATGTTTGGAGGGGAGAGACTGGAGGCAGGAGGGCCAGAGAGGAGGCCAGGCGAAGATCCCGGGTAAGAGGACCAGGTGGAGAGAAGGGAGCAGGCAGAGAGAGTCCAGCTGGGATGGATGGCCTGGGAGGCATCTTCTCCCCATCGCTGCCAGCATCGCTCAGGCATCTCTTGCAGAGGTCCACCTCCCACTGGAGCTATTTCTGAGTCACATCCCCCAGAGGACTGTGATGCCTGAGAAAGAGCCCTGGGCGGCCAAGATCAAGGTCTGCTGCAGCTGCGAGCTCACTGTGGGGCTGCGGGGGAGCCCCGGCCTCTATGAGGCTTCTCTGTAAAATGGAAAAAACTACTGACAGGCAGCACCTTGGGCTAGGGGCAAGAAGAGCGAAGAGGCGGGCAGTAACAGGGACTGGCTCACAGCGTCAGAGCTACATCAGGAGAGAAAGCTGGAGATGGACCGAGAGGAGCGGGCAGAAACCCAGAGATCAAGGAGGACCAAGATCCGGGGTAGGGGGGAGGGCAGGGACCCCAGAGAGAGGAGGACTTGGACCTAGGGAGGGGCACAGAGACCAGCTGAGAGGGAGACAGAAAACCAGAGACAGAGGAGGGGGCCAGAAACCTAGAGAAGGAAGGAACGGACACCATAGACAGAAGTGGGACAGAGAAGTGGACAGAAGAGGAAGACACCCCTGAGTGATGGAGAACCCCGGTGAGAGAATGACAATTCCCAGACTGGAAGGAGGGTCGGAAGAAGATGGTGAAGCAGACAGCTTTGGTTCGTGTTTTCCTTTTTGTTGTTTTTTTCAGCCATACCGGTGCAGCTTGTGGGATTTTAGTTCCCTAGCCAGGGATCGAACTTGCGCCAACAGCAGTGAGAGACAGAGTCCTCACCGCTGGACTGCCAGGGAAGTTCCTGGTTCGTGGCTTAAGCTCTGAGATCTTTATGAGGCCAGAGGATGCAACTGAGGAGGTGGTATTGCTTTTAGGAAATGTCGGCGCCTCCGTGCAGAAATGGCCAGATTAGGTCTTTGCAGCCTTGCTTCCCACTTGTCCTGCTGCCTGCAGCCTTCCCTGAGGCAGCTGTGCGATCTCAGTGTTAAACCCCTTCCTGGTATGTCCTGCCCTATTGTTACTTTTAATGATGCTGACTAATCATGGCACTTGCCTTATGGATCCTAACATCTTGTTGGCCCTTCCTCACCACCATCTGCCAAGGTATTATCATTCCCATTGGACAGGGAAGAAAACTGAGGCAGGCTGGGAATGGGGAATTGGACTGCCCAGCTGCATGGCGTGTGGGTGGCCAAGGAGGAGAGGTTTATCTCCAGATCTGGCTGCCGCCCACCTCCACCATGGGGCTTCCCCAGTGGCCTAGTGGTAAAGAAGCCGCCTACAACACGGGAGACGCGGGTTCAATCCCTGGGTTGGGAAGATCCCCTGGAGGAGGGCACGGCAACCCACTCCAGTATTCTTGCCTGGAGAATCCCATGGACAGAGGAGCCTGGTGGGCTAGAATGCACGGGGTGGCAAAGAGTCAGATGCCACTGCAGGGACTGAGCAGGTACACACGGATGTACCTCCTTCACGCCATTCACTTTTCAGCCAAGGCTAACAGGCTCAGCCTTCACTATTTCCCAAATGTGCTCTCAGAGAAACTAAAACTCACCTCCAGTGACCCCAGCTTTTCTCCAGTGCCCTTTCTCTTTCCCCAAGTGTTGACCAGCGGCCTTTGTGGGTCAGCCTGTACTCTTCCCAACAGCAGCCCCGTGAAGGTAGCGATTAGTCCTTCCCTGTTTTACAAGGAGAGAAACAGAGGCTTAGAGAGGTGAAGTCCCCTCTCTGAGGCCTTACAGCTAATAAGTGGGAGAAATAAGTTGATCCCAGAACCTGCTCTCCTAGTTTTCCAGAACCTCTACCTACAAGAAGTCCAAGACTTTTCGGGTCTTCAGTTTTAAAATATCATTCTGTGTATCTGTTAGCGATTGCAGTGAAACAAACAATTCATGACCTTAAAACAACAAATCTGTAGTGGTTTAGTTGGGTGCTCCTGGCTTAGGGTTGCAGTCAAGATTTTGGCCAAGTGGGACTTCCTTGGCATGTCAGTTTTTAAGACCTCATGCTTTCACTGCAGGGGGTGTGGGTTTCATCCCTAGTCAGACAACTAAGATCTCACATGCTGCTTGGCCAAAAAATATTAAAAAAAGAAAAAAAGATTTTGGCAGGGGCCATAGTCATCTGATGAGAAGGAAATGGCAGCCCACTCCAGTATTCTTGCCTGAAGAATCCCAGGGACAGAGGAGCCTGGTGGGCTACAGTCCATGGGGTCACAAAGAGTCGGACACAACTGAGTGACTAACACATAGTCATCTGATGCCTTCCCAGGTGGCACTAGTGGTAAAGAATCCACTTGCCAACGCAGGAGATACAAGAGACCTAGGCTTGATCCCTGGGTTGGGAAGATCCCCTGGAGGAGGAAATGGCAGCCCACTCCAGTATTCTTGCCTGGAGAAAATCCCATGGACAGAGGAGCCTCGTGGGTTACAGTCCATGGGGCCACAGAGTTGGATCCAACTGAGCAACTAACCACACATCTGAAGGTTTGACTAGGGATGGAGGGGGTGCTTTCAAGACGGCACACTCGTATAGCTCTTGGTTGGTGGCCTCAGTTTCTTGCCACATGGGCCTCTCCAGAAGGAGCTGCTTATGGCCTGGCAGTTATCATCCTCCAGAGCCAGGCAAGAGTAAGAAGGAAGCCACAGTTCCTTTCCTGAACTAGTTTTTTAAGTCACATACCATCACTCTGACTTATGCTATTTACTGGGTATGAGTCACTAGGTCCAGCCAACACTCAAGTGAGGGAATAAAGCACTACATTTGGAAACAGCCTCAAAAAATTTATGGGTATATTTAAAACCACCATGGCTTTGTTGTGGGTTTTATTGTTTTTAATTATTTTTTTTTTGTAGGTGCTTTTTACCAGGATGAGGAAGTTCCCTTGCACTTTTAGTTGAGTGTTTTTATCATGAAAGGATATTGGATTTTGTCAAAAGCTATTTCTGTATTCAGTGACATGATTGTATTCCACCCTCCCCTTCTCTTTTACTAATATGGTATGTTACATGGGTTAATCTTCATGTTGAACCAATTTTGCATTCCTGGGGTAAATCATATATGGTGTAGTGTATAATCCTTTTCTTTCTTTTTTTTTCTTAAGGGCTTCCCAAGTGACTCAGTGGGTAAAGAATCTGCCTGCAATGCAGGAAACTCGGATTCAATCCCTGGGTTGGGAAGATCCCCTGGAGGAGGGCATGGCAACCCATTCCAGTATTCCTACCTGAAGAATCGAATGGACAGAGGAGCCTGGTGGGCTCCAGCCCATGGGGTCACAAAGAGTCAGACATGACTGAGCGCACATGCACACAGTCCTTTTTATATGCTGCTGGACTTGGTTTGCTAGTATCTTGTTGAAATGTTTGTGGCTATTTCCAGAAAGGATACTGGTCTGTAGTTTTACTATCTGGTGATGTCTTTGGTTTTGGTATCAGGGTAACACTGGTTTCATAGAATGTTAGTTCCCTCCTCTTCTGTTTTTTGGTGAAGAGTTTGAGATGAGTTGGCAGCAACTTTTGGGAAAAAAAAAGATTGGTAGAATTCACCAGTGAAGACATCTGGGCTTTCTTTGTTGGAAGTTTTAAAATCACTAACTCAAACTCTTTACTTGTAGGGCTATTCAGATGTCCTATCTCTTCTCCAGTTAGTGTTTTGCAAGGAATTTTTCCGTTTCATCTAGGTTATCAAATTTGACACCATCCAATTGTTCACAGAGTTCTCTTGTAATCCTTTCTTTTTCCCTAAGACTGGTAGTAATGTCCCCTTTTTCCTTCCTGATTTTAGTGATTTGAGTAATCTTCCTCTTTTTCATAGTCATTCTAGTCAAGAATTTGGCAATTTTGTCGATCTTTTTTAAAAAAACAACTTCCGGCTTGCTGATTTTTCTCTACTGTTCTATTTCATTTTCTCCACTGTAAACTTTTTTCATTTTCCTCTCATTCCAAAGTATAATTTCTCTTGTGATTCTTCTTCCACCCATTATTTATGAGTGTGTTGTTTAATTTTCGTATATCAATACTTGTGATTTCCTCAAATTTCTTTCTGTGTTTGATTCCTAATTTCATTCTACTGAGGTCTTTAAGTTCAGAAAGCACACTTTGTTTTCATATCCTTTAGTAGTATCTGTCCTTGACCATATGAAGAATGTTTCATTCCACTTGGGAAGAATGTGTATTCTGCTGTTGCGTGTTATGTTCTATAGATGTCTGTTAGGTTTGGTTGGTTTATAGTGTTGTTCAAGTCTTCTATCTCTTTGCTGATCTACTTTCTAGTTTTCAATTCATTCTTTCTTTTTGAGTGGGGAGGGAAGGGTGCTGTGCCATGCGGCATGTGGGATCTTAGTTCCCTGACCCAAGGACTGAACCTGGACCCTCGGCAGTAAAAGCACAGAGTCCTAACCCCTGGACTGCCAGGGAATTCCCAATTCTGTTAGTTTTTGATACATGTACTCTGAAGCTCTATTAGGTGCATATATATTTATGATTGTTGTAATCTTCCCAGTGACTTGAGTCAGTTTTGGTCACTTTTTTTCATTGTTTTCACTGAGGGGTGGAATTTGGGGGTTTCCAACTCTTCTATTTTGCTGATATCACCTTAATACAGTATTTATCACGGTATTTATCCAGAGCAGTTGTGCAAGAAATGTGAAGTTGTTCCCATTTTACAATGAAGGAAGCTTGTTCTCTTTTCTCTTTGTGTATTACTTAAGCAGCTGTGAAAGAAATCCCAAATATCTGGTTGAAGCAGGATAGTTTATTGCTGACATAAACATCTCAAGTATAGCAGGTCAGAGGCCCCAGGGTTCTGGAGGCTGTTATTAAGTCACAAGTTTGGCTGCTGTAACAAAAAAGACACAAAGTAGCAGTGTTGGGTTTTTTAAATATTTATTGGGCTGCACTGGGTCTTCCTTGTGACATGTGGGGTCTTTAGTTACCTTACTCCGGATATTTTTAGTTGTGGCATGTGTTTATGCAAACTCTTAGTTGCAGCATGGAGGATCTTACTTCCCTGACCATGGATCGAACCCAAGCACAGAGTCTTAGCCACTGGAGCACCAGGGAAGTCCCCAAAGTAGCACAGTTTAAACAAGGTGGAAAATGTTCTCCTTCTCACATGTAAAGTATTCGAAAGTGGTTGAAATTGAGTATGGCAGCTTCACAGGGTTGAGAATTCAATATTCTTTTATCTTGTGTCCTCCATCTCATAGTCCAAGATGGCTGCCCTGGCTTTAGCCATCAACATCATGGGGAGAGAGAAAGGGAGGTATGTTCCCTACTTTCTTTTATTAAAGGCATGAATTGGAAATTGCCCACATTATTCCCACTCATATTCCATTGGCCAGAACTTAGTCACATGGGCTTGCCCAGCTGCAAGTGCACCTGGGAAATGTAGTCTTTGGCTGGGCAGTCATGTTGCCAGGCTAACTCTTCTATAAATGTGGAAGAGAGGAGAGTGGAGATCCTGTCACATGCGGCCTTCCTGAGCCAGTTTTTTTGACAGGGGTCACAAAGCATTTTATGATATAAGGTAGCTATGATCAGCAGCCGCACGGCATCATGGTTTAAAACAATGGTTCTGAGTATAAATTCTGACAAGGGCACCTCACGTACCATGTACCTGGAAATACAAAGGAAATCCCTTCTCTGGGCCTCATTTGCCTCCCTTGCAAAATGCGCCAAAATAACCTCAAGAGGTGCGGTTATGGGGAATAAAAGGGAAAACGTGGGTAAGTGCGTGACTAGGTGCATAGTGAGTGCTTATATTTGGAAAGTGGGTTATCTTTAGAACTCTCCACTGCCTGGAGAGAAAGACAGGGCATTTTTTTTATCTTATTTATGTCTCTGGACCCAAAGGCATTTATCTCAGGTTAAGAACATCCTCCTTCTCCCACATGTCTGAGCAACCCCCCACCCCCC
Organism: Bos javanicus; assembly: GCF_032452875.1. Lineage (NCBI taxonomy): Eukaryota > Metazoa > Chordata > Mammalia > Artiodactyla > Bovidae > Bos > Bos javanicus. Next base: position 56,240,092 of record NC_083885.1, on the reverse strand, counting down.
ACTCCCTCCTGGATCCTACTTATTTTTCTTCCCATCCACTAAGCAGAAAAAGAGTCTGCCCCCTGGCTTAATGGAGCAAGAACACCGAGAATCAAAGACGCGCAGCCCTGGCCCCCAATTCCACCAGCCATTCCAGGGCAGAATCAAGGTGTAAAGCCAGTTTTAAGACTTTCTCTTGGGGTTGGGGTTTGCTCCCCTACACCCACCGACCCCTGGCTGTCTCCGGTTCTTCCCCAGAGTGGGGTCAACAGTGGATTGGTGCGTGCCAAAGATTCCATCACCAGCTTGAAGGAGAAGACCACCCGGGTTAACCAGCACGTGCAGACGCTGCAGGTGTGAGGGCCACCCCGTCCCCCGCCAATACCTCCTCTTCTTTCGGGGCCACGTTCCCCTTCTTTGAGCTATCCTCCAGCTCAATGCACCCATAGCCCAGTTGGGGGAGACTGAGGCTCAGAAGGGAAAGGGATGTTCCCACCTCTCCTCCCCACGGGGTGTCCCCTGGAGGCCCTGGCTAACCCCTCCTCCCTTCCATGCTCCAGAGTGAGTGTTCTGTGCTGAGTGAGAATTTAGAGAAAAGGCGGCAAGAGGCGGAAGAACTAGAAGGGTACTGTAGTCAACTCAAGGTGAGCCGCTGAGGGGCAGGAGCGGGGCGGAAAGGAGGGAGCAGAAGTAGGAAGAGGGTGAGAGGAAATGGGGAGGAGTGGAGTGGTCGACAGGAGAGAGACGGGGGCAAGCGGACAGGGAGCATGGGAGAGGTCCGAGGACAAACTGGCCCTTTAGCCAAGTGAACCTTGGGCGGAGGCAGTCCTTGCAGAAGAAGTGGGCGTGTCTCGGCTGAGGTGGGTGGAGCCTGCATGGAAAATAACGGGGATAAGGGTTGGGAGACGGAACCAGAATGGGAAGGCAGGGCCCCTGCCCTGGTGTCCTGCAGGAGAACTGCCGGAAGGTGACCCGGTCGGTGGAAGACGCTGAAATAAAAACCAACGTCCTGAAGCAGAACTCTGCCCTGCTGGAGGTAAGGCGGAGGGGTCTAAGGGTTTGAGGAAGTTACTCAAGTACGTGAGGTACTTGAGGTGGACTTCGGGTAGGACTTGCCGTCCTGCCAATCACCTCTACCACCACCACCACCACCACCACCACCACCACCCTGCCCCTTCGTGTTCACGGTCATACGTCTCCACGCACAGTCATATTCAGGTCCCAGGGAGAGGAATTCATGTCAGACCTGGAGTGGGTGGGATTGCCTGTCCTGCCCACACGCCCACTGATTTCCCAACAGAATGTTAGAAAAGCTTCAGTTGTTCTTCCTGAACAGGAGGGACTGGAGTTTGAGGCCTATCGAGGATTAGAGTTGGGGTGGAGGGCTAGATGGAGACAGAGAGGCAGGCATTTAGAGGTTAAGGTGAGTTGGGACTCCAGCTGGGCGTCGAATGGAACCTCCCTCCCTAATCGCGTCCCCACATACATTTACTTTCTAGTGTCAGGAATTCATTGAGCGGATCTGGGGGGTGGAGGTGGCAGTGGTGGGAGGCAAGGGGCCGGATGCTCGAGCTAACCCTGCCTGCCTTCGCCGCCCAGGAGAAGCTGCGCTACCTCCAGCAGCAACTGCAGGATGAGACTCCAAGGAGGCAGGAGGCCGAGCTGCAGGAGTTGGAGCAGAAGCTGGAGGCTGGCCTCTCCAGGCACGGCCTGGGCCCCGCCACCCAGCCCCCAGGCTGCTCCGGTCCGCCCGGGAGCCCCGACGAACCCCCGCGACCGCGAGGCCTGGCCCCAGGCGGCTGGGGAATGGGGCCCCGGGCAGGGGAGGGCCCCATCGTGAGCGAGCAGGAGTTGCAGAAGGTCTCTGCCGGCCTGGAGGAGCTGAGGTGAGTGGGATCTCGAGATGGGCCCGGGGGGTGGAGCCTCGAAGAGCCTAGGAAGGAGTATTCTGGGGCCATGACCCGAAAGGGCAGGACTTCGAAGAAGTGAGTAGAGTATAGGACTGGTGGCAGGGAGGCCCGTGAAAATGAGGTGGGTGAAGTCTGGGGAGGTGGCAGGTGGCTCCAAACTCAGGGGAACAGGGTTGGGGCGAGTGGTATCTTGAGGAGGCAGTGTCTGGAGCGGTTGATGCAGGGCTGTGAGGCAGGCCGAGAGAAGGCCAGGATATCTGACAAGGGGATTCTTTCAGGGCCGGGTTCTGGAGGACGTGAGAGGATTCCAAGACATGGACAGGACGGGAGAATTCGGGGACTGGGTGGGTCCGGAGCCCCTGGCCCGGCGGACGGGGCGTGTCCAAACTTAGCGTTGCCGGGTTCCTTACCTCTGCCCCTACAGGAGGGAGGTGTCTTCGCTGACCGCCCGGTGGCATCAGGAGGAGGGAGCCGTGCAGGAGGCCCTACGGCTGCTCGGGGGTCTGGGTGGCAGGCTCGACGGCTTTCTGGGCCAGTGGGAGCGGGCGCAGCGCGAGCAGGCGCAGACCGCGCGGGGCCTGCAGGAGCTGCGGGGCCGGGCGGACGAGCTGTGCACCATGTAAGGGCCCACCCGAGAGCACTGTGGGAACCTGCGAGGGCGGATCCTTGAGTGAGGGGGTGGGCCAATCAGCTGGAGTCAATCGGTGGAGACTGTAGTACTGACAGGTGGGGGCCCCAATTAGAGAGGAGGGGAAGGGTGCTTTCTACCGAAGGACTGAGGGGCGGAGCCACTACAAAAGAGGGGCTTCTCGGACAGCTCAGCTGGAACAGAATCCGCCTGCAATGTGGGAGACCTGGGTTCGATCCCTGGGTTGGGAAGATCCCCTGGAGAAGGAAATGGCAACCCCCTCCAGTATTCTGGCCTGGAGAATTCCATGGACTGTATAGCCCCTGGGGTCGCAAAAAGTCGGACACGACTGAGCGACTTTCACTTTCAGTGTACCTTAAAAGGGCAAGGGGAGGCAAATGGGAACAGGACAAACCAGTTAGAGAACAAGGAGAGGCATTCCGGAAATAAAAGGAAAAAAAAAAAAAGATGAACCAGTCAGAGCAGAGGCTGCACGTATGGCGAGGTATTGCAAACTGTACGGAGGCAGAGGTACTGGGCTAATCTTGGGTGGAGCCTTGCTGGGCCCTCACCCTGCTATACAAAAGTAGAGCGGTTCCTGTGAAACCTTTGGTAAGCCAAAATAACATAAACCGAAGAAGCAACTACCTTAGAATACATCTTGCCACCAGATGCACAAAATAAAGTGAGGTAAAGCACAGATGCCCACAGAACACAGTTCAAAGCTATGGTGGCGTGATGCCTAGATACCGAGTGCAGTTCTCAGAGGAGGAGCTTGGTGGCTCCACTCTCACTGCTTGTAGTGTGTCCTGCTTCTGTAAAAACAGGCTGAGCGCGGAAGAATCGATGCTTTCCAACTGTGGTGCTAGAGAAGACTCTTCAGAGTCCCTTGGACAGCAAGGAGATCAAACCAATGAATCCTAAAGGAAATCAACCCTGAATAGTCATTGGAAGGAAACTGATGCTGAAGCTGAAGCTCCAGTACTTTGGCCACATGATGCGAAGAGCCGACACATTGGAAACGCCCCTGATGCTGGGAAGGATTGAGGGCAGGAGGAGAAGGGAACGACAGAGGATGAGGTGGTTGGTTGGATGGCATCACCAAATCAATGGACATGAGTTTGAGCAAACTCCAGGAGATAGTGAAAGACAGGGAAACCTGGCCTGCTGCAATCAATGGGTTGCAAAGAGTTGGACGCGACAGCGAATGAACAAGAGCTTGCTACAAAACAAATGCTTTGTGCTTTTTTCATAAAAGCAAAAATCCTTTTCTGATTTCTTTTGGTTAGTGAAAACAGGTACTAATGTAGGTCTTTCCTAGAAATGGACTGGGATAAAGTGACCTTTCAGAAATCGGAGAATGCCTGTATTCTCTTTGAGAGGCAACCTCACTGCATTGCTTATTCTCACATCTCAGGGTGGAGCGGTCTGCAGTGTCTGTGGCTTCACTGAGGAGCGAACTGGAGGGGCTGGGCCCAGTGAAACCAATTCTGGAGGAGCTTGGACGGCAATTTCAGAGCTCTCGCAGGGTGTCTGACCTCTCTATGAACCTGGATCGGGGAGCCCAAGGCTCCTGTACCCGCTGTGCTAGGTAAGGGGGCAGCGCCTGGCTCCAGGTGCTGCTGCTGCTAAGTCACTTCAGTCGTGTCCGACTCTGTGCTACCCCATAGACGGCAGCCCATCAGGCTCCCCCGTCCCTGGGATTCTCCAGGCAAGAACACTGGAGTGGGTTGCCATTTCCTTCTCCAGTGCATGAAAGTGGAAAGTGAAAGGGAAGTCACTCAGTTGTATCCGACTCTTAGCAATCCCATGGACTGCAGCCTACCAGGCTCTTCCATCCATGGGATTTTCCAGGCAAGAGTACTGCAGTGGGGTGCCATTGCCTTCTCCGTCTCCAGGTGCATTCTGTGTCATATTGAGAACACAGCATCAAAGGAAATGAGACTTTAGCATGAATGGAGAGGGAGATGTGCTGTGGGACACAGGGCAGCCCCACATATTATAGGACGGGCCAGTCTTGCTGCATTTGGGGAGTCACATTTCTTCCCTTCCCGACACGGTGAAGTCAGTGTCTTGTGGAACACGAGAAAGTCTTGCTTTGTTTCGAGCATCCTGGATTTCCAAGTGCATCATGGGAAGGTTGGGCAGTGGTACTGGTGGGAGGCAGAGTTGCCCAGTGCACTGTAGGGAAGTGTGAGAACTTGGGGTATTGGAGAGGCACAGGATACCATGTTTAACCTGTATTAGGAACAGTGGGGGCACTTCCAATACAATGTGGGATCAATTTTAACTAGCGCATTGTGAGAAGTGTGAGTTTTTGATGCCCTGAGGGCCATCTGGTGTCGGGAGTGGAAACCCCCAGGCACTGTGGGAGTTCCCCATGCTGTGGAAGCCAAAGTACACCAGATGCACTGTAGTCTGGCCCCTGTGCATGGTGGGAAGGTGGCCTGGGTGAAGGCAGGTTGGCCTGGGCCATCCGGGTCTGAGGCCTCTTTCATCTGGTGACTACCCCTCCCCCAGCCAGGGGCAGCAGTTGTCCACGGAGTCCTTGCAGCAGCTGCTGGAACGAGCGCTGACCCCGCTAGTGGACGAGGTGAAGCAGAGAGGCCTGGCTCCTGCCTGCCCCAGCTGCCAGAGGCTACACAAGAAGATTCTGGTACCAAGGACCATGGGCCACCGTGGTCCAGTTTGTGATCAGGGCAGGGGGAGGGGAGCCCCAGGCACAAGGATACTGCTGGTGTGTGGCAGGATGGGAAGGGTGAACTGGGGGCAGCAGGTGTTGGGGTTACGCTCGGCTCTGATATGTCAGAATGGGGGGAGCAGGGAGAGCAGTTTGGTGGTTAGTGAGTCATAGGTCAGTCATTATGGAAGCTTGGGTGATGGACTTGGGCCTAAAGCATCATGGAACCTGGATCTGGTGCTTTGTGGGACAGAGAAGACAGACACCAGTCTATAGCTTCGTGGAATATAAGCCTGATTTTCTATGAACCTTGAGAGGCAATGCATTATATGGGATCATTGCGGTCAGATGGGGGACCAATGAATACAGCTCATAGTAAGCTAACGCATTATGGGAAATGGGACCACAGCTCTTCCTGAGGCATTGCACACAGACACAGGCGCAATAGCAGGTGGAATCTGAGACCAGTGTACATTCTGAAACATAGCCATCTAGTATATTATGGGATATTGGCCTAATGTGTGATGGGATATGAGCTGTAGTGGGTAAGACGGACAAATGAGGCAGTAAAGGACCTGGGGCCTGGTGCATTGTGGGACACAGGGCACCAGAGCACTGAGGACTATTTATTGGGACAGAGAGCCCTGATAGATAGGAGATGTGGGGTCTTGTGAATTATGGGATGGTCACGGTCACCACGTGATGAGATGGGGCCCAGACGTCAAGTGCATGATGGCTCATGGGCAGTAAGGAACAATTTAACAGATGCTGATTTAGTGCTTACAGGGACAAAGAAGGCCAGTGCAATCAACAGAGGACAGATGGTGGGACAGATACAAGTCTAGTGCACAAGGGAATCAGGAAGGCCCAGTGCAATGTGGGAAGCTGGGGTCAGCCTCAGGCTCAAGGCATGATGGGATACTCCCGGGGGGATGCGGGCCCCAGAGGACCCTACCCCTTGCGCTTCACGATCCAGATCCCCCCTCCACCCCCAGCCCAGTCCAGCAAGCCCAGCGGCGCCTACGCTCCTCTCCCCAGGAGCTGGAGCGCCAGGCCTTGGCCAAACACGTCAGGGCAGAGGCCCTGAGCTCCACCCTTCGGCTGGCCCAAGACGAAGCCTTGCGGGCCAAGAACCTGCTGCTGACGGACAAGATGAAGCCGGAGTGAGGAAGGAGGCTGAGGGCATGGGAGGAGGGTGAGGTCTTGGGGAGAGGGCCTGAGACACCCCCACCTTCCACTTCAGCCCCAAGGCCTCTGGCCTCACCAGCACTAACTGCCCGCTGTCTCATTACAGGGAGAAGGTGGCCGCTCTGGACTATCTACACTTGAAAATGTGCTCCCTTCACGATCAGCTCAGCAACCTGCCACTTGAGGGGTCCACGGGGACAATGGGGGGAGGAAGTGGTGGGGGAACTCCCCCAAAACGTGGGGGCCCAACCCCTGAGCAATAAATGGCCCTTCATGCTGGCATGAATTCAGTCTCCTGTTTGGCACCAAAAGAGAGCTAGTAAAATTGCACATGCCACACACCAGCATCTGTGCTCACTCTGACTTGATCCTCAGCCGATGGGATGTCGATGATGGTACACTCTTCCGAGTTCTGCTTGAAAGGGGAGTCAAGAATGAATTGATAGCCGGTGTGGAGAAGTGGGAACAAACAAAGTTCAAAAGTCTGAAATTTATCTGTGTTCAACCAGATGTTCCCATTGTAAGTCTCAGGCTTCCACTCCTTCCCAATGTCCCAACCTTCCTATCAGAGACTTAGCAAGGTTTTTAATTCAACTTGGTATGTAATTCTGGAACCCATACAGCTACAGCTTGTGTTGGATTTTCAGCCATGTTGACCCTGTGTTTACAAGAAATGTGAAATTCTTTTAGGGTTTCCATGGAAGCTCATTGGTTCCCTGAATGTGACTGGAGCTGAGAGTTTAAAGATCTCAGCTCAGGGGGTACAGGTTCCATCCCTGTTTGGGGAACTAAGATCCCACATGCTTTGCAGCCAATTGCAGCCAAAAAAAAACAAAACAAAACATAGAAGCAATATTTCAAAGATCTGAGCTCATAATGTTCTTTCATTAAGCCTGTCAGGGCACTCAGAAGAAGCCACTGAATGCCACTCTCCTTGTGGCCATTGTTAGTGCCCTGATGGTTCATTGCAGCAGCCGCTCATCCCTGAAGTCACAGACTTCAGTTAGAACCTCGTAACAGTCAAGATGGATGCTAATATATGATTTACCATGATGCCACTGCAGACTGTGGAATATTAGCATTCCATTTCTTGACAAGGAGCTCATCACTATGTTCAAATCCTAAGAACCAACTAAACCATTTCCCAAACCAAATTTGAGAATTCACTTCCTATTGCAAATATTGATGTCAGCCAAGGTATATTCAGGAGACAGAAATCACACTGGTTATTTTTACAGAGATGATTTCATATAAGGAAATGTTACTTAGGTATAAAGAGTTGGTAACTAGGAAACTGAAAAGGCAAAAAGAGCGCTATGGTATCATAGTGGTAATAACTCGTGGCAGTGGAAGCAGCTAATAACACTGGTGAAGGACAAACAAATATGGCTTAGAATTATGAAAACTAAGCACTTGGGTGAGAGGCTCACCGAAGATGAAATCCGAGGAGGACAATGAGGAGGGGGCATTGCTCAGCTGCTGCAGATGTTATCTGAGCTTAGAGGACCACCAGGGACTGGGGCCTTCTCTGAAACCATGCTAAAATGGTACTGGCATTTCTCAGGGTGCGCAAGATCTGGAAAAACTGCAAACTGAACTTAGCAGCTGCTGCAGGAAGGAAATGCCTCAGCTGGGATAAAGAAGCTATGCTGGGTGATAACCGATGAGTAGGAAAAACTGACAGGAAATAAGCAGAGCGCAAACCGGAAGAGCCCAGTCTCTTAGCTTCCTTCAGTCCCTTTGGTGCCCCCTACTGGCAGAGTCGAACACAGCCTGTTGGCAAAGAAAAAGTGGTTTTCGGTGTCCCAGATTCACAAGGGAGGGAATTTGAATCCGAGAGATAATAGCTTAATAATTGGCACACGTAACAGGAGTGTGTACCGATGATCAGCGATTATGAGTAATCCAATTCCATACCCCTAAGGCCCAAATGCATCTTTTAAGGAGTCATTGAATACTTGAGAGACTAATTATTTTCCTGGATAACTAGTCTGAATGTTGTGCTGATGTTAATTCTATCCAAATTCTATTGTGGTTTTAATGAAAATTCAATCAAAATCCCAGTGAGATTATTTTTAAAGGAATTGACCCAATTATTCTAAAGGTCTCCTGAAGAAACAAATAGATGAGAGAAGCAAAGTTTTTTGTTTCTACAGAAGAGTAATAAGATAAGTCTACAGCCAGTATGTTAAAATATAAAGTTACACTGAAAATTCCCTTGTGATCCAGTGCCTAAGACACTGTTTTGAGCTCTCAATGCAGGGGGCCCAGCTTTGATCCCTGGTCAGGGAACTAGATGCCACATGCCACAACTAAGAATTTGCATGCTGCAAAGACCCAGCACAGCTAAGTATCTTTTAAAAATCATATTTAAAAAGAGAAAAATAAATAAAAAGTTTAAAAAAGAACAAATCAGGCTGCTCTTTGGGGAACACTTATTGAAGATACCCCACAGACACAGAGAGCCCTGGCCATCCCATTTCCCAGGTGACCCTTCAGCTTAATGCAATGACCAATGACTGGTGACCACAACAAGGCCAGTGAGTCCAATTCAACCCAGATTGTATGATCGTGAGCATATTGAATGACTGGCTTTCAAAATTTTGGCAAAATATGCATCATGTACAGTTTACCCTTTTAATCATATTTAAGTGTCTAATTCAGTGGCATGAATTACACTCACAACAGTGGGTAACCATCACCACTGTCTATGTCCAGAGCTTTTCATCCTCCCAAACAGAAACACTGTAGCCATTAAACAAAACCTCCTCATTCCCCATTCCTCCCTCCTCCCAGCTCCTGGCAACTGCCAGGAGCATCTTTTCATGGGCTTATTTGTGAATCTTCAGTGCAGAAATGTCTATTCAAGTCCTTGGCCTATTTTTTGAATGGGGTTGCTTGGCTTTTGTTGTTGGATTGTAGGAGTCGTGTCATATATCTGATATTAACTCCTTATCAGATACACAATATGCAGATTATAGTCTCCCAACATGCCAGCTCTTTTCACTCCATTGATCGTGTCCTTGGATGCACAGAATTTTTTAATCTGGTTGTAATGCCATGTATCTTTTTTTTTCCTTTTGTTGCCTGTGCTTTGGCTATCACATCCAAGCTGAGAAGTCATTGCCAAATCCAATGTCATGAAGCCTTGCGCCTGTTTTCTTTGGAAGGGTTTTATAGACTGGGGTCCCCAACCTCTGGGATCTAATGCAGGATGATCTGAAGTGGAGCTGCCACAGTACTAGTAGAAATAAAGTGCACAATAAATGTAGGGCACTTGAATCATCCTGAAACCATCCCCCCACCCCCGCACTGGTCCATGGAAAAATTGTCTTCTACGAAAGCTGCCAAAAACGTTGGAGACCGCTGTTATAGAGTGCACGTGGTGGTCTCACAGACCCTCTTTCTTCCACAGTGTTTGGATGCGACAGACCCAGGGATGTCCCTTCCTCCAGCTTCCCACCACCCTCCAACATTTTTTTTTCCAGTTGCAATCTTTGGAATCAGCTACGCAGCTATCCTCGGTCACCAAGACCAGCCGACACCATTTTTTGAGCTTAACTCCTTACTACCGATCAACCATGGGTTCCCAGATTCATCAGAATCATTTCACCGAGGTAGAGGCCGCTGTCCACCACCTGGTCAACAAGTATCTGCAGGCCTCCTACACCTACCCGCCTCTGGGCTTCTTTTTCCACTGCCACAATGTGACTCGAGAGCATGAGCCCCCTTTTCCTTGAACTGCTCTAGGAGAAGCGCCAGGGCACCCACCATTTCTTGAAACCGCAAAACCAGCATGGCTGCCATGCCCTCTTCCTAGATGGGCAGAAACTGTATCAAGATGAGTGGAGTAAAACCCAGGATGCTACGGAAGCCTTCGTGTTCATGGAGAAGAACCTCCATGAACCAGGCCCATATGGATCCGCACGCCCTGGGTTCTCCCTGTGCAGACTCCCACCTCTGTGACTTCCTGGATCCTCAGCCTAGGTGAGCAGGTGACATTTATCTGCAAGATGGGTGATCACCTGACTGACCTCCGCAGGCTGGCTGGTCCCCAGGCTTGGCTGGGCGAGTATCTGTTTGAAAAGCTCAGCCTTAAGCACAATTAGGAGCCCCCCGCCCCCAGAACCCCGCAGCCCTTGAGGAGTCCCCCTGATGTCAGGCCTTCTGCCCGAAGCCGCTCTCTGCAACCACTAGGCAGCTTGTTAACCACTCTGGTGAACCAGCCCCACCCCAATGACCTTTCCCCTAGTTTCCCCACTTACCAACTCATGGCCAGTCTGGTTTCATCTATGCACCTGTGGTAGGCAGAAAATGGTTCCCCCAAAGATGCCTGGACCCTGTGCATATGGTATTCTACATGGCAAAGGGGAATTAGGTTGCAGAGGGAATTAAGGTTGCTAATCAGTTGGAGTTGAGATTAGGAGCTAATCCTGGATCATCTGGATGGGCTCAGTCCAACCACAAGGGTCCTTAGATGGCAGGAATCAGTCACAGGAGGTATGACTAGTGGAGAAAGGCATAGAGGGATGCAACAACGACGGCTATGAAGATGGAAGATAGAATCAAAACCGCATTAAGAATATTGGGGGATTCATTTGGGAGTTCTCAACCTTTTAAGTTTAGGGTGGGCAGGGACTCCCCTGGTAGCCCAGTGGCTAAGACTCTGTGCTCCCAAGGCAGGGGCCCCCAGGTCCAATCCCTAGTCAAAATCCAGGACAGCCCAATAAATAAGTATATATATATATTTAAAATGCAAGGTGGGCAGTAGGTGTTGGGGCAGCAGGAACTGAGCTCATGAAAGCTTGTGGGGTTGATTGGGATGGGTCTTGCATGGTTGGGTGTGGTGTGACTGGAGCTGAAAGGCAGTAAATTAAGCAGGTGCCAGGGTTATAGCTGACATGGTGACTGTAACTGAGAATTCATGGCAGAGCCTGGGGATGGATGGGAACTTTTCTCTTCCTCCACCATGACCCTCACCTCACCCATCCCTGCCCAGCCCAAGAGCACAGCAGATATCACACCCCCAGCTTACACATCTTTATTAGTCAGGATGTGGGATTTCCAAACCCAGACAGGCTGCCTCTGTCCTGCACCAGCCCAGCTGCAGAGACCTTCCCCCTAGTTCCTGGGGAGACCAGCTCCCCTCTGGAAGGCGTCAAAAGTTAGTGGCTGTCGTGGGGGCTCTGGAGCCCCTGGTAAGGCAGGGGAGAGAGCCACAGCTGTGCTCCGAGTCCTCCTCCCCTAACCCGAGTCTTCCTCCCCTAACCCTCTGCGCTTAAGACGCTGCCCCTCCGGGAAGAGGGCGGCCACGTCCAACAAGGCGTCCTGGATGCGCTGGCCCAGCCGGTGGGAGTCCTGGAAGGAGAGATGTGTCACGTGCAAGAGAAGCTGGGAGAGGGGTTCCGAGAGGCTGAGAAACAAGAGGGCTGGGGTCCCTGCCCCTGGGCCTGAGGGCTGCGGGGTTTGAGCACTGGGGCTCCGGGATCGTGGGCAGGCGGCAAGCTGGGAGTCTGGAATCCTGAGCTGTAGGAGAGGAGGGAGGCGGAAGTCCCGAGGGAGGAGGGGCCGGGGTGGGTTAGCCTCACCGTTCTTGTGCTTGATTTTTTGCTCGAGATGTGGAAGGTGATCACGTCATCGCCCATGAACATGTAGGACACACCGTAACCATGGTCATCGGCCTGCAGAGGGACGAGTGAGGGGAGCAACACAGCCCTAGGTCCCATCCCCCCGCCATAGGTGGGACGGCGGGCCTCCCAGCCCCCTCCTCTTTCAGGACCCAGTTCCACTCACAGGCCCGAATCCACCACCAGAGGAGACATAGTCGGGGTAATTATGAACGTCGAACAGGTGAATTTGCTGAACAGGAATCTGGCTGGTGGCCAGCTGCCACTGCTCTGAGTGAACCTGAGGGACAGAAGTCGGTCACGTATGCGCTAAAGACAAGCCACGGCTGCTGAACTGCCAATTTCTCTTCAAGATGTGCCACTCTGCCCCGCCCCTTCCTGACGTCACCGTGTGATCTTTCCCCTCTAGACCACACCCTCTCTCCTTGTTCCCGCCCTAACCACGCCCCTCTCACCAACTCAGAACCCGCCCCTCTCCTTGTCCCCGCCCCTAACCACGCCCCTATCCCTTTCAACTCCTGACCCTGCTGTCTTCTAGACCACATTCTTCTCCCACTGGCCCCGCCCCTCCGCCCTGACCACGCCCCTCACATCCTTTCCATAACCGTGCCCCCTTCTCTAGGCCCCACTTCCCTCTCCACTCCTTCCCTCTCTCTTGCCTGGCCTCCCTAGCTCTCTCCTCTGCTGATAACTCCTTTTTCCAACATCACCCTCCTTGCCCTGAAGTGCCTCCCTTCTCTTCTTTAACCCTTTCCCTGCTCCCAACCTGGTCCAGGAATGGAGACTGCAGGTGGAGGAACTGGGACACGACGTAGAGAGCAAAGAGGTGGCGATCGACCCCCTGTCCACTCATCGCTGCCTTCAGCAGAGCTTGGTGCTTATCCACCGCCAGGCGGAACAGGGCGAGGCACTGTGCGTCCTGGGGACCCCCGGGGAGGTCACAGGTCATGGAAAGACAGGAAATGGGCTTACTGCTGGGGCCTGTCGCACCCCCGGCCTCAACCCAGCTTGCAACTTCCCTGCAAGGCAGAGATATCAACTCCACTTCGCAGCAGGGATACAGGCACAGAGAGGGGAAGTCACTTGCCCAGGGTCACACAGCAAGGCAGAATCAGGTGGGTTCCCAGGTATCGAGGGCCCAAACTCCCTTCACTGAGCCTCAAAACAAGTAGGGGGAGAGGAAACAGAGGTGCCTGTGGGGTTCTGAGCGAGAGATTATGTAGGGAACATGAGGAATGGTACAAATGAAAGCTACAAGGTCACACAGAGGTTAAATAAAGATACCTACATTTTGGAAACGGGTGCCCACTCGTGCCCTCTGTGTGATCCCCATTAAAGCATGTAGTACACTATGCTGAACTACCTCTGTCTCCCCCATCAGTGAGCTCCTTAAGGTCAGAGACTCGGCTTGTTCCTCCCCTGTCTCATCACAGAGCTTGGACCTCAGAAGGCGCTCCTTAAGTGTTTGTAAATGTATGAATGAGAAGGTGGAAATGACCGAAGCCTCAAATGAGGCCCACACCCACTGTCTTCTCTTTGTCCTCCATGGCTCTCACAAAGTCGCGGGCCTCCCTCGTGCAAGAACGCACCGTCTCTGTGCGGCCTTCCAGGAACAAGCGAGTCATGGTGGATTCATAAGTCAGGCAGAACTGACCCCTGTCCTGGGGACAAGGAGGAGACACGCCTGTCAGCCAGGCTCAGGAAGCCTTCACAGACCTGACCCACCTCTGTGTGGCCCTCCAGCCTCCTTCCACCCAGGAACATGCAGTTGGGAGAGGGCTCGATGGAGCCCTTAATCAAGATGGCAGACCCACCACCAAGGAGTCATGAAAGGGCTCGACAATACGGGTCTTGGGGGCCCAGGGGAACTGAGGTCCTGAGAGGGGGGCTGGGGTTAGGAACCCAACTGACCCGGAAGTGGGCCAGCTGCAAGGTGGTCTGGATGAAGCTGTCTGAAGAGAGATGGCAGCGTTTGATGAAATTCTTGCCAAAGTGGGAGAAGGGGAAGACGTGGCAGTCGATGTTTCCAGACAAGGTCTTGGCTGCCCTCAGGGCTAGAGAGATGGATAGATGGATCTGCCAGAGAAGGAGGGAGGGAGGAATGGCTGGGGGTTACAGACAGGAGGAGGTTGGAGTTGGGGCTGGTGCTGGCAGTGAAGATCAGGATGGGATTGAGTTTTGGGGACAGGGATGGGATGGACAGGGAATGGAGCTGGGAATGAGGAATGAATTAGGACTGGGAATGGGGTTGGGATTGGGTATAGGATGGGATATGAATGGGGGTTATGTATGGGATGGGGTTGAGGAGGGCATGGCAACCCACTTCAGTCTTCTTACCTGGAGAATCCCATGGACAGAGGAGCCTGGTGGGCTACAGTCCATGGGGTGGCAAAGAGTTGGACATGACTGAGGCCACTTAGGATGCATGGGATGGGGTTAGGGTTGAGGATGGGATTGAATTTAAGAATGGTGATGGGGAGACTTTCCTGGTTGTCCAGTGGCTAAGACTCCATGATCCCAACGTAGGGGCCCGGGACAAGGAACTAGATCCCGCATGCCCCAGCAAAAAGACCCACATGCCAAAAAGACCCCACAAGATGAAACTAAGACCCGGCACAGCCAAATGAATGAATGAATGAGTGAATAAACCAAAAAAGAATGCTGCTGGAGATGGAGGTGGATATGAGTTTGGGATGGAGACAAAGTTGGATCTGAGTTGGGATAGAAGTAAATTGAGGTTGAGGATGGTGTGGAGATTGGGGTTGAGCAGGGGTGGTGGAAAGAGGGTTAGTTTGGGGTTAGGGTTAGAACAGAGGATGTGGTTGGGATGGGGTTAGATTAGAGACAGGATTGGGGTTTGGGTTTGGCTTGATTTGGGATGTGGGTTTGGAATTGGGCTTAGGGATGGGATTGATTTTTTGCTTGAGACTGGGGTTGGGGATGAGATTAGAGGCAAACCCAGGAATTTGGGGATGTGGAAGAGGAACCTAGAAACTTGGCCTCACCTTGTCTGGAAGGTCCCAGTGCAGCCTCTGGGGCTGGGGCAGCAAGGGGTCAGGGTGCCCCTTGCAGTGACCGTCTGCCGAGTAGCCCAGCTGAAAGCATTCTGTGGCCAGAGTGAACTGCGTGCAGATTGAAGCTGTCAGAGTCCCTCCTCCCGCTGGACCAAGCAAGGGGCATCGAACCAGGCCCCCCTTTTCTGAAGTCCCCTCTTAAGGGAGTCAGGACAATCTCTGAGAAACAGAAACCTCTGGATGGTCACAGGTGGGATCTTGGGGTCACAGTCATTGAGAGCAAGGCTAATACTAATACTCAGTTGGTGCTTACTGCCCTTGTACTTCTGACTGGTTCAAAGTATGATATGCAGAGATGACAGATGACAGGAAGTGTCTTGTAGGGTCTGAGGTTAAATTGAATTAAGAGTGTCATTTACCAATATAATCAAAGGCAAAAAAAAAAAATTCGTTTTTTAAATAAAAAATAGGCACAGAGGAATCAGTGCTTAGCTAGGGCTGCTCTCAAGATCTAGAATCAGCCCTCCTTCCTCTCATACATGCCTGATCCTCACCCTGGGCCCTAGCCAACCCCTCATGCAACACTATGGAAGACTGGGAACCCAGTGGGATGCAGACACCACCCCTGATGGTTTAAAGACTAAATGAAACAGAGAAGAGAGAGAGGCTAAGTTTCTCAGGACTGCACAGGAGCTTAAAAATGAAAGAAAATACAACCCTTTCACTTGATGAGGCAGAAACTGAGGCTCAGAGGAGGGGAGTAATTTGCCCAAGGTCACACAGCAACCCAGAGCCAGAGGATGGTTCTGACTCAGGGTGATATGGTTGGAAGGCCTCACTCTGGTCTCAGAATATTCTGGATTTTTATTCTCACTTGGCAGCTTCTAACTCTGTAACTCTGGGCAAATCAGTTCCTTTTTCTGAGTCCCAAATGCCTATTTGTCAAAGAAAGGTCATAGGGAGTTCCCTGGCAGTTCAATGGTTAGGACTCAATTCTTTCACTGTGGGAGCCTGGGTTCCATCCCTGGTCAGGGAACTAAGATTCTGCAAACTAAGCAGCATAGGCCAAAAAAAAGAAAGGTCATAATCCTAGATGGGCTTCCCTGGTGGCTCAGATGGTAAAGAATCCGCCTGCAGTGCAGGAGACCGGGGTTCAATCCCTAGGTCAGGAAGATCCCCTGAAGAAGGGAATGGCAACCCACTGCAGTATTCTTGCCTGGAGAATTCCATGGACAGATGAGCCTGGCGGACTACAGTCCATGGAGTTGCAAAGACTGAGTAACTAACGCTCTCCCTTTTCAATCCTAGATACCCTTCTTTATTGGGTGACCCTGGTCCGGTGTCTGCCTCTCTCTGAGTCTCATTTTTCCTCTAACCTTAAGGCACCAGAGAGGAAGGTCTTTGGAAATGGTGGGGGGAGGGTGGCGGTCGCCAGGGTGGAGGGCCAGCTGGCTTGCCGTACCTCCCACATGTGTCCTGAGATGGGGCAGTCAGCCCATGAGTGCTCCACGCTGAGGCCCAGCTTCCCATTGGAGAAGACGATTAGGGAGAAGGATTTGTCAAACCAGCTGCCGGGAGAGAGTTCAAAGCGGTCACCAAAGAGTCAAAGAGGCCAGGAGGGAAGTCAGGGGACTCTCTGTGGGAACTGAGTGGGTTTTGGTTGGGAGATCTAGGAATCAGGGCTGGGGGCCTGGTGTGGGGATCCCTAAGAAGGTAGGGGTCTCTAGTGGGGGGTTCTGATCATCTCTGAAATGTATCTCAGGATCATAGGGTTCAGGGGTTTTGAGAGAACATTTTTTTTTTTAAGTTCAAAAAAAATTCAGAAAAAATTTAAAAAGTTTTCAGGGTTTACAGGTGCTGAGAGCTTAGGGAAATTCTCCCAGGAGTCTCAGAAATCAGAGTGGTGCCTTGTGGGCATCTAAGAATTTATCTGAGAATCTCTAGGTAGGGGGTCCCAGGGCTGAGGTCCTGAATTGGGGCACCTACATTAAGGTCCGAGGATTCCATGGTCTGAAGTTCTGAGTCTGAGGTCCCCAGGCTTAGGGTCTGGCTGGCAGATTCCCTGGGTCCTAGATTTGGCACCTATTAATCCTCAGATCTGGGGTCCCTGTGTCTGCAATTGTGAGTCTGGAGTCTGGGTCTAGAGTTTCTCAAGGTCTGAGAATCCAGGTCAGGAGTTTGGCGGTCCTGAAATCTGGGGTCCCTGGTCTAGAGGTTAACGGCCTCAGAGGTCCCCAGGTCTCAGTGCATTGGGTCTGGGGTCACAGGTCGGGTGGGGGCCAGATCTGCGGGCTGACTCACCGGTCGTGGCCCTGGCCAGCCAGCAGGGCATGTGCGTAGGCGTCTAAGGAAGCTGCGGGGTCCTCCCTGGTGAGCCCCGCGGGCTCTGAGTCGAGGGATACGAAGAAAGCGGCCCCTTCGACAGCTTCCAGGGCCTCCTGGGCCTGAGTCTTCAGAGACCTCCGCACCTGGGCCCAGGTGTCCCTGCCGGAGGAGTGACTGAGTCCACCCTCCTCCCTGCCCAGCCTCCGCCAGGCCTGCGACCTCAGAGTTCTGGCCGGGCCTGGGGCCCCCAGACCTCTGACCCTCACCTCGGAGCAGCGGTCAAGGCCGCCAGATGCTCCTCGTGGGGGCAGGCGGGAGAGGGGTCGTCCAGGATTCGTTGAAACTGCTGCTCCAGGGCCCGCGGGGAAAGCAGGCGGCTTTGCGAGTGGGTCCCCACGCGGAAGAACCGGCCCCGGTGGAAGACGGCCACGTGTCGGCTGTCACGGAGGTGGCGGATGTGATCTGGGGTTGGGGGGGATACGTTGTAAGAATAAGGACCTTTGTTAGCCACTTACCAAGTGGCTTGCGGGTACCCTTATTGTCCCACTTGAGCGAAGAGGAAACTCAAGCTCAGAGAGGGTAATAACTTGCCCAAGGTCACTGAACTGAACTGAAGGTCACACAGCTTGGGAGTTACGGAGCTGGGATTCGAACCCAGGTAGGCTGGCTCCAGAGAGCGTGTTCTTAGCCACTATACTGTTCTACCTCTATTAACGAGAGGGGTAGAGGGGCCTCACCTCTGTGGACCCCGGGAATTCGCGTGGTGTTGAATATCTTCTCATACTGGGCGGAGCACAAGGGTCGCATTCCCATCAGCAAAGTCTGCAGGAGATCACAGGCTCGTGACCTGCCTCCCAGGACCCAGGTGGTGGCCACACATCTGAGGACCACAGCCTCCATCCCCAGCCCGCAGGGGCAGCCCTCTTACTGGCAGGATCTCCTGGCGGTCCAGGCGGTGGCGGTACAGAAGGAGGGCGTGGACTGCGTTGCCCGCGCGCGCCGCCTGCACAGGAGTGGGCGTGACATACAGGAAGTCCTGCGGGCCAGGCCAGGCATCAGGTTTGCGCAGGATGGAGGCACTGACCTCAAACACAGGTCTTGATCCCAACAGGCGGGATGGTGAATTCCAGACTGTGATTGGGGTCACTGACCCTAAACCCCACATTCTAGCCAGACACCCCAGCCCTAGACCCGAGGAACAATGAACCCCATCCCTTGCCCACTTCCTAACCTCCGTCTCCCCTTCTCACCATCATGTAATAGTTGCTGTTCACCATCAGTGAGTTCCTGGAGCGCAGGTACACGAATTCTTCCCACCAGTCACTGACCTGGGAGTGGGGCAGAGACACACAGCTGGGGTGGTTGGGGTCAAGGGAGGGGGTAAATGAGGGGGTGGTCCCTCCAGACTTTGCTATGTCAAATGGGGAGCGTGGAGCTCAATGAAGCAGGTGTCAAGAGAGGTAACTAGCAATAACTTAGATGTCCATCCATGGGGGACCAGTTAGCTAAACCGTGCAACCCTCATGTTATGGAATAACATAGCTGTTTAAAAAGAACAAGTTACATCTATATTACTGACAGAGAATGAGCACCAAGAAGGGCTGCACAGTGAAAAAGGATAGGCAAACAACAAGAAATGTGAAATGATCGCATTTTATTAAAAAAAAAAATTCTACTAAGACCCAACCTGTCCACCAAGTGGGTGAATAGGCAGTGGGGTCTATCTATACAACAGAATAAAAGGAATGAAGCTCTAATTCTTCAGAGTGACAACACAGATGAACCCTGAAAACACACTAACTGAAATGAGTCAGACACAACAAGACTAATAGTGTATGATTCCACATCTAAGAAAAATCTAAAATAAGCCAATTCATAGAGACAGAAAGTAGAACAGAGGTTACCTGGGGCTTCAGAGAATGGGGACAGGAATTAAAAAAAAATATTTAGGGACGTACCTGGTGGTCCAGTGGTTGAGAATCCGTCTTGCAGTGCAGGGGATGTGGGTTCAATCCCTGATCAGAGAACTAACATTCCCACGTGCCTCGGGGCAACTAAGCCTGTGCGCCACCACCACTGAGCCCGCGGGCCACAACTAGAGAGAAATCTATATGCCGCAACAAATGAACCCACATGCCACACCTAAGACCGACACAGCCTAACAAGTAAATAAATATTAAAAAATGTTTATTCTACTTATTTATTTGGCTGTGCTGAGTCTTATTACAGCATGTGGGATCTAGTTCCCTTACCAGGAATCGAACCCAGGCCCCCTGCATTGGGATCACGGAGTCTTAGCCACTAGACCACCAGGGAAGTCCCTGGGATAGGAATGTTTTGCCTATGGGCACAGAGAGTTTCTGTTTGAGATGATAAAAAAGCTCTAGAGATAAATAGTAGTTATGGTTATACAACACTGTAACTATACTTAGTAGTACCACTGAATTGTACACTGGAAAATGGTTACAATGGCAAATTTTATATTATGCACCTTGGAATCACAATTAAAATTATATGATATTTATGTTATGTGGCTTCCCTGGTGGCTCAGACGGTAAAGAATCTGCCTGCAATGCAGGAGACCTGGGTTCTATCCCTGGGTTGGGAAGATCCCTAGAGAAGGGAATTGCAGCCCACTCCAGTATTCTTGTCTGGAGAATCCCATGGACAGAGCAGCCTGGCGGGCTACAGTCCATGGGGTCACAACATTGTGACTATACTTAGTACTACTGAATTGTACACTGGAAAATGGTTACAATGGCAAAGTTTATATTATGTACATTTGAATCATAATTAAAATTATATATATTTATGTTATGTGTGTTTATATACTGTATATTAAACATGTAATATGATATATAACATGTTATCTTATTAAATATATTAAAATTATATATTATAAATAAAATATATATACC
Organism: Bos javanicus; assembly: GCF_032452875.1. NCBI lineage: Eukaryota > Metazoa > Chordata > Mammalia > Artiodactyla > Bovidae > Bos > Bos javanicus. The sequence goes on along the minus strand of NC_083885.1, from coordinate 56,219,823 downwards.
TGAAGAATATCTACATAACCCTGGGTATCAATATATGTATACATACACTCAGAAAAGACTCTGACCAAAGTGTTTCTCACAGGCAATGTTGGGAGGGACAAGAATTAAAAGGGAGGTGGTCAGAGATTTTTAGTGTTTTCTAGATATTTTCCTTCCTTTTTATTAAGGTTATTTTTTAAAAATATATTTAATTACTTATTTATTTGGCTGCACTGGGTCTTAGTAGTAGTCCACAGGATCTTTGGTCTTCCTTGCAGCATTTGGGATCTTTTAAGTTGGTGGTATCGTACATTTCCTTAAACTTAGACCAGCCAGGATGTAGCTGTCATTCCCTGGGAATAGGCAACATATTCTGGAAAAATCCAGAAGTTTCCAGCAAATGGTAGAAAAGTTCTATACCTTGATCTAAGTAGGGGTTATCTGGTTATATACATACATAAAACTTAAGCCGTATGTGTAAGACGTGTGTGTTTTACTATATGTATAATATTGTAACATTATATCCATGTGATGCAACAGTATATGCAAGTGATGTCTCTGCATTGGGTCTTAGTTGCTGCACGCAGGATCTTCATTCCCACGGCCAGAGATTGAACTAGTGTCCCCTGCATTGGAAGGCAGATTCTATAAACACTGGATCACTAGGAAAGTCCCTAAGTGAGCTCTTTTTAATACACACCTGTTACTCAAGGTCGTTATGTCCTACAAAGTGCCAGTGAAGGCTGATTAGCCAACACTGAGCCATTTTTCCAAAGGGAAATACAGGGTCAGATTCCTTCCACTCTTGTTTCACCTCAGTGAAATGTGCACTTCAAGCCAAGTCAAAATTTTTGCAACCTTGCACAACTCTCCAAATGATCACGAAAGTGCCACGTGTACTGATTAGGGGTTACTAATATAAGTAGAAGAATCTCAAATACAGAATGTGTGAATAATGAGGACTGATCTGTATAAGTGATAAGAAAGCACTGTGTTAGACTTAATTCTTTTTCTTTTCTTGTCCATAAGGTAATGGTGCATGTTACAGCTGACAGTGCCTTAGAGGTATAATGAAATGTATCAATTAAATATACATATGGTGTGTATATATATTATTTATATAACTATACATGTACATTATTTATACATTGTATAATTATGTTATTTAAGTGTTTTATATATATATATATATATATATATATATATTTTTAAGAATGGACTCTAGTCTAAGAACATGAAGGAAAAAAACCCCTCTAAAACTAAGGCTTGCATAGAAAAGAATGAAATACTGCTATCTGCAGCAACATCAGTTCAGTCACTCAGTCGTGTCCGACTCTCTGTGACCCCATGCACTGCAGCACGCCAGGCTTCCCTGTCCATCACCAACTCCCAGAGGTTGCTCAAACTCATGTCCATCGAGTCAGTGATGGAGATTACCATACTAAGTAAAGTTAGTCAGACAAAGACAAATATTATATGTTATCACTTATACGTGGAACCTAAAAAAAAATAACATCTATTTCTTCTTCACTACCTCCAGCACATCACATGCTGCCTGGCAGCTATTTATGGCTTCCTACAGAATGAGAGACCTGGAAGCCGCTTACAGGGCAATTCGATGCCTGGTTCTATGCCTCAGATTCTCAAGGAGTTTAACTCAGAGTGCTTTCTAGGACCCTAGTTCCTGAAATCAGATGGAAGTACGTTTAGGGCAGGCGTCTGTGCGCACAGAAGGCAGAGGAAAAGAACTATTCTAGGGGTAGGGCTTGGAGTCTCTGGCCACCAGGGGACGGACTGAAATGTTAGAAAGGGCCCGGAATTCCGACTTAAATACTAGAGGGTTGGGGGCGGAGTTCTCGATGTGGGCGGGTCCTGGAGGCGGAGCTAGATCATTGAAGACCCAGTCTCCGAATGTGGGAGCGTGGGGGATGGGGCCTAAAATGTTAGCACAGGATGGATGGGGTTCAAAATATTGGAGAGGTGAGGGGAGCCCAGAATATTGGAGCATCTTGGGCTAGGTTTAAACTATTGGAGCGTGGGGGCGGGACTCAATGGGCTCACATCTGGAGTGAAGCGCCAATCGCCGCCGGGCCTGGGGTTGTGGGCGGGGCGTAGGGCGGGACGTAGAACTCGCAGAGTTAGGAGCGCCGGTTCAGAAGCTTCGCCTACAGGACGCGGTACTCACGTAATTGGACGCCCACCAGGACTTGAGCTGCAAGTACCACTGCAGCAGTGAGGCCTGCAGCTTCAGGAATTCCTGCGCTAGGCCCGCGGTCCAGTCGAAGTCCTTGTCGGAGAGGACGGGTCGGACAGACTCCAGATACTGCGGGGCACGGAAGGAAAGAGGGCAGGTCCCATAGACAACCCCCTACCAGCTCGGCCGCCTCCCTCCCCATCCTGGGGTACCTGGCCCACCTTGCGCACAGTGTCCTGAACGGAGGGCACAGGCTGACGCGGAAGAGAGCGCTGGTAACTGAAGAGCATTGGATGGCGGCCGGAGAAGATGCGCACCAGGGCCTGGTGGGGAGCAGGAATTAGTAGTTTATTAAACGCCTCACTGCAGCCCGGGGCCAAGGTGCTGGGGTGGGGGTGGGGGCGCGGCGAGGGTGGCACTCCACAGAGAAAACAGGACAGAGGGGGCTTGATCAAGGGCTCTGCCTCTCCCGTACCAGCCAGGTCTTGGTTGGCGAGGACATGGCTCCGTGGGGTTCGAGGAGCCAGCCGTGGTAGGACAGAAGTAGCCTCAGGGCCACATGAAGCGTGAAGATCAGAGCTCCCCACAGACAGGACGCAAACAGCGCGGCCGCCAGGACCCCCCGCAGCCTGTGATGCTGTCCACCCCTGGGGGCGGGTAGAGAAAAAGAATAGGCCAGCATCTCCTGGCCTCAGAACATCCCTCCCCTCCAGCCCTACCCAGCGCCTGCTGTTCCTAACACTCTCTGACTCTGATCTTTTGGCTGTTGGAGGAATATCCGTAGAATTAGAGTCGGTCAGAAAAAGTCCAGTTTCCTCACTTGTGAAGTGCTAGAGGTGTGATTCTCTCTCTTGGTGTGCCCACCATCTCCCCTCAGGAATATGGAGACACCAAGTTTCTAATCACATCCCATGGAAATTGGTAGGAGTTTAATAAATGCGAGCTGGTATTTCTATTGAAATATACCAGATATCAGGCTTCCCTGATGGCTCAGTTGGTAAAGAATCCGTCAGCAATGTAGGAAACCCCAGTTCGATTCCTGAGTTGGGAAGATTCCCCTGGAGAAGGGAAAGGCTACCCACTCCAGTATTCTGGCCTGGAGAATTCCATGGACTGTATAGTCTGTGGGATCCCAGAGTCTGGCAGACTGAGCTACTTTCACTATACCAGATATGAAATTACACCCTGAGGCAGAGGTTCTCAATGTGTGGCCCTTGGACCAGCAGCAAGAGCACCCTCTGGGAGCTTGTCAGAAATACAAATTCCTGGGCCCTAGGCCCAGCAATCAGTGTTTTAACAAGCCTCCCAGATAACTCTAATACAAACTCAAGATTAGGAATGGCTGGTCTAAAGATACAGTAAGTCAACATGTTTGCAAAGTTGCAATAGGACAGACTATGAGCGAATCCCACCTGGAGGACTTGAAGGGAGTCACTTACCCTCTTCAGATTAGGTAAATCTAGCCTTTCTGGAAATTTCTACTTCCGATCCTAGATCTGCCCTTTCAGGCTATCTGACAACTTCACCTACATCTGATTTCCAGACAACAATAATCATTCAACTACTCCCATTTCATAACCTCCTAATGAGTGAATGAGTGAAGTCGCTCAGTCGTGTCCAACTCTTTGCGACCCCATGGACTGTAGCCTAACCAGGTTCATCCATCCATGGGATTTTCCAGGTAAGAATACTGGAGTGGGTTGCCATTTCCTTCTCCAGGAGATCTTCCTGACCCAGGGATTGAACCCAGGTCTCCTGCATTGTAGGCAGACGCTTTACCGTCTAAGCCACCAGGGTAGATCCTAGTACCTCCTAGTACTGTACTATATATTCCACATGCATGATTTTGTTTAATTCCTCAACCACCCTAAAAACCAATCATGGTTTTGGCCCAAAAGTTCATTTGGGTCGTGAAGCCCCTGACACCAAGAACAGTGAGGTCTCTTGCCTAAGACCACACAACTGTAGATTAGCAGAACTCATACTTCTGTTAGTATATATAACCATACCTGGCCTTTGTCTAGTTTGCCAACATTCTCTTTAGCAAGAAGCAGCCAGGATGAAAAATGTGCAGAGACAATAGAGGAAATCACCTCCCTTTACTTGATGCTTTACCTTTATTAATCTGACCCCAGGTAAGTCTTAGAGGTGACTTTTCTTTAACAGGCACACATGCTGATACAGAAATGTCCTGGGTGGAGGCCAAGGGGTTAGGAGGTTACTGGGTTGAAGTGGGGAACCTCACCAGTCTGGCAGAGACTCTTTGATCTTCTCCATCAGTCCTAAGGAAGGATCCAGCTGGAGGAAGCAGGCAAGTTGAATTGCACTGAAGAGGAAAAGCCAGCTGAGGGGGCTAGCAGGGAACACACCTGTGAGAAAGTCGTTCTGTGGAGAGGAAAGGTCACCTATTCAATCACTTATCCCATCTGCTAAGCACCACTCTTAGATGTTGACTTAGCATTGAGATGCGTGCCCAAGATACCGTGAGGAATAAACAGATCTGGGTCCTGCCCCCAAGGAGGTCAGACCAGAATGCAGTGAGTGGTCATGGTGATAGGATAAGGCAGATTGCTCAGGCTGAGGGAGTCAGGGAGGGCTCCCGGAGGAGGGGTTACTCTCAGGCAGGACCCTGAAGGTGAGACTGTCAAAAAGGCAAAACAATTGATACAGCAGGGTCCAGAGCTCAGGGGCTGGCCTTGGAATGAATGAGGAATGAATGAAAATGTTGGGTTGGGATTCCCTGGTGGTCAAGTTGATAGGATTCCTCGCTTTCACTGTCATGGTCAGGGTTCAATCCCTGGTTAGGGAACATCCCACAAGCTGCTGGGTAACTAACCAAACTCCCAACTCCCAGGGAAGTGATAACTAACATTTAATGAGTGCTTACTACATGCCAGGTGCCATTTACAAGTATAAACTTTTTTTTTGACAAACTGTGCAGCTTACGGGAATTTAGTTCCCTGACCAGGGATCAAACCTGTGCCTCCTGCAGTCTTCCAGAGAAGCACACAATCCTAACCACTGGACTGCCAGGAAATTCCCAGAGATCATGGTTAAGACCTTGGGCTCTGGAGTCCCCACCCTCTGGGCTCAAATCTCTGCTCTGTCACTACCTAGCTGAGTGACTGCAAGCACGTGACTTTACCTCCGTGTCTCAGTTTCCTCATCTGTAGAATGGGAACAATCCAAATCTCAGTACTTGGCTCATAGGGCTGTCACGAGGGCTGGATGAGGAAATGTCATTCCACAAAGGCTTACTGCAGTCCAACAGCAGTGACAAGACAGCAAGATTCCTGCTCTCATGGGGGATAGAGACAACACCTACATAAATACAGGCTTAGTGGAATGAGTCAGATGGCAAGAGGTGCTATGGAGAAAATGAAGCAGAGGGCTGGGGGTGGGGTAGGGTGGCACAGGGTGGTCAATTGCATAGCTCAGAGTCAGGCACACCATAGGACCTCAATAAATACTACCATGTCCTCTTTGTCGCTAATCTTCTCACTGGGGATTTATTTACTGGGCAATCTCCCTTTGGCTTGGCAGAAGGAGGTTACGGGTGAACCTGGTTATTTTTGTTGTTTAGTTTTTCTTTTTTTAAAAGATGTTTTCAGTGCTCCTATCTGGGGCTCTAGATTGCAATAGAACAGGGGCTTCCTAATATCAGAAAATTTCTCTATAGCATTTCCCAAGTACCAGGAGCATCATTAAATCATTTCGTCCCCCGTCACACTCAGTAAGATAGTAATTATTCGTATCTCCATCATATGGGTGAAGAAACGGAGGCGACACAAAGTTTGAAGACCTCATCCCAGGCCACATGGCCAGGAAGTGGTGGAGGCATGATTCGAATCCAGTCTCCTGGCTCCAGAGGGCACTGTCAATCACTCAAACCAGCTGGACGAGGGTACCATACTCTGAAATCTTCTGTATCTCAGAATTTCATATCCGTTTGGAAACCATCTCAGGCAACACTCTAATCTCCTGCCAATGAACCACCTACACCAAAGCCACATGCTTGGCCCAGGTGACCCACTGCGTGTAATTCACAACTCGTGGGCATCAGTACTGAGACCATGTTCTAGAAAAGCAGCCCAGGATAGTGAGGAGTCAGCATGGGCTCCAGAGCTAGACTTCTAATTCTTCCAGGTCTGCCTCTACTTCTGCATCATGGCAGCTGTGTGACCTGGGGGAAGTGAAAATATCTCTCTGAGTTTCTGTTTCCTCATCTGTAAAATGGGACTAATGATGGGCTTCCCTTAGAAGGCTCTAAATGAGGGAATCCCCTGGTGGTCCAGTGGTTAGGACCGCCATGGCCAGGGTTCAATCACTGATTAGCTGATTAGGGAACTAAGACCCTGCAAGTCGTTCAGCATGACAAAAAAAGAGGTCTTAATGAGGACCAGATGAGCAATACATTCAAAGGGTTTGCTTGGTATAGAGCCTGAGATCTATTACTCTCTAGTATGGTTTTAGAAATGAGGAAGCAGAAGGCCAGAGAAGTTACTAACATGCCGGAGGTCACACAGCACCTGTGTGGTATGTGAGATAAGAACGGCCATGCTGGAGTGGTGACTTCTGTGAGTCAGACCTTCTCCTAAGACAACTAATGGTTACAACAGTCCCTCAAGGCAGGGGCTGTCAAGATTCCCATTTTTTAAGTGAAGAAATTCAGGCTTAGCAATGAGTCTATGGCATTACAGCTCTGGTGTTACTGAGGGCACAGCCCTCTCCTTCGGACCCAGTTCCAGGAGCTACGGCTTCAGGGTGGTTCCTGGGGTCCCTGATTGGAAAGGAAGGATGTGAGAACTCCAAGTGACCATCAGGGCGAGAGGCAGCTATGTAACTGAAAGGAAAGAGTCACTGTTACAATTATCAGTTATACTAATATGAGTGTCTGGTGGGGGCCACTGACCATCAGTGGCATTTGAGTCAGAAAGGAGTTTCAGAGCTGACTCGAATACAGGCGTTACAGATAAAATTTTTCGACATAGCAGCACCAGTTCAAATCCGTCTATAAGCATAGAAATCAGTACGGTGATTGCTTTGCAGTGAGCGCGAGGTAAGGGGTACTGGCAGGAAAGGGGCTCTAAGGAACATTCTAGAATGATGGCTATGCTGTTTTGTTGGGGAGTTGGTTACATAGGTATTACCCCAGTTACAAAGATACTACAAAATTCAAGGTCTGTACACTTAAAACATCCTCATTCTTCTGTATATAATTACATCTTAGTTTAAATACCTATTTATGTGTGTATGTATGTGTGTGTTTATTAAACCACAAGTTAACACTTTGGTTGCTGGATTGGCCTGAGGCCCAAGGGTTCCCAGGGGTAGGGCTGAAAGGGGTTCTCTGGGGGTTTGGGTTAGTGGCTATTTACTCACTGGAGCAGATACATCCCTATTTTAATAATCGTTTTAACAACCAATATGGCCATAGAAGTGCTATCCAGCCTGCTCAAATGTTGCAGCTTCCAGAGAGAACCCTGGGCTGCCCCTGGGTTGTATTCTAACATCTCCATGCTCCCTCTTCCCTGCCCACATTATCGTCCATTACAGCACGTCACCATCTGACATACTCTACATTTTGAGTACTTATCTTCCCCATGAGGAAAGGACTCTGTCTGTCTTGCTCCCTGCCATGTCCCCAGGGCCTCAAATGGTGCCAGGCCCTTCACAAATGCTCCACAGATATTTTGCAAATGAAAAACCATATTATAATCAAAAGCTAACACTCAGAGGGCTTCCCTGGTGGTGCAGTGGTTAAGACTCCTCGCTTCCACTGCAGGGGACACGGGTTCAATCCCTGGTCAGGGAAGTTCCACATGCCTTGTGCTCAATCATGTCCAACTTTCTGCGACCCATGGATTGTAGCCCGCCAGTCTCCTCTGTCCCTGGAATTTTCCAAGCAAGAATACTGGAGGGGGTGGCAATTTCCTTCTCCAGGCCACATGCCTCAAGGTGCAGCCAAAAAAAGCTAACCTTCAGCACTTGCCATGGGCCAAGCACTCGACTCAAGGCTTACACGTGAGAGTTTGTTTAATCTTTGCAACTGTGCTGTGAGGGAGGTGCTACCATCACTCTTGTTTCACATGTGGGGACACTGAGGCTCAGAGAGATGCGCTTGCCCAAGGCCACACAGCTAGTCAGTGGCAGAGTCAGGACTCAAACCCAGTCCTGGTAGACTGCAAAGGCATTCAAGACTTGTGTTCACAAAGAGGGTGTGGCCAGCAGGGAGACTCCATGAGCCCATGCTAATTCACTTCAGTCATGTCCGACTATGCGACCCAATGGACTGTAGCCTGCCAGGCTCCTCTGTCCATGGGATTCTCCAGGCAAGAATACTGGAGTGGGCTGCAATTTCCTACTCCAGGGAGACTCCATAGATGGTGCCAGACTTCTAGAACTGGGGACCCCGGGGCTGACACGGGTTCTAGGTGGATGTGAGCATTCTAAGGCATTCTAGGGCAAAGGCAAGAAGTGGGAGTTTGGAATTCAGTCGGTGGAGGTTCACATTTCAGAACCAGAGGGAGGGTGTGCCACATACTGGAGAGGGTACTGGGGGCTGAGAGCAGGGGCAAGGAGGTGGCGCAGAGAGCCAGTGGGCAAGGGCTTTGGGAAAGGGGGCCTTCAGGACTGGGGTGTGGGCTACCCAAGTCGTTGATCAGGCCATGGTGTTCTGGAACAGGGAGCATCTTGTTTAGAGCCTGGAGATGAAAGGGAAAGGTGAGAGGCGCACCACAGGTAAGGGGACTGAGTTCTAGAAATTGGGATGGAAGTTGTGTTTGTGGGGAGAGTGTGAAGAGCGTCCAGGAAGTGGGTACCACAGGTGAATGGCAGTTCTAGGCGAGGTTGAGGAACCCAGCAGTGAGCCACAGAGAATCCAGAATTGGCTTTAAGGGGGTTTGGAAGTGGACATGAAAACTCCCAGAAGCGGGACCACCCGGGATGCCAGGAAGGGAGCCTCGCGTATCCTGGAAACAGGTAACTGGATTCCCGGAAGGAAACCGCGTCGCAGCCCTTCTCACCCAGAAACGGGAGAGATGCCTTTTCCAAGAGCGCAGTCCGGAGAGGTAGATCTCCTGTAACACCGGGACACCGAGCTCCACTTCCCCCGCGTCCGAAGTCAGTGAGGGTCGGAAGCCCACCGCCTGGTGAGCTTCAGCCATGTCAGGCTACAGCCCTGGGAGGAGGACAGAGGGTCATTCCCCAGACCCCCAGCCCCTTCTCCGCAGACCCAGGAATGTAGGACGCCAGCTCAACCTTCCCTAACACCTGCGGGGTCCTGAGGGTCCTGGCCATAGACTCCAGTGTTGTGGGGGCTTCAGCCGGGGACCTCTGTGAACGCACAGAAAGGCAGGGCGGATAATTCGCGTTAACCCCTTTTGTGGCTATTCTGAGAACGTGGTGCGGGGACAGTGGCCCCCTCCAAAGGACTTTCAAGATTTGGGGGTCGAGGCAGGAAACTGGTCCAGGGTGAGTTGCGGGATCTCGGAAAAAGCGTTATTCCCAAACCGATTTTGAAATGAACACCTGCCGGACGTTGGCATTGTCCACTTCATTTCCGCTTCCCATTCCGAGGCAAGGACTGGGGGTGAGGGACTTGTGGCAGGGAGCGGGGGCGGAGGAGAGTTGAGGGGGGTTCTTGATAAATTCATGTGCTCTGGGGTGACCCAGCGTCCCCTCCCCCCGCCCCGGGCTGAAGGGGACGGGGGAGGAGGCACACTGCTGCGCATGCCTCGGGGATGCTGAGGCTGTGAGCAGAGGCGAGCGTCGAGGACAAGTGATGGAGATGCCCGCACTCCCAGCCCAAGACGCAATCCTCAGGCCCCCGCAGGAGTTCGCGCCCCTACAGTCCAGCACTTACCACGCTGAGTCAGGGGTCCGCCGACCGGATCCTGGGGACCAAGCCCGAGCACACATACACACCCGCCCCCTATTTAGAACGCCGGACTGGAGCCTCCCACTTGCATATGTCCCAGTGCTGTGAGTCCACGACTTGGTTGATGCGCCTCCGGAGCTCCTGTCGCCTCCGACTATCCAAAATCCAGGAACCCCAATTTCTGCCTCTCGGGTTCCTCGCTGGGTATTCAAGCCCCGGCTTTTATCCCCGCCCTCTTCTAATCTTCTATCCCCGCCCCCTTCAATTCTCGCTCAGTTCCCGCCCCCTTCAAATTGCAGCGTCCAATCCCCTCCCTCCATTGCATCCCCTGCCTTCAGACTCCTACCCGCCTGATTCTCCACCATTGGGCCTCCCCTGTTCTACGCAGCACCTCTCCTCCGAACCCCATGTTCTTCGGCTCCGGAGTCCACTCTTTGTCTCTTTTCTCTCCTTTCTCTTCGAGGAAAGAAGCTCAGCTTAGAGTTCAGCCCACGCGCGTGGGAGCCGGAGCGAATTTCAGCCCCACCACCCAGGGGAGGGAGGGGACTGCTTTGGGGTCCGGTAGACCCACCAAAACCACCCACGGGAGATGCAGCTGTAGGGACTGAGTTGGCGTGGAGGTGCTACAGCGGGTCGGATTCAAGTTAATCAGAGGGGCTTCCGTTGGGGGGTGGACTTGCCTGGATAAAGCGGAAAATATATTAGAGACCCGGCTCAAATTGGGAGGCCAGAATAGGCACAGACAAGCCGACCGAAACACGGAACTCTCGTTTTATTCAGTTCTGGTCGTTAATATTCTTTGTCCCTGCTGGGGCCGGTGTGCACGTGGGTCCAGCCCAGTCCAGCCCAGCCCTCCCTCCGAGGAGGTGGAGTTAGGGGGTCTTGAAACTTGAGGTCACGGCCCCAATACACGATGGGTAAACTGAAGTCAGGGGACGTGCAGAGATGTGCCCAGCATCAGCCAGCGAGGTGGGCATTGCGCTGGCCTTGCCGCAGGCTGGGGTCCTGGAAACGTAGCGGGACTCTGGCCTCGCGCCGCCGGCGGCGCCCGTAGCTGTGGGGATCCTGAGGCTTGCGGCCAGCCTTCCCTGAGGGCTCCTTGGTGGAGGCAGACCGGAGCCAGTATATGATCTCTGGCAGGCGGTGGGTCTGGCACGTGCCCAGGGAACAGAGGCGCCCGCGCTGCTGGGAGACCTGGGGCTGGGACCGCCTGGGGATGGAGCGTGGGAGAAGACCGGGTTCAAACACCCCACCCGAGAAAGGGGGATCGGGGGGTACCCAGAACTCCGAGACGGGCGGGGCCCGTTTCCTGGCCAACTTCCCATTCCACTGAAGCGGAAAACGGCCTAGAGAGGGCGCACACCCACCGCGGTCTCCCTCCCGCCCCGTCCCCGCTGCCCTCGGCGTTTCTCACCTGCCCGCCGAGTCCGGGTCCCCCAGGATGGAGGAGGCGACGAGCAACAGCAAGAGAATGTGGGCGGTCATCGTGGGGGTGGGGCGGACCGGCGTTTGAGAAACCGGTGGGCGAAGCGGCTCCTCCGGGGTGCGGCCCCGCCCCCTCCCCGGGCCTGGAAAATGCCCTGAGCGCCTTCTTTAGCGTCAGGAAATCAGGGCGGCCCCACTTCTCAGACCGTGCAAACTGAGGCCGAATGAGCCACACCACGCCAGAAGGGCAGGATTAGGACTCGGAATGCCCACCTCCCGCACCACGGCCAAGGAGACCTCACGGGACCCGCGGTGCCGTCGATGCCCCTGGGAGGCCCCGGGAGACGCGACCCCTTTAAGGCGGAAGGAGGAGGGGCGGGGCAGCCGACACCTGCGAGTGGCGACGCAGTTTAGGGCTTCCAGGAAAGGACTGGGGGCGGGGATGCTGCAAGGCGCGACTTCACCCTCTTCTGCTGTTTTGGCACAGCAATGTCAAGGGACAGGCGACTTCCAGGGCGGGGGCTGGGCAATGCGGGGCACTGACAATTGGGACAGGCGGCAAACTGAGGCACCTCAAGTCGTGGAGTCAGCTTGGACCCTAACACCATGCTGGTAGAAGAGGAATGTGTGCAGATGGGTGTGGGGTGCCAGCAGGCCAAGCATTTCAGCTGTACTGAAGCAGCCGTAGGAAGGTCATGGAAAGGTCATGGGTTCTGTCTAGGGTGATCCAGGTCGTGTGGACAGAGACCTAGGGGGCCAGTGACTTTGGGACATGGCCTTGGGAAGGGCAGGGTGGGCAGGCGCAGGTACCACGTCTGCAGCAGAGGCTGGAGAGCCAGTCACTGGGAGCGGTGAAGGCCAGTGGGGTCTCAGTGTGCATCTCCAAGGTGGGGCAGATGGTGGGAACCCCCTGAGTTCCAAGCCAGGCTGAGGGAGGAAGCAGGCAGCCACCCCAACAAAGAACCGCCCCCCCACCCCCGACTCAGTTTCCCCAGGTGGAGAGGGCAGGGCAGCAGGCACTGCCAATCAGCCTTGGTTTGGCCTTGGAGGGTCCTGGACAGGAAAAAACAGCCCGAGAGGAACAATGTGTGTGATGGGGGAAGGCGTGAGAGAGGGCTTCTGGGAAACCTCAGAGGCCAGCTGTGCTGGAAATCCACACCCCAGCCCTCCCCCAGCCCGGCAGAGGCCCCTGTGACAGGAGGAGACATTAGATGGGGGTGGCGGGGGGCAGACTCTGAGAGCCAGTGGAGACCACCCTGTGAGTGAGCTGAGGGCCAGGTGGGACTTGAGAGTGGAGGCTGTGGAATCCAGGAGGCTGGGGAAAGGTAGCAAGACCCAGAGACACAGAAGTGGTAACAGAGACCTGAAGCCACCAGCGGGTGCTGTCTCTGTGTCCTGGATGGTTTGGACACCTGCAGACAGAACCCCGACCCCACCGTGCCCCCCAGGAAGCTGAGCTGCCATCCCAGCTGAGGATTTATTGGCGTAAATGCAACCATATAAAAACATAAGTTATGAAAAACACAGTCACGATGTGCCCCCCCCACCCCCAGCCCCTAAAACCCCCTTCTGTGGGAGGGAGGGAGAGGAAGGGGGAGCCCCGAAACCGCCTAAGAACGCCACAGCCCCTGGGCCCTTGCAGGGCCAGCCTGGCTGGGGTGGGAGAAGCCGGGCGCCGCCTCAGCGCATCCGGTAGTCAGTGGAGCAGGAGAGCTCACACAGCTGGCCCTTGAAGTCCAGGTCGATGGTGAAGTCCAGGTCACGCTGTGGGGAGAGTGCGGCCATGAGGGGGGCTGGGACAGGGCAGGCAGACAGAGGGCAGCGGGGGGAAGGGGGAGGACAGCACAGCCCGCCAGAGGTGCCGCAGGCCCCCAGTGGTCCACACCCCCTCCCTGGAGACGCCGTGTTGCTGCTCCCACACCCAGCATCTGTCTTGACCCGGGGTGCCCGATTCCCCGTGAGGTTTTCAACGTGACATCCTCAAAACCACCTGGAACCCAGCCAATCCCTTGCCTTGGGGGGTGGGGGGTGGAGAGGGAAGGGAGGGGCAACTGCTGTCTCCTGCATCGTTAAGATTTCCTTTATCAAAACCAACCCTATCAGCAAAAGTTATTTCTTTCTTCTTTTACAAGAAACAAACCTCTTTCTAGCAAACTTCCTCCTCTCAAAAAACTCTGGGGCCCCACCCCACCGCCCCCCTCTTCCTCTCCTCCAAAGCTTCCTGGAGGCCAACCCTCCTGGGGCCCACCCTGTGGCCTGGGCTCCCAGCAACCCCTGAAAAGACTGGGGCAAAGCCACCAACAACCTCAAGAACTGATGCCCTCCTCAGACCTGACTGCACGTCACTCCTGGGTCCCTCTTCCCTCTTTGGGTCTCTTTCAATTTCTGGTTTGAGTTTTCTCAGCCTTTTCGCTACCAGACCACTCTTTTCCTGTGAGGGAGTCTTATCTTGTGCCCTGCACACGGAGCGGCTCCCTTGCCTGTCCACTAGATGCCAGCCGTGCCCCTTCTTCAACTGTGGCAAAAATGTCTCCAGACAATGACGTGGGGGGGGGGGGCAATACCATCCCTGGCTGAGAACAGCTGCTGAAACCAGCTCTTACCTCCCTGACTTAGAAAGTGGGGCCACCCTGGGGTCTCCCCTCCATCCAAGCTCAGGCAGTGCCACTCCTCCCTGACTTAGAAAGTGGGGCCACCCTGGGGTCTCCCCTCCAAGCTCAGGCAGTGCCACTCCCTGCTCCACTGACATTTCCAGCTCAGGCCACGCCCCTCAACTTCCAGACCTTCCTCCCGCCAACCCAGGAGTCCTCCCACCCATGCCTGAGCTCCTGACTTTCTCCCAGACCTGCTTCCCCGCCACATCTCAGCAGATGAAACAGCCCTCCTTTCCTTTCTCGCTCCCACTCCTGGGCCAGGATATCCTCCGGCCCTGTCTCCATCTGCTCCAGTACCTGCCGGCCCCTTTCCCAGCTGAGCACAGAAGTCATGACCAGCTGGCACTGACATGACTCTCCTGTGTCTAGAACTTGAACAGCAGGGGTCCGGCCTGATCATGCCTGGGTCCCTGGGGTCCCTTGGTTTCCAGTAGGTGCTCAATGAAACTGGTCACAGGCAGACCGGGGGTGGGAGTGTGAGGGGCACAGGCCAGACAGATGACTGCAGAACAGAGGGTAAGCAGGCTAGCTGGCGGGTTTGGGGCCGAGAGGTCCCCGGGCCCCAGAACAGGCAGAGGTGCCCGAGCCCACCCCCCAGCTGCCCCAGAGCCTCACGTTGTTCTTGGCGTTGGGCCGCATGCCAATGGTGCCAAAGATCTCCTCGCCTGTCTTCACCGTCAGGTAGTCCTCCATGTAGAACACTGTCTGCTTCCAGTGAGTGTAGGGGGACTCGGGGCCTGGGGGTGGGCGTGGGCGGCATCAGCCCGGCCCACCCAGCTCACCGCCTGTCCCTCCCCACCCCCACCTTCCCTCCTCGGGACCCCCTCGCCCTCCAGAGCCCACTGACTGCGCAGTGACTGTGGTCCCTTCACCCCGATCAAGCCTGGGACGGGCTTTTTCTCGGGCGCAGAGACTGGAGCACCGTGCACTCGGACTGGCCGGCAGAGCTGCTGTCAGAAGCCTCCAGGCCCCCGGGGCTCCCTCTGACCACTCCTGTCGTAGGCCCCACTGTGCCCGCGCCCCTGCGCCCCGCCTCACTGGTGGAGAAGCCGGTCCTCTTGTGGCAGCGGGTGAACTCGATGTTGAAGTAGGCCACCAGGGCGTGCACGTAGTCGTTCCGCTTCACTTGCAGGCAGAAGGGGGAGGTGAAGGTCAGGTCTTCCACCTTGACTGTGTAGATGTCCACCTCCTGCGGGAAAAGCCTCGTGAGCCCCCTTCCCTGACCTCCAGCCCAGCGGTCAAACCTTGGGGCCCAGCTGGATCCCCTGCTCTCCCAACCCCAACCCCGAATCTGACAGGTTGACCTCCTAGAAGGAGTACCGCTCCTTGGAGAATCGCCCAGTTTCCACTCTCCAATGCCTGCCCCCAGCCAGTGTCCCCACTCCGCTGTGGCAGCATCTTAACAAGGTTCCATGGCTCCCGCCTTCTCCTCCCACATCCCTTATCAGACAGCCTGACAGCCTAGAAACGGATCACGTCACAGCCCTGCTTAAAATCCTTTGACTGCTCAGGGTAAAACTGGGGGTCCTGCCTCAGGCCACGGAGGCGTGCCCAGTCAGGGCGTCTGCCCCTCCCCATCTCCGTCCACAAACTCCCTCCTCCACCCAGTTTGGCCTGCCTCCCGTATCCTTGTGAGAGTTGATACTGGGGTTGAGAAGGGGATCCTCAAAAAATGATGGCTGTCGGTATATCATCAGGGACCCACGTGTGTATATAAGCTCCCGAGACCTCAAACAAGCAAGCACTCACGGTCCCACACATGGGCCAGGTGCTGGCTCTTCTTGGGCTGACCCTGAGCGACCCCCAGCCACCCTACCCGCTCACCTTGATGAGGCAGGCATTGGTGACCAGCTGCTTGGGGTCCACCACATCCACCAGGGGCTCCTTGATGGCCACGTCTTTGATGCAAGACATGTCGAAGCCGTACACATTCTCCCACCCTGGGGAGGAGGCGGGGAGGAGCGGTGAGCCCAAGGGGGAACCGGCACCCAGCCAGTCCCCACCCCGTAAGCTCCCCGGGCCCCGAGCTCACAGTGGATCTTGTAGTCTTTGTACTGCCGGTCCTCGATGGCCGTCACGTACAGCGTGGCTCGATCTGGGAAGATGAGGCCATCGGGTGCCTACGGGGAGCAGGGCAAGGGCGTGAAGGATGGGGGGACTGGGCAAGGTTGCCCCATTTTGTTTCTTTATCCACCCGACACCGCCCTGGTCTGGGCTCAGCATTTCCCAGGTGGGCCCCTGTTGTGGCCTCCTCACTGGTCCCCAGCCTCAGTCTACTCCCCAGATAGCTGCCTGATGGCTCTGAGGAGCATCTAAGTCAGACCCCGTCCTAACCTCGCCCCTCTGAGGAGTAAAGCAGTCTTACACGTCCATGAGGTCCCACGAGACTTGCATAGACCCCTCCACCCCTCACCTCCAACTTCCTTCCCGATCCTCGTTCTACTGCAGGTTCCCTACACAGCCAACTCGCTGCTGCCCCAGGACCTTTGCACTGCCCGAAATCCTCTGTCCAGTGTGCCTTGCCCCTCAGATCCCATGTGGCTCCTCCCCGTCCAGGGTTCAGGTCTCGGTCAGCTCCCTGGGAGGCCTGCTGTGACAGCACCTGGGTCCATAGTCCCTCCTAATCCCTCTGGCCTGCTGTGGTTCTTCTCCAGCACCATCTCCCTGTCCCTGTCTAGCCTCTGGTACTGGGCCTCCTCCATCTTGCCCGTGGGCCTCCTAACATCCGTGTAGATGTCTTCCAGCCCCTGTACTCAGTCCCCGTGGTGGGAAGTACCGAGCATGGCTTTCCTTTTCTGCCTGGACCCCCACACCGGCTCAACAGCGGGACCCCAGCCTGCACGAGCTGCTCCCGCCCCACCAGGGGCCTCACCAGCCACTTGTCTCGGGCATAGAGCACAGTGTTGAGCATCGACTCGTAGAAGAGGCAGTAGCCCATCCACTCGCTGATGATGATGTCCACCTTCTCCACTGGGAGCTCCACCTCCTCCACCTTCCCCTTAATGATGGTCACCACTGTGGGGCAGACAAGGGCACATGCCACCAGCCCCGAGGACAGCCGTCTGCCTGCCTCCCCTGGGGGCGGTGGGGACACCCCAGGGCCTGGGGACCCCACTGGGACAGCCTTGTCTTCTCAAGGAAGGGCTGGGGGCCCTTTAAAGAACTCTGTGAGCTGAAGCCACACCCTGTCAACTTAAGTTTTAAAATTCATTCATCATGGGATATTTCTGAGGCAGGAACAGAACTTGACATGAATCAGGTATTAGGTGACGTTAAGATTTTGCCATTAACAGGCAGGACCAGGACCCGGCGCAGACAGCCCCTCGCTCTAGGACACAGAATGGGAAAGGCGGCCACCCTCTTACCCGTCACGCCTCACACACTCATGGGGAACCTGGTGCCAAACCATTTGCAGACAACCTGGTTCTGGGTCAGGGTTTTGTATGGGGCAGAGCAGCGCCCTTCCTGAAATCTACTAGAAGTCAGCCCATGGGATTCCCTGGTGGTCCAGTGGCTAAGAGTCCGTGCTCCCAATACAGGGGACTGGGGTTCAACCCCTGGTCAGGGAACTAGATCCCACACGCTGCAACTAAGACCTGACGCAGAAAAGTAAATTTTTTTAAAAAAAGAGATTTTGCCGCTAACAGCCATGGTCATGTTTTGTTTTTCTGGCTGCACTGTGTAGCTTGTGGGATCTTAGTTCCCTGACCAGGGATCGAAGTGGGGCCCTAGCAGTGAAAGCAGTCCTAACCACTAGACTGCTGGGAAATTCCCGTGGTCATGTTTTTTTAAATAGCCTTATCTATTAGAGACACATGGCAGGATTTATAGTCAGAATTTGCAAAAAAAAAAGAATTTGCTTCAAAAGGAGGTATTTAAAGCTGAGTGATGGGAACTTGAGGATTCATTACACTAGTTTCTCTTTTTTTTTTTTAAAAAAAAAACCCCTTCAGCTTCTAGAATGCCAAGGGCCCTCATATCAAAAAACCCCACGTTCCCATGTTCTCCGCCCCTCAAACCTTGCAGGTGGGAAGGGCAATGTGGCACCTTCTGCCCAACTTTCTTCCACTTCTGATCCATGCAACCCGACTTTTATGAACTGACCTCACAGATAACACTAGTTCATATATGACTGATGATGACATTACACGTGGGGGACGGAAGTCTTGGAAGCTCAAATGCCCATGAGCAGGAACTTGGTTAACAGAGCTGGTGTATGTGCAAATAGAGGATGGCCGTCATCAAAAAGCAAGATCCTCTCAACATCGTGTCAGGTGCTAAACTACACGATACACAGGCGAAAATCGCAAAGGGCACATATGAAACACCATCTGTGTCAAAAACCAGCACGTGAATGCAGAACCATACGCACGCTTGTTTGTTCACCGGTATGAACCTCTCCAGGAGGGAGAGCTGGCTGCACTTAGAGAAGAGTGGCTGAGAGGCGGGCGGGAGACTTCTTACTATGGGCCTCATGTGCCAACCACGTGACTCTATCACTCACTGAAAAAACTCAAGATGCTTCTTGAACTTTTTTGTTTTTTTTAAATAAAAGACTGAAGCACTAAGCTTGTGACTTCGACATGCAGATTCTAAGACGGCTCATCAGGTGATGGGTTCTGAGAAGGCTGGATTTTGGGGCTGTCGGCAGCCCAGAGCCCACAGGGGATGAACGCCTGAATTTGACTTCCATGGCCCCCATTCCCTTGCCGAGGGGCCCCGGGGAAGCTGGGATCCCCCGCTCCCTCCCCAAAGACCCCGTTCTCTTCCTGGGCTCACCATGGTCTAACTTGTTGGCTTTGACGATCTTCACCGCATAATCAGAGATACTGGAACACTCGATCTGGGGGCCCAGGAAGAAGGGAGGGTGAGACCCCCCCAAGTCCCACCCTCCGCCCCCACTCCCCTCCACCCAATCCCTGAGCCCCAAGGGGCCCCCTTTCCGTCCCTAGGCCCAGGCCCAGCTGGCCACCGAGGACACTCACCCCGATGACCTTGCGGGCCCCAGCCTTGGCGGCAAACATGCAGAGGATCCCTGTACCCGAGCCCACGTCCAGCACCACCTTGTCTTTGAAAAGGTGCCGGTTGTGAAACATGGAGTTGCGGTATGTGAGGGTGCGGACCTCATCTTTCAGCATTTCCTGGCAGGGGTGGGAACAAAGAGATCATGAGGGGACTGGCGTCCCGAAAACCAGGGTGTCCTGGCCTCCAACACGCTGATCAACTTGAGGACCAGCACTCAGTCCTCAAACCTGCTTTAGTCCCCTTGGGACAAGTTATTTCCCTTCCACACGCCTCAGTTTCCCTACATGAAATTGGACTGGATGGACCAAAATCCTATCTTAGGCATTTTCTACCCTTGCCGCCTCCCTGTAGAGCCTTGACTTTAACAAGTCCTCAGTAAGCCAAAGCCACTAAACCGCCCACGTGAAAATGGTAAATTTTGCTATGCACATTTTATAACAATTAAAAAAAAAAAAAGGAAAGAGAAAAATTTTCCCACCCCATCTCTGCTGCTTTCTGGGACCTCAGCCTCCACCACATGCAAAAGGGGTGGAGAAGACTTTCGAGCCGCTGGGGGACAGTGCCGCTGCCGATCACTAGAGGGCGGCAAAGACCGGTAGGCCCTGACCTCAGGCTGACGTCTCAGACGCACATGCGCGCTCCCACGGCGGCCTCCCAGGAGAGGACTGGTAGAGCGCCAGGCTAACCCCGTCTCCCAGGCAACGGCTGCGCGAGGCGACCCCGGAGTGCGAGCTCTGCCTGCGCAGAGGGGGTGGCCCGCTGCCAGGGAAGGGAGTGCGCATGCGTCAGAGATGAAGCTCCAGCCCTCCCCAACATGACCCCCCGGAAGAT
Source organism: Bos javanicus (assembly GCF_032452875.1). Taxonomy (NCBI): domain Eukaryota; kingdom Metazoa; phylum Chordata; class Mammalia; order Artiodactyla; family Bovidae; genus Bos; species Bos javanicus. The sequence continues at coordinate 56,199,836 of NC_083885.1, read as the reverse complement.
TCGGCAGCCTTAGGAGTTGTCTGTCCATACTCACCTCGTGGATGCCGAAGTGAGCGTAGGAGTCAAAGTAGTAATCTTTGGACGTCATGTCCTCAGCGTTGGGCTTCTCGCTGCTTTCTGCCTGGCCACAGGAGACCTGGGAGGGGGTGAATGGGAGCAAATGGGGTCACATCTGGGGACTCCCCACAGATTCGGAAGCCTCCAGGCAGGTCTCTACTGCTCCCTGGAGTATACAGAACACTCCCCAAACCGTACCATGGCAACCCTACAGCCCCCAGCTGCCGTCTTGCCTCTCCCAGGAACCCCCCACCCCCAGAACACCATCCAGGAGGGCACCCCCAATACCTCAGCCAGGCCTACCATCTCTCCAGTCTCTCTGCCCCCGTCTCTAGCTCAGCCCACAGCTGGGGAAGGGAGGGGAGAGGAAGGCAGAAGCAGGGCAGACACGGGGAAAGACAAAGGTGGGGTGGGGGGCTGTAAATGGAGTTAAGGAAGTAGCCACAGTACTGGGGGAGGCCAGGTGGGGGCCAAAACCTGGACGGAGTCTGGACTAAGTGTTTTGGGGCCAAGGGTAGAGTGATTTGAAGCCAGAGGGATCAGTCAGACCACTAAAAAGGGCCTGACATGTGAGGAGATATGTGTATGTGGGAAGGGGGTCTCACAAAAGGATATTTACTTCTTCAAGAGGCGGCTGGAGGCTCATCCCATTAGCCAAGGTGGCTACAAAATTCTAGGAGAGAGTAACACGGAGAAAGGATTAGCTACCGGGAGCGGCTAGGGGAGGGCCAGGCCAGGCGACTCTGGCTCTTGGGGGAGAAAGATATGTTTCCTACAATTTTGTTTTTCCTTTGTGAGCAGTGGTGGGAGAAGGAACAAGTAAAGAGGCAAGGCTGTTTTCAACAGGGGTGTGGGAGATGTGGGGAGAGCAGGGAGGGGGTTCTGTCCCAGCTGCGGCTGGAGAGATGGCGGCCTGCCCCCACAACTGCCCCTGTTGGGCCAGGCACCTGAGCACACGCGCCTCCCCCATCCAGGCCAAAGGAACTGGCACCCGCCGGGCACAAGGGCACTGCCAGCTGTCACTCCCCCTCACCGTCTAATCTCCCCAGATTAGATGACACTTCCTGACACAAAGCCTCATCCTGGGGTACCATTCGTAGCTGGGGGAAGGGACTGGCAGGGTGTATCCACTGGGCATCTGCCACCTCTGCAAAGCAGTCTCTCATCTGAGAGGATTCCAGAAAGGAGGTGTGGCACACAGGCGCCCCCAGCAGAGCTGGCACGTGGGCTGCTAGCTCCTGCCTGGGACTCAGGGAGTCCCAAACAAAACAAGGGAGCGCCAATCTCCTGATCATGACCCTCTGCACAGGAGGGCAGAGTCCCACGGAGGAGGCCAGACCCTGGACCCCCCAAGCCCCTCTACTCCCCATTCGAACCACCATCTCAGGCCCCGAAACTCCCCAGGGGAGGGGCCGAGTCCTGGAGCCCCCTCTGAGGAAGATATTTCCTCCAGCCAAGAAGGCCCTGTTTAGCAGAGAGCCAAGGCGGGGCGGGGGGGGGGGTGTCACTGGAGTGACTCCTGGGGGCTGCCCCCCCAAGGTATGCATCTTGGGACCTCATCTCCCATTCCTGAGACTGCTACAAGCTAACAGGCGAGAGTACGAGGGCCAAACAGATTACAGCTCTTCCAGATGCAAGCACTCTCCAGGCGCCAAGAAGCGTGAAATCACAGACATAACCCCTGGGCTCCAAGCCCCACCTCCATCCTCCCCAAGCCAGTGAATGACGCGGATACAGAAAGACGGCGGGTGAGGGGACTTCCCACAGGGGCCCATTTCTCTACACCACCGACATCACCGCCAGACATGCCCCCAGAGCGCTTGAGACACAACATCAGGACAAGCCCCACATAGCTGCAAGAGAATCACACCTCACAGGACACCATTTCACGCAAGCAGGCTCAAGACCCTCAAACCGGGGTTCGGGGAGGAGGAAGTCACCTCCCACCTTCACAAATACCCCAGGAAGAGGAAGGGCCAGAAGGGGGTAAATCCGCTGCCTCCACTGCCTCACACCCCCTTCCCAGGACAGATTCTCTCTCCCTCTCTCTCCCTCGCCCGGGAGGGCTTCGACAGGGAGGGGGGCTTGGAGACACGCCCCATGAAAAAGATGTCCCGCCCACACACCCAGAAATGGCCACAAGGGGGTGCACAGCGCCTAATCGGGAAAGATCTCCTTCAGCTCGATGCCCCCCCATCGACCAGAGGGAGGTCACAGGGGCATGCCCCATCCCCCCAGCTCCCAAAGAGGGGGAGAATCCAGAGACAAGAAACTGGAGGGTAGGAGGGGTCCCAGAGGGAACCAATTCTTCGTCTTCCTCCAGTCCCAACGCAAGAGTGCACGAAACCTGGACGGATGCCTAAGCAGATGCCCTGGTCCCAGGAAGGGGTTTGTTGAGGGTCGAGACACACTGTCCCTCCCAAGAGCCTCATTACTGCGCGGAGGTCCCCACGTAAGTTCCACCCCGAGGTGCTTGTCACGATCCCCGGGGAGGAGGGCAGGGGGCCTCGGAGGGAGGGTCCGAGCCTCCTCTCCGCCCCCCCCCCCCCGGGGCGCCCCTCCCCCGGCCGGGGGCGGGGCCTTTGTCCCGCACGTGGAACCCGCCGGGCCAGCGGGCACGGCACACCCCCTCCCCACCCACCGTGCCGCGGCCACGTGGGGGCCAGGCCGGAAGCGCCCCCAGCCCTCCTCCACGTGGGAGGGGGCAGTAGGCCCTCGGCTCGGCGTGGCGCCTCAGGCCCCCGAAAGCTAAGGAACCCGCACTTCAAACGGTATCCTCGGACACGGAGCACGCGGCGCCCCCCTCCGTACAGCCGGGGGCCTTCAACCCCAATCCGGCGATTCAGAGCCCCTTCCCCACGGCGGAGGCGTAAAACACCGACTTCCAAACCGCCCCCCGCCCCCGGCGGCGCTCCTGGCGCTCACCTCCATGATGCAGTTCGCGGCCTCGGCTGCCGCCATCTTCACCCGCGTCTACTCCTCCTCCGGCCGCCGAGACCCCCCCCTTTCTCCGCACTCCCCCGGGACCGCCTTATACCGGAGGGTCCACGGCCCGCCCACCGCGACCCCGCCAGGAGATCTCATTGGCAGCGGAGGTGACCTGTGTGGAAATGCCATTTAGCCATTGGGCGAAGGAGACGCCCATCAAAGCTGAGGTGCCCGCCTAGTCTGGCGTGCCGAACCCCGCCCCCTTAAGTCGACGGGGATGGGAAAGACTGCCCGTCTATCGCAAGAAGCGCGACTGACGATTGGGCAGAATCTACTGGGAGTTCCCGCCCCTTCTCCAGTACCGCCTCAAAGCTTCCCGGCGGACCCTGCGCTGAGCGGACATCTTGAAATAGAACTATCACCAAAAGTACCCGCCTCTTAATAGCTGCTATTGGTTTATTAACGATGTGACGTCATGAGGCTTTCGGCCTGCCTCCACCAAGCGGCTGGCCGCAAGGAGAACGTGACGATTGGCCCACGAGAAAGGAAAGCAGGCTTTAGGCTTCAGAGATTGGCTCAAACAAACTGTCACTCGTCGTCCACTCTGTGGCTCTCCCAGTTTGTAGGGAATCCAAGGGGGAATAAAGGAGCTTGTGCCCATTTTCCTGCGGGAAAACTGAAGCAGTGAGAGGCTCAAGGAGAGGGAGGTCTTGGCCAGGATCCCGAATCAAGTCAGAAATGGGACTCAGGCATCGAGGTATTTAATCTCTAGCCCTCTACTTAATTGTTACAAGTTTTTTAAACCCAGTGACCCCACTCAAGCACTTGGCCTTTGCCGAGTCCTACCACGCTGGGAACACCCACCCGCTTCGTCTGGCCGTCTTGAGTTAGTCCCGACACAACTCAGTCGCCACATCCTCCAGGTAGCTTCCCTCGACCTGTAGAAAAAGTTACTTGTTGAATGAAGGTAACTGCTACTTGTGGAATGTATCCATCACCCTAGAAAGTTCCTTCACGACCCTTTCTAGTCAACACCGCCCTCCCACCCAACCCCAGAAGCAATTACTATGTTTTGTTACTATAGTGTATCTTTTCAGCTTCTAAAATTTCCGATAAAAGTATGTGTTCTTTTGTGCCTGTCTTGTTTTTCTCAGCATAATGGTTTCAAGATTCGTTCATGTCGCATATAACGATTGTCCAACCCTTTTTATTGCTGAGGAGTATTCCATTGTGTGGCTGGATCACATTTTCTTCTTGGTGGACATCTGGGTGGTTTCCAGATTGGGGCTGTTATGAATAAAGTGGCTATAAACCATCGTGTCCCAACCTTTCTGTAGATGTACACTTTGAATTCTCTTGGGGCAATCTAGGAGGACATGCTTGCGTCCTATGCAAGGTGTATGTTTAACTTGATAAGAAACTGCCCCAAAGTTTCCTATGGTGTTCTACCGTTTTGCATTTCCATCAGTGATGCGTGAGAGTTCTAGGCGCTCCACATCCCCTCCAGCACTTGATAAAATCAGTCTATAATTTTAACGACTCTCCTATGTAGGAAGAGATTATCTCCTGGTTGTGAGTTGCATTATTGCCCTGACCGCCAAGTTATTCAGCACCTTTTCATGTTTTCGTGTGCTTATCGGCTATTTGCATGTTTTCTTTCTTAAAAAAAAAAAAAAATATATATATATATATATTTTTTTTTATATATATATATATTTTTTTTATTTCTAATTTGGCTGCTTCGGGTTTTAGTTGTGCACAAGTTCCAGAGCATGTGGGTTCAGTAGTTGCTGCAAGATGCCCAACCAGGGATGGAATTCACATCTCCTGCATTGGAAGGCGGGTCCTTAACCACTGGACCACCTGGGAAGTTCCCCTATTTGTGTATTTTCTTTTGTCAAGTGTCTGCTCAAGTCTTTTGTGTATTTTTGCAAACAGAGTTGTTTTCTTATTCATCAACTGTAAATGTTCTTTATAGATACAGGTCTCTGTCAGGTATACTGACTTTACATTTTTCTCCCAATCTGTGACCTGTCTTTTCCTTTTCTTAATGTTGTCTGTTGAAAAGCAGAGACTTTATCTGAACCCACATCTTGATCTTTATATGTTGTGTGGAATTTTTTTTTCTTTTCTATTTCTCCAAATATTTCAGCAGGGTTTTCGTGTCTTATCTTTTTTTTTTCTGATTTCCAGTTAACCCAATCAATTACTTTTGCTCTTGTGTTGCTATGAAGAAGGAAAAATTATAACACATTCTCTACAACATTAGGAAATAAACCAGTGTCACTGGGTATAGAGTATAGGGGCTTCCCAGGTGGCTCAGATGGTAGAGTCTCCCTGTAATGCAGAAGACCCAGGATTTGATCCCTGGATAGGGAAGATCCCCTAGAGAAGGGAATGGCAACCCACTCCAGTATTCTTGCCTGGGGAATTCCATGGACAGAGGAGCCTGGCAGGCTACAGTCCATAGGGTCGCAAAGAATTGGATACGACTGAGTGAATTCCACACCACAGAGAGTACAGGGGGGAGGTCTGGGCTGGAAGCAAAACTGGGGGAGTCTCAAGTGTCAAATTCTGCATTCTCCAAGATGGCAGCCACATGGGACAACTGAGTAATGGGCCATGACTAGTCTTAGCTGAGATAAGCTATGGCTGTAAAACACCAGATTCTGAAGACTTCAGGTAAGAAAAGAATCTGTAATACTTCATTCATATTTTTTATATTGATTACATGTTAAAATGATTCTATTTTGGATAAATGGGGTAAGTAAAAATTATTGTTAAAATTAATTTAACTTTTTTACTTTGCTTTCATGGGGCTACTATTATATTCTAAATAACACCTATGGCTCATGTTATATTTCTGTTGGCCAGTGCTGCATTAGGTCATAGACCACGAAATGGACAAGATCACTGGCGAGTTCGTGTGATTAGAAAGGTGGTCAGAAGACCTGAGTCAAATTGAAGAGTTGGGTGTCTCTATGAGGCCGCAATGATTCTGCTAAAACCAGCACTGGCAAGAGGCCCCCAGCCTCAGGTGAGACTGAAGCTGAGACCTTGATAGCAGCATAGTCACACCCTGAGCCAAGCACCCTGCTAAGCTGCACCCGTGCCCCTGACACACAGAGACTGAGATTAATAAATGCGTTGTTGTAAGCCGCTAAATGTGTATGATTTGTCACACGACCATAAGTGATCCATCTCCAAATGTCATTCCTGCTCTACTTAGAAATCATGGTTATGAGACCCACCGTAGGTGTTTTTAATTAATGAGGAGGCATGTCTATTATTATACCACTAATTTTTATATTAATCTTGAAAGCTTTATTTCCACACTCGATCCTTATTTGCACTGGTTACATCCCACAAAGTCATCACAAACACTGAACTGGCGAACACCTTGTTCAGCCTTGATCCTGGGGGAGATACAGGGTCAGGTTGCCACAAGTGTCTTGTCACAACACTTTCATCAACCCATCAAAATATAATCAGGTTTTCTGTGTATTTTGTTTGTAGAGACATTATTTAATGTATAGTGGGCCTATTCACATTGGTCTTGCAGCCAACAGCACTATAACGAAAACGAGCTACGACAAACTGTACTTAATTGTGGTACATGGCAGCCTTCCTTCACTTAGGAATGCTGGCTAGGACCTTCGGGCTATGCTTTGGGGCCCTTTGGGACAGCGAAATCACCACAAGTAGCACAGAGACGTGAAAAATGTGGCACTGAATAGACTGTGGAAAGGATGTGTGTACACAGTGTGAGAGCTGCAACGAGAAGGCAGCGCTGCCTCGCCAACCTGAGCTGAAGGGTGCCCACTGGGTCAGTCCCATCGTTAACTGCCCTGAGCACGTGCACGCCTACCAGTGAGTGCAAAGGCACGTGAGTATTCGTTTGGGGACTACAGACAAATGTTCAAGAGTAGGCGAATTCGAAAATCCGGAATCTGAATACCAAGGCTTGACTGTACTTGGCTTCCTTTGTAATCCTGTACTTTTCATTTTAGGCATTTACAGACATAATTCAGTGAAGGCAGTGATAGCCCTAAGAGGGTGACAACCTCTGGTAGACTGGTAGATGAGGAGAAACCAGCAAAAAAGGCTCAGAAGGAGCGGTGTGAAGAGAAAAATGAGAAGCGGATGGTGTTCTGGATGCCCCGTGAAGGAAGAGCATAGCTTTGTTCTGGAGATAGCTGTTCAGGTGGCAGGAGTTTGTAGGTGCCCCAAATGAATATTTCCAGAAGGAATGAAAATATTGGTTCTTTCCCCAATTTATAAACTAGAGAGGTCCCTGAACCAAATCTCCTCTACTTAGTCCTTTAGTTTTTGAGAGAAAGAACACATAATAAAATACTTGAAAAAGTTTTTAATGTGAAAACATTTTAAACAGTTTTTTTTTTTTTTGGCAAAAAAACAGGGCAGGCACCACCCCACAGCCCTGAGTAGAATAGGAAGGCTTGGAAAGAGGGTGCAGGGACATGAGGTCTGATCTTGCAGCAACTTCTGAGGGAGAGCTCAGTCCAAGGGTAAGTTCAAGTCCACGGGTGAAACTGCCAAGATGCCCTCCTGGAAGGGAAAAGTGGCGGATCCCCGTGAGCGGAGAGGCGTCCTCCACTCACAGCAGTGTCCACGCTGGCCCAGTGAGAGCAGAGACCGGGAAGGCAAGGAACCAGAGAGGAGGAGGGGACAGAGACCCAGAGAGAGGCAGACAGGGATGAGAGGTGAGGGATGGAGACCCCAAGAAAGGATCAGAGACCTGGGGTGGGTGGAAACGGTCCTGGGGGTGGGTGGGAGAGGCAAAGCCCCACAGCTGGGGTAGAGAGACTGAAAGAAGGGGAACAGAGTCCTGGGGCTTTAACAATACAGAGCCCTGACTTTGTGTTAAAGTCCTAATTCCAATTCCCCACCCTGAATAAAGGACTTTCCCTCAGCCTCCATAAAACCAGGATAATAATCGAATCCTATAAGGTGGGTGAGGGGTATAGATGGGATCATTCCACTAAAGGCCTTGCCTGAGCACCTGGCCAAGCTTGCCTGTTATTCCTTAAAGAATAAAATGTTCTTACGACTAATCCAGCTTCTGCATTGAGCTCTGGACCCTAATATCCACTGTTCCATCATCATCTTGCATTGAGGTCTGAAGGTTCTCTCTCCCTTAACTGAACCACCTCCGATCACCTCTAACTCCTCCCCAAATCTGCCCCCCACCTTCCCCTCTACTCTGCTCTTCCTGGTCTCAGGGGACATCAGATGTAGCTCTGTAGCTGCTCAGGTCGGCATCTTCGGCATCATCCGCGACTCCTGTCTCCCATTTGGTCTCCCCATTCACTCCGTGAGCAAAATCTGTCAGGTCTATTTCCAAATTAAATCCGGAATTCTCCACTGCCCCGACCCTGGTCTGATACACCCTCATCTCCTCCCTGGACCAGCGCTGGTATCTTTCTGGGGCTCCCCACTTCCGCCCTTGCCCCCTACATTAGTCCCCATATGGCCGCCAGAGGGCGCCCGTGACCACCCAAGTCAGCTTGCATCCCTCTACAAAGAGCCCTCCTACAACTCCGGGCTCACTCTGTGTGCAAGTTCTTAAGCATGATCGCAAGGCCTAAAGACTTGCACGATCTGGCCGCCTCTCTTGCTTTCATCTCCCATCCTCTCCCCCTCACCCACCCTGCTCCAGCCCTACTGGCTGCCTCTCTGCTCCTCAAACACACCTAGCCAGTTTCTGCCAGTCTGTGAAGCAATGACAGTCTGGCAGTGATGAGGCCGGTAAATGAGATGGTGTCCATTAAGCAGCCAGAAATTGATGTTCAAGGGGACGGGGACAGCAGCCAAAGGTCATTTAGTCCGTACACAGGAGCCCCATCCAGCTCTGAGCCCAGCGCTGGATTTAAAGCAGTGAGCAAGCATGGTAAGGTGGGAGGGTGTGGGGGTGACTGCGACTTTAAATGAAGACCAGGGAAGGCCTCACTGGGGGTGATACCTGAGCAGATGGGCAGAGGAAGCAAGGAAGGGGGATATTGGGGAAAAGGCATTCCCGCAGGCAGTGCTGCACAGACAGTCATCCCACAAAGACCAAGTACCTACAAGGATGATCCCATTTTAATCCTCACAATAACCCTTTGAGGTAGGTATTGGAGTTCTCCTGCCTTTACAGATGAGGGAATTTGTTTCTGACATAACTTTTTGTGTATACCAGAGTGGTTAAAGCTGGGCAGGGCATCTGCAGTTATCACGGCAGTGCCTGGTGTACAGTAGGTGCTCAATAAACACAGAACGGACGAACGGTGGAAGCGGGAGAACACCCGTGATGTCTGAAAGGAAGGTTAAGACTCCACCCCCGTCCTTCCCCGCCAATACACACACATACAATGACAATTAGGTAAAGAGAAGCCCAGAGAGGCTGTGGCGGCTCACCCAGCCCCCATGGGCCTGGATCCAGGGCGCGAAGCTGTGCACATGCTCTACACTGAGTCCGGCCAAGGTGCCCCCCAGCCCAGCCACGCGCCGGCTCAGCTCCATAGCCAGGGCCAGGCGGGCCAGGGGTTCCGGGGAAGGTGGCGGAGGCCCAGGGCACGGTAATGCTTGGCTTGGGCGAGGGCTGACCTCTCGGCTAGAGAAGAGTTCCACTAGGCGGCTGAAGGAACTGGCAGAGAGGCGCGCCAGTTTGCGCTGTAAGGCTGGGTCTGAAGCCAGCTGTGGGACAGGGAGAGGAAGAGCTAAGGTAAGCCTCAGTCACACCCTCGTAGCTAGCCAATAGGAAGCTCGGAGGCGTGGCTTCAAGCGAGTTCTAGGTGTAACTGGCGCTCTAGGCCACGCCCCTATCCAGCACATCAGCCAATCACAAACTAGACTATAATATCTCAGCCAAGCTACTCCCAGAAAGATGGCCAAGAACCGGCGAAGCCAAGCCACGCCCCTGCCAAGGCCCCAACAGCCAATCAGGGCCAAGCCCTAAACTTTCTATGCTATGCTGTCACTTCAGTCGTGTCCGACTCTGTGCGACCCTATAGACGGCAGCCCACCAGGCTCCCCGTCCCTGGGATTCTCCAGGCAAGAACACTGGAGTGGGTTGCCATTTCCTTCTCCAATGCATGAAAGTGAAAAGTGAAAGTGAAGTCGCTCAGTCGTGTCCGACTCTTAGCGACCCCATGGATTGCAGCCTACCAGGCTCCTCCATCCATGGGATTTTCCAAGCAAGAGTACTGGAGTGGGGTGCCATTGCCTTCTAGCTTGCTAATATTATAGCGACACTTCTGTGGGCTTCCCAGAGACCCAGAGGCCAAGCCAGTGTCTACAACAACCTTGCCTTCTACCGTACAATGAATAAGACTGTACACTTTGCCCAAGCTCCTGAGCCAACTAGATTCCAGGACAGAGCCACAAGCCACACTCCCTCTGGCAGTCCATTTCTCCTACATTCTAAGTCATAGCCCTATATAGTCAATCAGGTCTTCAGATTTTAGATAGCTGCCTTTGGGTTACAGTACATTGGGTTGCAAAGACTCAGACACGACTTAGCAACTAAACAGCATCAGCAGCTTCAAACCACACCTCCCACCCTTTCCCATCACCATACAGTCCCTTACTTCCTCACCTGGTCCCAATTTCTTTCCTAGAATGTGTTTCTGGTGGCCACAGTCTTTGCCTATAAGCCACCCCCCTCTAGCGATCAATGAAAGGCAGTAATTTAAGGTATTGCCCTGGCTTACCCTTCTACTCACTCTTTCACTGAAGCCTTGTACCACCGTTCCCTGTCCGACCATCCAGTGAGAATGCAGATTCAGCTTCAGGTCCCAGTGTGGAACCATGCTGCAATTCCTATCCTAGCTAAAGGGGGAACAGACCACCCATCACCTTCTGGTTGATGACTTCTGCCTCCTCTTCCAGCAAGGCGACCAGTTTTCGCAGCAGGGCTTCCTTCTCTGTGGGTGCGGGACCCTGTAATTCTGGAGGCAGAAGAGAATTTGGCTGGGGGCAGAACCCTGGTGACCCTTCTACATGCATCCTTCTCCAGCACCCCTCTGCACCTCACCTGGACTAGGTGGGGATCTCAGTTGCTCTTGCACCAGCTGTTCCAGCCGCTGGGCCACCAGGGCATAGAAATCTGGGGTAGCAGGGCCTGGAATGAAAAGAGCCAGCGATGGGTCTTTAGGAACTTTGGACCCAACATCGGGAACTTGGGTATTCTCTCCTCCCAATCATCTTGCCAGGTAGCAAGGATTTCTACTTCAGAGTGGGGTAAACTGAAGACCAATGAGCAAACCTGACTAAAAAACCCCTTGTACTCTTCCCCAAGCTGGACTTAAGAGTGTTTGGACCTTGAAGATGATCCCATCTAAGGAAGGCAGACATACGGCACACCCCAGGTTAATGACCCTTAGCATCCCATTCTACCCCTTGTCCTTTTCAGGCAACTCATCACAGAACTCTTCTCCCCAGCTGTGAAATCCTCTTCAACAAAGCCCCTGCAGTAGCCATTACTAGTCTATCCAGGCTCATGTGTGAGAAAAAACCTATCACTCTTGATCAAGTCCAATTCCCACCCCTCTTCATTCCTACTTTGCTACTGGAGAAAAGGGTTCATGTAACCAAAACGGCCAGGCAACTGTGACTGAAAATCAGGTCTCCTGCCTCCCTATTGGGGGTACAGTTCAGTTCAGTCCAGTCAGTCAGTCATGTTCAACTCTTTGCGATACCATGGACTGCAGCACACTAGGCCTCCCTGTCCATCACCAACTCCTGGAGCTTGCTCAAATTCATGTCCATAGAGTCAGTGATGCCATCCAACCATCTCATCTTCTGTCATCCCCTTCTCCTCCCGCCTTCAGTCTTTGACAGCATCAGGGTCTTTTCTAATGAATCAGCTCTTTGCCTCAGGTGACCAAAATTTTGAAGCTTTAGCTTCATCATCAGTCCTTCCAAGGAAAATTCAGGACTGATTTCTTTAGGATTGACTGGTTTGACCTCCTTGCAATTCAAGGGACTCTTCTCAAGAGTCTTCTCCAACACCACAGTTCAAAAACATCAATTCTTCAGTGCTCAGCTTTCTTTATGGTCCAACTCTCACATCCATACATGACTACTGGAAAAACCATAGTTTTGACTAGATGGACCTTTGTTGGCAACGTAATGTCTCTGCTTTTTAATATGTGGCCTAGATTGGTCACAACATTTCTTCCAAGAAGCAAGCGTCTTTTAATTTCATGGCTGCAGTCACCATCTGCAGTGATTTTGGAGCCCAGAAAAATAAAGTCTGCACTGTTTCTATTGTTTCCCCATCTATTTGCCATGATCTTAGTTTTTTGAATGTTGAGTTTTAAGTCAGCTTTTTCAGTCTTCTCTTTCACTTTCGCTGAGAGGCTCTTTAGCTCCTCCTCTTCACTTTCTGCCATAAGGGTGGTGTCATCTGCACTTTTGACCTTACTGATATTTCTCCTGGAAATCTTGATTCTAGTTTCATCCAGCCTGGCATTTCACATGAGGTACTCTGCATATAAGTTAAATAAGCAGGGTGACAATATACAGCCTTGACATAATCCCTTCCCAATTTGGAACCAGTTTGTTGTTCCATGTCTGGTTCTAACTGTTGCTTCTTGACCTGCATACAGATTTCTCAGGAGGCAGGTAAGGTGGTCTGGTATTCCCATCTCTTTAAGAATTTTCCAGTTTGTTGTGATTCACACAGTCAAAGGTTTTAGCATAGTCAGTGAAGTAGATTTTTTCTGGAATTCTCTTGCTTTTTCTATCATCCAATGGATGTTAGCAATTTGATCTCTGGTTCCTCTGCCTTTTCTAAATCCAGTACTGGGGGTACTGGTGGCTACAAAAGTTTAGGGGCAAGGAAGCACGTGTAGAAAGAGAGAGATAATAGAGAGGGACCAAAAGCTCTCCTAAAGCAGCTCACAGAACTGACAGATAGCAATCCAGCTGGGTGTCGGGGGTGAAGGTAGGTGCTGGAGACCCCTCAGAGCTACTCCCTTAGCTGGGTGATCTTAAACTAGTTCCTTATCCTCTCTATGCTTTAAGAATCAAAGCTGCTGACCCTGCCAGTTCTTGGATGATTGAAGGAACTCTCTTACCAGGCTCTGAACCATAGCAGGGCCGGAGTGGCAGGGAGCAAGGCCGAGAGGACTCAGGGGGAACAGCTCCTCGCCTCAGGGAGCAGGGAAGACATCTTCGAAGGCGGCTCAGGAAGTCTGTTGGCTCCTCCTGGGCAGGGCTCCTGGGGAAGGGGACCTCAGAGAGTGATCCCAGAAGCTCTTTGCAAGCAGTCCCTTTGTCCTCCTGAGAGCCCTTCCCTGCAACCCCCAGGACAAGGAGTAGAGCGAGATATAAAGAGGCGGGGAAAGAGACAGACTGAGTCCAGGAGCAAGAGTTGGAGAGGGGTCCATCCCAAATGCAGCACCCTGAGGAAGGAGGGCAACTCCCTCTTACCTGGGTGGGGTCGGAATGGGAGACCCCACAGCCTCACCCCGCCTAAGGAAGGCAGCTAGGACCCTCAGCGTGTCCTCCCGGAGCCCCAGCTCTTCCGAGCCCGCCATGGGGGCACCTGTGAGAGAAGGAAATGGAGGATGGGCTCTAGGGTTCAGAGCGAAGTGAAGGCTGGGGCCCAAATTCCTAGTCCGGGAATGAGGAGGGAGCCAGGACTAATGAATCCCCAAAGAGGGAAGGGGATCCCAGGTCTTTTATGGGAGTTTCGGGGTCTGGGAGCCCCGATGCTTGTCTCTAGAGAGAGAAGAGGAATGAAGACAAAGACACCTTGATCCTGAGAGAGGAGACGTCTGGGGATTCTGATTCTTGGGTCTAAGGGAGGAGGGGTCTGGGGCCTGAGCGCTTGAGTTTTTGGAGAAGAGGGCTGGGGGTTTGAACTCCTGAGTCTAAGAGAGAAGGGTTAGGGTTGGGGCTGTGGCCTCAGACCCCTGAATCCCCGAGGAAGAAGGGCCTCTAGGGCTCCGACTTCTGGATTCTGAAGGAAGATGCAAAGAGACTGAAATCCGTAGAGGATCAAGAACTACCAATCCCAGCAGGCTTCGCAGCAAACATTCCCCTCGGTGCGTTACTGGTTCGCCGCGCAGCCTGCTGGGAGGTATAGTTCTACTCTCTGACTCACGCTAGAATTTGGGAGACTGAAGACGCTTGGATGTCGGGGGAATAGGACTGAGTTGCCCGCTCCTGGATCCCGGCTCCCTCTTCTTTCCTCCTCTCCAAGCCCGCGCTGACGTCCCGCTCACCTGATCCTGGGCCCCCGCCGCCGCCACCACCTCCTCCTCCTCTGAACTTGTATTAAGTTTCTTTTCTTAGGACAACTTTCCCGCGCCTGCGCACTGGTTCGGATTGGTGAGGGCCCAAACACAGAGGGGCGGAGCGCTGGGTCCCGCCTAATTTGCTTGTGACTTTCCCAGCATGCCAATGGTCGGAAAACCTAAGAAGGGCAAGGGATGGGAGGTGAACGGACGTCACGACTCGCCGAGCCGCCTCTTTGGTTCTGGAGTCTGTCACCCAAACGACGATCAAGCCCTTTTTATTTCGAGAAATCGAGAGAAAAAGAAGCCCCACCTCTAAAGCTCAACTGACGGGAAGTGGGGGTGTGCAGCTGAGAGTTCGAGAGCTACGGGACCCCAAAGACAGGGCTGGGCCCTGGCACCCTGCGCGCCCCGACCCAACACTTAGGTAACACGGAAAAACTGAAGACCTGGTGGCGTCCAGGAGTGAGGAAGCGGAGAAAGGATGGGTGTGCATTGACAGTGGGGAAGGCGGGTAATCTGGGGAAAGTGAAACAAGCAGGGAAAAAAGTGAAGCAATAGCAGACGCCCAGGTCGGCTGTAAAACAAACAAACAAACAAAAACAAACGGAGTTGCAAGGAGGAGGGGAGAGGAGGCATCTATATTGGCGGATCTCGGGAGAGAAGGATCACTGCGAATGGGAGGCAGTCCACTCTAGAAAATGAGGATATGCTCTGGGGGAGGTTGTTTGGGAGAGACTGTGGATGGTCTACGGTGGAAATGGGTGAAAGGATCATGGCGGCGGGGGGAACTGTGGAAGGGTCTCTTCACTGGGGTAAGTGCGGGGGTGGAGGTCTACAGGTCAGTAGCATCTACACCGCAGTAACTAGGGGGAGGGCGCTACCTTGAAGGTGGGAGTATCTGCACGGGGTTATGTAGGTGGGAGGGAGAGGTATTCAATGGAAGAGAGGTCTACACCGGCGGAATTGACGGAAGTAGATATATCTACACATCAGAAGCTGGGGGAAAGAGGGGAGGGGTGTAAAATGAGCTTGGGAGGGAGTCCTCGCTGAATTTAGAGAGCCTCCGTGGAGGATGGGAGGTCTGTACCCCAGGAAAATATGTTAGAGACCTGCGACGCGGCCCTTGAGACGGAGGTCTGGGTGCGGAACTCTCCGACTGGGCGGGCCTGGGAGGCCGCCTGTGCCCAGGAAGTATTATCTGCGCGCAGGCCAGACCATGGGAACCCAAAAGCCTCGGATACTGCCCTGGCTGATATCTCAGCTGGACCGAGGGGAGTTGGAGGGCGTGGCCTGGCTGGGCGAGAGCCGCACGCGTTTCCGCATCCCTTGGAAGCACGGCTTGCGGCAGGATGCCCAGCAGGAGGATTTCGGCATCTTCCAGGTGCGTGCCGGCGGGGAGGGGCCGTCCCCGAGTGGGGCAGGGCGGGGCGGTCCCAAAGCGGGCGGGGCCGAGAAGGCGGGGCTAGCGCACCTGGAGCTGCCCGGTATTTATGTTGGCTGGTGGAAGTGGGTGGAGTTAGAACTCGAAAGGGAGAAGGTGGTAGGATCCGCAGACTGGTGTGGGAGAGCAGTCAGGATTGGAGTCTCCTGGTTCTGGGAATAGAACCGGAAAAGGAAGGAAATGCATCCTAGGGGGTTCAGAGGCCCCTGGGGTGGGAATCTTGGTTGTAGGATTTCTGAGGGCCGGTCTTGGATATTAGAGGCAAGACTTGGCCCTGAAGCTAAGGTTTCTTACCACCAAACTGGGATACACCGGTGGTGGTAAGCCGAAGTAGAGTGCGAGGGGCCGAGGTTATTACAGAGCGTGTCCTCGGACAAGTTGGTGGCAGACATTCAAAGGGACCTGGAAGGCTGGCTTAGCAAGCACAGGTTTTCGAAGGGCGGAGGTAGTGGGACTTGGGGCACAGAGAATCTGAGAATTTGGGGATGAAACCCTGACAAGTTAGAACGTGCCCGCGGAGAGGACGGTGTTCGGGCACGAGGAGACAGGGTTAGGACCCCTGGAGCAAGGTCTAAGTCATCTTCCCCACTATCTCGGCACCACTGGTCCCCTAGGCCTGGGCTGTAGCCAGTGGTGCCTATACTCCTGGGAAGGATAAGCCCGACCTGCCGACCTGGAAGAGGAATTTCCGGTCTGCCCTGAACCGGAAGGAAGTGTTGCGTTTAGCGGAGGACCACAGCAAGGACTCCCAAGACCCACACAAAATCTATGAGTTTGTGAACTCAGGTGTGCTGGGAATGAGGCTTCCCTTAGAGGGATGGGATTTCGAGTGTCCCCAGGGCCGCTACTACACTGCCCACTTTTCTCCATAGGAGTCAGGGACATCCCTGAGCCAGATACCTCTCAAGACAATGGCAGACACAATACCTCTGATACCCAGGTAAGAAGGCTCCCCAACCATGCTGCCCTCAGCCTCTACCCCATCTTCTTTCTGTGTTCTCACCAGCTTGTCCAGATGTCATCTTCTTCCCCCGGGACCGTCACCCCAGGCTCCATTCTCTCCCCTGCAGTCTGTCCCCAACCTGACCCAGGTCTGCCCCTGACTCTTCCCTGTTCACAGCCCTCCCATGGCTTCCCAGCGCCATCATCAAGAGAAACCTCAGAGCTTTCACCAGCCATTCGAGGCCCCAATCCACTTTCCAGGATTTGACAGCTTTCCTCCTTGTGCAGGGTTCTCTCAGCCTCTTGTGAGCTCAGAACCTCACTATCCTTGATCTTGCTGATGTCTGTGCCGGGGAAAGTCCTCTCTGAAATTCTCCTGAGACTTCTCTGCCCAGGTCTTCTTAACAAAGCATTTATCTGGCTGCACCAGGTCTTAGCTGTGGCATGCAGACGCTTAGTTGCAGCATGTGGGATCTAGTTCCCTGACCAGGGATGGGACCCGGGCTGCCTGTATTGGCAGCACGGAATCTTAGCCACTGGACCACCAGGGAAGGCCCTCTGCCCACGTCTTGCTTGTAGAGCCAGTTCCTCAGGTTGGAATTAGCTGCTCCCCTCGGGCCATTGTAGTGCCCAGCATACACCCAGGCTGTCTGTCTTTTACTGTGCTGGTGGCTGTGTCTCCCCTGGGCTGGAAGCCCCTTGAGGGCAAAGCTCAGGTCTGTCTCCTCTCTGGGTCTCCACATGGCTGAACACAAAGCTTGGTTAGTGAGAAATGTCCAGAAAAGGCCATGGAAACACCTGGATCTTTATTTTTTCCTGTCCAGGAAGACACTCTGGAGAAGTTACTGAGTGACATGGACTTGAGCCCAGGAGGGCCCTCGAATCTGACTATGGCCTCTGAGAACCCCCCTCAGTTCTTGCAGAGTCCCGACTCAGACATCCCTGCTCTTTGCCCAAACTCGGGACTCTCTGAAAACCCCCTGAAGCAGCTGTTGGCAAACGAGGAAGGTGAGTGCCAGCTGCGGGGCAGGAGGGGCCAGGACCCGGGTCGAGAACCCCCTCACACCCTCTCATGCTCTCTCCCCCTTCACGTTATGGCTGCTGTTGCTCAGATTGGGAGTTCGAGGTGACTGCCTTCTACCGGGGCTGCCAAGTCTTCCAGCAGACTGTTTTCTGCCCTGGGGGCCTGCGGCTGGTGGGATCAGAAGCAGGGGACAGGATGCTGCCTGGGCAGCCTATACGACTGCCGGACCCTGCGACGTCCCTGACAGACAAGAGCGTGACAGACTACGTGCAGCGTGTGCTGAGCTGCCTGGGCGGGGGGCTGGCCCTGTGGCGGGCCGGGCAGTGGCTCTGCGCCCAGAGGCTGGGGCACTGCCACGTGTACTGGGCCATAGGCGAGGAGCTCCTCCCCAGCTGTGGCCACAAGCCTGACGGCGAGGTCCCGAAGGACAGGGAAGGAGGTGTGTTCAACCTGGGGCCCTTCATAACAGGTGAGTGATACAGGGCCTTCACTCTGCTGTGGAAACAGGAGGCAACAGTGGTGAAAATCTCTGGGGTCAGGAGGTTGGAGATTGAATTCAGACCCTGCGGCTCTGCTTGTGCTTGAACCTGGGGAGAAGGATGGACTGCTCTGAACCTGTGAAATCTGCAGACTGTCTCCTCCCTCTCCTTACCTGCCTGGAGCTGGCAGGGGGCTCAGGCCCAACATACAGAAGCCACTCAGGGAATTAGCTGCCAGAGTTGTTATCGTTATTACCAATTGTGGTGGAAAGACAGATGCAGGAGAAAGATACCCTCTAGAGGCTTGCTATCCGAATAGACCTTTGTGCAGGGATGCAAATAGCACTGTATTTGCACTGCCCAGCTTCGTATCCACTAGCTGCATGTGGATGCTCAGTATTTAGATGAGGTCAGTGAAAATGAGGAAGTGAATTTTAAGTTTTATTTGATTTTAATTAGATACAATTAAAACTTAAATAGTCATAGCTAATGGCTACATAGTGGACAGTGTGGGCTTGGGGGGTTAAAGAGCAGTTACCACCACCGATCTGGTACTCCAGAACCACTGAGAATCCTTGGGGAGGAGAACGCCCTTCCTGGGCCTGTTTCCCCATCCAAAGGCTGGGGCTCTGGGCGGGGTGGAGGGTGCGGTGGGGTTCACCTTCCAGCCCCATCTTGATGAGAGGGAGGGAGGAGGAACATTTAAGCTTGTGCGTAAGTGGAGGGGCTTTCCCCAAATTAACAGCCCCCAGTCATGGTGGCAGAGGTATGCCGGGCTTTTGATCAGGAGAGAAGGTAAGGATGTTAATGAGGTTTTGGGGCAGAGGAGAGGGGCAGGTAGAAGGTCTTCTTCCCATCCCTGACTCTCTGTTCCTTGGCCCCCAGATCTGATCACCTTCATTGAAGGAAGCAGACGTTCACCACTCTATACCCTCTGGTTCTGTGTGGGGCAGTCATGGCCCCAGGACCAGCCATGGATCAAGAGGCTTGTGATGGTCAAGGTACTGCCAGCCCCAGGCTCCTGGAGCTGAGAGGTGGATTTTAAAAGAGAGGCTGCTTCCAGAAACTACAACTCCCATAGTTCTTCTGGCAGTCTCTGCAACTGCCAGTTCTTCCTCAGGGGCTTCTGGGTGTCCCTCCAATGGCCTTTCTCCCAGAGCCAATTTTGAGTTCACTCAACCATGTGGAAGTTGGTGGACTACAAGTCCTAGCAGCCTGTGTGAGGTACTTCAGTTTCCAAGAATCCTTCTGAGCACCAGCTGCTGAGCCCTAGCTTCTAGGAACCCCTTCAGCAGCCTTAGCCCTAGTTTTTGTGGCCTCCCTTGGTTGCGGGAGAAGGGGACGACAGAGGATGAGATGGTTGGATGGCATTACCAACTTGATGGACATGAGTTTGAGTAAGCTCCGGGAGTTAGTGATGGACAGGGAAGCCTGGCGTGCTGTAATCCATGGGGTTGCAAAGATACTGACATGGCTGACAGACTGAACTGAACTAAACTGAACTTGGGCGTGAATATGGGGAAAACTACAACTCCCAGCAGGCCTGGGCCTAATGGTTCATCCTGGGTTACAGTGGGGGATACTGGGATTTGTAGTCTACTCAACCCCATCCTGGGTAGAGGATGGTGTTGGCTGTCTCCTGACAATTTCTCCCCCATCTCCCACAGGTTGTCCCCATGTGTCTCAGGGTTCTTGTAGACATAGCGCGGCAAGGGGGTGCCTCCTCCCTGGAGAACACTGTCGACCTGCACATTTCCAACAGCGACCCCCTCTCCCTCACCCCAGACCAGTACATGGCCTGCCTCCAGGACCTGGCCGAAGACATGGATTTCTAGGTTGCTGGGGAGGCCTGAGCCCAAGCCCTTCACCTCGACCAATAAACTGGTTCTGGCCATGGTCATCACTGTGTGTCTGGTGTTCAGTGTCACTGGGCCAGCCCTGACCCAAACAAGGGGTTATTCCTCCTTAAGGCCTGTTTATCCACCTGTGCAAGCCACTCACATCGTAGGTGCTCATGGCCTGAGGGCCAGGCACTGTGCAGGGGGCAGCTGACACTTTACCTCTCTTCTCTGGGACCTAGTGAGTCACCCGTTTTAGAGACCAAGACACCGAGTCTTGGAGAGGAACAAAGGTCACAAAATAGGAAAACAAGGCAGGTCAGAATCCAGGTCTCATTCTTAAATGGCTGCTCTTTGAGGGTGGCCTTTGGGCTCAATTTGGAACGTCCATCTTGCCTATAAACAGTTCAAGCCAACGGCCAGAGGCAGAGACTCTGTCAAGAGCCTCGGGTGCCGTTCTCAACTCCTGCTGGGCAGACCAGTCCTTTGCCTTTCTGGGCCTGGGGTCCCCTCTGTGTGGGCCTGCAAGGGCCAGTTGTAAAGACGTTCTGACCCACCCCACGGGCTGGATGCCCCCACCTCGCCTCATCACTCCTGGTTCTGGGTAACAGGGACCGATGGACGGGGGAGAACAGATACACGTGTACGTATGGTGAGTCCCTCTGCTGCCCACTTGAAACTATCACAGCGTTGTTAATCGGCTATACTCCAATACAAAATAAAGTTTAAAAAAAATAACAAACACCTTTTCAAGGTCCTATCAGCCCATCTGACACAATTCTATTTACTTCTACTTTAAAAAAAAAAAAAAAAAAACGGGCTGACAGAGGCCTGACTTACTGTGTGGCCCTCGCTGCGCTGTGCTTCAGCTTCCCTCCATCTCGGGGGAGTCAGTTAGACGACCCCAGCCTCAGGGAAGCGGGAGAAAGGATCCAATTCAATGGAGGACAAAGATCCGGTTTCTGGGGCAGTTCCAAGGCAGGCAGATAGCATGCAGGTGCCCTGAGCTGGGCAGGCAGTGATCAGGTGGGTGGGGACCCTGCCCTCCCCTCACCACTGTCAAGAGCAACAGCTGGGGAGCTGCCAGGTCTGGTTCTAAGTGCTTCACCCGCCTTGGGTCTTTCCTAATCCTCACAGCCCCCACTTTATACACGAAGAGTGAGGCCCGGTGGGACAGCTGCACTTTCCCCAAGTCACACTGTCTATCCTCTCCGCTAACCACCCTCTCACTTGGGCCAAGTCTCCTCCCCAACACTTCCCAAACTGGACTCTGAGAAGGGCTAAAAATCATGGGGCTCAGGGATAACATTTCATGAAACCTTTAATGAAACTGAGGGAGGGGCACGAACAAAGGGTCTGGGCGCGGGGCACAGGCTCTGGGGCAAGGGAGATGGGCGTGAGATGGGGCAGGGGCTCTCCTCTTTCCCGCAGCAGCCCTCCCCCAATCATCCCACTGACGGGGGAGGGAAACGGGGAGACGGAGCCATAAATACGTCCAGAATTCCAGAGAGGCAGCGAAGGAAGAAAGGGGCGGGGCCGAGAATCTCAGAGAGGGGGCAAGGGCAGGCCCGGGCCGCCTTTGTCAGGGGGTCCTGGCTCCTTGGGTGGCCGCGGGGGCCCCGGAGGGTCCCCTGGCTTGCGGCCATGCTTGCGGAAGTAGCGGTAGCGTTGGACGTAGGCGCGCACCAGGTTGCTCACCTTCACGGGGTTGATCTCCCCACTTTTGCTGTGGCAGATCTGGGGGGCAAGGGGCAGCCGCAGTCACCACCAGCCCCCAGGGCCCCAGGGTGGGAGGCCCACCCTCAGGTCCAGGCCGTCTGAACCTGCCCCGCTGATGCCGGCTGGAGGAAATCCTATCTCCCTCTCACCTTCCAGACTGACCCACCATCCCTGTCTGCCTGTCCGCTCACGTCCACCACGCTGTCTCCCCTCTGCCCACCCCCGCGCATCTGTCTCCTCGGGCCCCACCTTGTGGACGGCCTTCCTCAGGATGTCCTTGTACTCCTCCTTGGTGATGTCCTTTTTCTGATAATACGGCTTGATGGCCAGCTTCACCTCCTCCACCGCCCGCTCCTGTGTGTGCAGCTTCTTCAGATACTGGGAGGTGGTGACAGGGTGGGAAGAGGGACAGCAAAGGCCGGGTGAGTTTCTGCAGAACCCTGCCTCGCTCACCGGCCTGCAGGTTCAGAGTTCCTGACCACCCGGTTACTCCTGGAGGTGAAGTCCTGCTGAGGGTCTGCCCTTGCTGTGGTCACCCCCGCCAGCCAGGCCAGGCCTGGGCCTCAGTGTCACCAGCATTTCCTCCAGGCTGGACCCGGGGCTGGCCCAGGCATCCCTGACCAGGATCCACATGTCCGCTGCCCTTTGGTCTATTAGGGAGACAGACCTGAGCCAGGCGGCTGCTCCCTGCTGCCTCAGAGAGATGGGAGCAGCAAAACCAAGGCCCGGGAGGGCAGGACACCCCACACTTCAGGGTCAGCATCTCCCCGGAGACAAGAATGCCAGCTGTCGGGCAAGCTGCTGGGGGAGGCATGGCCACCCCAGGGCGTCTCCTCAGGCCTCCCTAGCCCCACAGGAGTGGGTTCTAGACATGCGGCCAAGAGAAAGGGGGTGTGGCCCACCTCTGTCTAGATGTGCCGAGACAACAACGGTAGGGAACATACAGGGCAGCCTCGCCGGCGGCACAGGGACCTGCTGCTCGTCACAGAGCCCATACTGTTCCTGTCCTGCAGCCCATGGCACCGGCCACAGACAAGTGTCCATCAAAGCTGTGGCCCATCTCCGTTTATATGGGGTTTATAATACAAGAGTTTGTTCTGCCAGCCTTCTGGCACCGTACGTGGGCTGCAGAAAGGGTGAACAGCGCCATCATCTGGTGACAAGACAATAGTGACCAGCATCCAGACCAAAAAAAAGGCGCACAAGCCGAGACCCAGGAGCCAGCTAGAGGAGCAGAAAAAACCCCTGCTTGCCCTGCATCCTTTCTTCCTCCCTCCGTCCAGCAAGAGATGCTTGATTTTTCATTTGTATACCACCCCATGCCCCGCTTACACAAAAAGACTGGGGTCAGAGAAAGGGAGACAGGTAACCAAGGAGTAGACTGCAGTGGGTATACATATAAATATCAGTGTGTGTTCATATCCATCTCTCTCTATCCCCACCACTATATGAAACTCTTAAAAAACCTGCCTAGCACTCTTTTCCCACCCACTCGTCTAATCAAGGACAAGTTTCCTTCCTTACAATTGAATGACTTCCCTTTTATCTAAGTCCTCATCTGCGGGCATCAGTCCACAGCTCTCCTCAAGCCCCTGCATCTCAGTATCTATCTGTAATCTCAGCAGAACCGTCACCATCAACCCACCTCTCCCAAGCCCAGTTCACCTTGTCTGTGTCCCCACGTCCCTCGGAGCTGCTGCTGCCCTCTCTCTTGTCAGACGCTGCAGCCAGCCCAGTGGGGGTGGGAGGGGTGGAGCCGCAGCCTCCCAAGGGGAGGCTGCCAGGCAGCAGGTAGCTGGAGGGGCCAGGGGGCAGACCCAGGGAGGTGGGCACAGGAGCTGGGGTCACCCCCAGACTTGAGGGTGGCTTCCTGTGGCTGAGGATCTGTGGGGAAAGGTTGGAGGATAAGCAGGAGGGGATGACGGAACCGGTACCCGTTCCCACCCTGATTTCCCAACAGTCCCAGAGGCGACAGGCTCCTCTTCTGGCCAATACCCTGCTCCAGAGCCTGCCAGGAGCTGTAGTCCTCTCCTAACCCGAAGCAGGGGACAGGAAAGGGGGCAGCGGGGACTCCTCCCCAGGAAGCCCACCTGGTTGGTGGCCTGGATCAGCTCCTGGGCCTTTGCTCGGCTCGCCAGATTGGCTTCTTCCATCTTGAAGAGAAGTGCAGTCACTGCAGGAGGTGGGGATCAGGAGTTGATGCGAGAGGAGAGGGTAAGCCTCCCCCAACCACTGCTGCCCCCTCGCTCCCACCCTGGCTGCAGGTCTCCGCTCAGGACCAACCAGGAGGAGGGGGCCTCAGGCACTGAGAGGGCCCGCCCACAGCCTGTGTGTTCTCAGGACTTCAGGTGTGTGGGCGTGGGGCTGGTCCCCAGCCCCCGTGGCCGTTCCCCACGTCTGCAGTGTAGCAGACTCCTGGCATCCCCTAAGGGACCCTGCTCTCTCCATTCTTCCTCCACCAAGCCTATTCCAGGCTGCCTCTACGCAGACCCCAGGACACAGCCCACCCCTCCCGGCTGTGTTGGAGTGGCCCAGCTGCCTGCTGCCCCTGTGACCCTGCTGCTCTCTTCCAGCACACCCAGACGTCATGGAGTCTTCTGGACAGATGTTGACTGGCCCTCGCCCACCTGAGGCCCTCCCGGTCCTGGTCATTATACACCCAGCCCTTCCAAGGTGTCTCCACCGCTGCCTCCAAGCTCATCCCCATATGACCTTCTCCTCCTGGATCCCGTCTGTCTGCCCCCACCTGCCCTAGGTCCCCGGGGGACACTCACAGGCCAGGACGCCGCTGGTAGTGCAGTCCACGCCCGCGGGCAGGTTCCAGGGCATGGGCGGGGGCAGGGTGGGCAGCTGGGAGCCGCGGGGAGCGGGCCCGTCCTCCGCCCCCGAGTCACCAGCTGTGGACCCTGCACTCGGGGCAGCACTCGGCGCGGCTGCCGCCGTGCTGGTGGCTGTGGTGGTGGCCGGCTGCTGCTCCTCCTCCTCCTCCTCCTCCTCCTCCTCTTCCTCCTCCTCCTCCTCCTCTGCCCCAACCCGGACCCCAGCCTCCTCAGCGGCCTCTTCTGGCAGGAAGGAGACCTCAGGTGTCTTGCAGCTGCTGTCCACAGTCTGCGAGTCGGGCGTCAGTGCAGGGGGTGGAGGGGCCACCTTGGGGGGTGGGGTGCTGGGGGCCTTGGCTGCCCGCTCTTCCCCGGACCAGGAGGTCTCCTCGGCCCCCTTGGCTCCCGCGGCCTGGCTGCAGCTATCCGCCTTGGACTTCTTCAGCGTCACCGGGCCACTGCTGCCCCCGCTGCGGATCTTTTTCCTGGTCTTGGATGGCTTGGTCTTTCCCTTGGTCCCCTTGGTTTTCTTGGCCCCAGCCTTGGCCTTGACCTTGGTCTTTTTGGGCTTGGTGCTGCCCTGAGCTGCTTTGGCCACCTCCGCAGGAGCCCGCTCGTCTGGCTTGAGGAAGGGGGAGCGGCTCTCCCGGTCGCGGCTGAACTTGACTCCGATGGAGCCCAGGCCGGCAGAGGAGGCCTCCCTGGCCGGCGTGGTACTGCTGACGCCCTCGCGGATCAGCACCGCCACCTTGGACTGCAGCTTCACCTTCCGGGAAGACGACGAGGACGAGGAGGACGAGGAGCCCGAGCCGCTGCTGACTGGAGGCTTTGGCGGGGGCCCCGAGGAGGGTGCCAACTCCTTGGGGGGCCGGGTCTTCTTGGACGACCTGTCCCTGTCCCTGTCTCTGTCCCTCTCCCGGTCCCCCCCGTCCAGCGCCTTCCGCCGCGATCCCTTCTCCCGGGAGGAGGAGGAGGAGGAGGCAGCCCCCGAGCGCCGCCGGTCCTTCTCGCTGTTCTTGCCGCCCCGCTCCTCGGCGCTCAGCCCCTCCGAGTCGTACAGGACCTCCCGCTTGGGGGATGAGGCCGGGGCCGGGGAGGGGCCTCGGGGGTCAGACTTATCCGGCCGGCCCACGGTGATGGTCCGCTTGATGGCGAAGAGGTCGTGGTCCGTGAGGTCCTGGATGGAGGGCGGAACGGCCCCCCGCCGGCGGCTGTCCCGGTCACTGCCCAGGGAGGTGGAGCCAGAGGGCGGCTGGGCCGGGGGAGGGCCCTTCTCGCTGTCCCCGGAACGCTTCTCGCCCCGAGACCGCGACCGCTTCTTCTTCTTCTTGCTGCCACCGCCATCGCGGTGCTTGCCACGGTGCCGCTCGCGGCGGGAGGACGAGGAAGATGAGGTGGCCGGAGGCGGTGAGTTCGAGCGCCTCCGCCGCCGCCTTTTCTCCCGGGACCGTGACCGGCGGCTGCCCCCGCGGCGCCGGTCGGTGCTCCGCGAGCGGTGGCGGGTGGAACGGGACCGCGAGCGGCGGCGGGTGGACGATGAGGCGTGGGAGCCCGGCTTGCGGTCCCGCGAGCGGTGCTTCTTGGAGTCCCAGGGGGAGGCCGGGGCCGGCGGGGCGGGCTGCGCTCCGGAGGAGGAAGAGGCGGCCTCCTTGGCCTCGCCGCCGCTCCGCTTGCGTTCCCGCCTCGACTTCTTGCGGGTGGGCGGGCCGGTGGGGGCGGCGGGGGCGGGGGCCACGGCCGGAGAGGGCGATCGCTGCCGGTAACGCTCGCGCCGCTGGGTCAGGATCTTGCGCCGCAGGTCCAGGCCGCCCCAGCGCGTGTCGGCGGCTGGCGGCGCGGGGGCCGGCTCCCCCAGGTCCACCTGCAGGGCGCCCTCGCCGTCGGACTCCGCGTGCAGAGACAAGAAGTCGTCCCCCTCGGGGGCCCGGGGTGCGGGCGGCGGGGGCGGGGGCTGGGCCGCAGAGGGGGCCACGGGTGGGGGCCGCGCTGCCCGGCCGCCGGCGCGGAAGAGGGAAACCGCCATTCTGGGCTCCTCCTCGGGCTGGACGATCTCGCCCTCCTCAATCTCCGAGTCGCCCGGAGGCAGCAGAGGGGGCGGGAGGGCAGCTCCGCCAGCTGTCACCACCTCTACGGAGACCTTGCCTTCCCGACAGGCCTCCGCCTCGGTCCCCACTACAAAGACACGCCGGCGGGTGGCTCCGTCGGCCCTGGTGGAGTCGGCCTGGGGCGGTGTGCCAGGGGCTGGAGTCGGCTGCAAGGGCTGGGGGTCGGGGCCCGGGCTCTCGTCACCTGGGAAGTCCTGGCTCAGGCTGTTGTCGTCGTAGATGCCCGCCAGGGTCTCAGAGATGCGGCTGATGCTCTGTGACAGGCCCTCCTCCTCTTCTTCCTCTTCTTCCTCTTCCTCCTCCTCAGGTGAAGGGGTCCCGGCTGATGAGCTGGGGTTGGAGCCTGTGGGCTCGAAGGGGTCGTACTTCTGCTCCGGAGCAGGCGGTGGGGAATAGGCCTCGTCGGTGGGGTGGAAGGGGTCATAGATATCAAACCGGGGTGCAGGAGGAGCTGGGGGTGCTGGGGGTGGTGGAGGGGGAGGCGGGGAAGGGGAGGATGAGGAGGGCGAAGGGGAAGGGGAGGAGGATGCAGAGGAGGGGGCAGGGGGAGGGGCAGGGCCCCCGTCTCCAGTGCCCAAGGTGAGGAGGTGGCGGGCACAGGTGGGTCGAGAAGAGTCAGACTGCGGAGAAACTGCAAAGGAAGAGCGGAGACAGCAGGGGTCAGGGGCCTGTCCCGGTGTGGCAAGGGGCCCGCAGGCGGGCAGCACCCCGTCCGCTGGGCCCCCTCACTCAGCCCTCACTGCTCCAGCAGGCACTGCGCCCAGTGCTTCATGCAGTCAACACGGAGGACGCTCCTAACAGCTCCATGCGGTAGGTACTGTGACCCAGAGCAGCAGGATCTCCCCTGAGGGCTCAGTCAGCGCGGTACAAGTGACCCCTGGAGGCTGCCCTCTGATATCCTGAGAGGCAAGCAGGCCGGCAACCCAAGACCGCCCTGACCAACAAGAGCACTGATATTCCCACAGGAGGCATGTGCCGGGACTGGAGAGCCAGGTTCCAACCTAGCGCCACCTGCAGGGTCAAGCCCCTCTTGTGGGAATCCATCCCTTTGTACAGAAGGCCTATCAGGAGCCTGAGAAGGTGCGAAGTGGCAGAGCCGGTAAGCCCCGACAGGCTGAGTCCCCGTGTGCCCCCGGCCGTCTGATGAGCCCCATCCCCGGGGCAGTATCTGCTCAGGACTCAGACATCAATGACCCGGCCAGGCAGCGGGCTTTCCTCCCTTATTTCCTCTGCCCTCCCAAGATCTTGCTTTTGAAGCACTTCATGGCCTCCACACCACAAGTCATACACATGTAGAGCCAAGTGACCAGGGCTGCCCCCAGGCCAGGTGACGGGGCCAGGGTTCAGACACACACATCAGAGTTCAGAGGCCACTCTCTCAACCACACGTAACAGCCAGGCTCCTGCACCAGAAGGGACCTCAGCAGGGTCACGTGGACCTCGGCAGGGTCATGCGGACAGCGCTGGAGAAGCCCAGGGCTGAGATCGTAGCACCAGGGGCCACTTTCCACCTGGACCCCAGGCCCCAGCCCTCAACCTCAACCTGCCCACAGGCAAGCGACTCAACCCCTGTCTGCCTCAGTTTCCTCATCTATGAAATGGGAGTCTACTCATTCATTCAGCACTTTTTTCTGATCACTGATTAGGAGCAGTTTGGGGTACTGAGAGTACAACGGCACACAGAGATAAAAATCTCTGCTTTCAAGGACTCTCTGGCCAGGAGCTCTGACAACCCTGGCTGTTATTACAACCACCTCAGGCAAAAACCAAGCCTGCAGACTGAAGCAAAGCAAAACATCTGCTTCTTTACAGTTTTGTTTTGTTTTTGCAAAATAGGACTACAGGTGAGTTTCTTTTCTTTTTCTTGCATTCTTAACACATTCCAAATAAAGACCAAAAAACACCTAAGAAAAACAAGCCCATGGGCTTCGATGGTGATCCGGTGGATAAGAATCCGCCTGCCAATGCAGGGGACAGGGGTTTGATGCATGCCATGGGGCAACTAAGCGCATGTGTCACAACTACTAAACCTGTGCTCCGCAACAAGAGAAGCCACCGCAACGAGAAGGCCACGCAGCACCACTAGAAAGTAGCCCCGCTCCCCGAGTGCAGTGATGAAGACCCAGCACAGCAAAAATAAATAAACCATAAAAAAAAAAAAAAAAAAAAAAAGACAACAGATCATAACCTCAGGATCCTACTGAAGACAGCTATTCCAGACCCACCTATGGATATCACTTTGGCCCAGGGGCCAAATCCCGCCCACCATCTGTTTTAGTAAATCAGGTCTGACTGTAAATAAGTAAATAGGTAACAGTGTCCGCCCACTTGTTTACTTATCCCCTATGGCTCCCGATTCTAAAGGAAGAGGGTGGCCACTGGTGACCCAGGCCTGAGGATTCGGGGCTTTCACTGTCCAGGCCTGGGACTCAACCCTCGGCTGGGGAACTGACAGTCCGCAGGCCGAGTGGTGAGGCCTGAATGAATAAACTTTTTAAAATAATAAAAGAAAAGAAAAGACCCCTGAGGGCCTCCAAGAGTCTGATGGGCCCCCAGCACCATGTTCGCTGAGTCTAGTGGATAAGGAAGTCATCCTGCATATGTGAGGGAAAAAAGAGATAAAACCTGACCTGCT
Organism: Bos javanicus; assembly: GCF_032452875.1. Classification (NCBI taxonomy): domain Eukaryota; kingdom Metazoa; phylum Chordata; class Mammalia; order Artiodactyla; family Bovidae; genus Bos; species Bos javanicus. The sequence goes on along the minus strand of NC_083885.1, from coordinate 56,170,600 downwards.
TCACAGGATGTGCGAGCCTCTGGCAGAACAGCTGCTCACAGCTGACCCAGTGCCCTACCTTCCTCTCCTCCCCACCGCTCCCGATACGTATGGATACGCAGAAGGGAAGACTAAACCCAGGGTTCTCATCAGCGCCCCAGTGACCAGCAGCAGCAAAACTGGGGAATTAGTCAGAGTCCACCTGCAATGCGGGAGACTCTGGAGACGTGGGTTTGACCCCTGGGTGGGGAAGGTCCCCTGGAAGAGGGCATGACAACCCACTCTAGGATTCTTGCCTGGAGAATCCCATGGACAGAGGAGCCTGGTGGGCTGCAGTTTATAGGATTCCAGAGAGTCAGACACGACTGAAGTGACTGAGCGCACACACACACACACACACACACACACACACACACACCCCTGGGCCAGGCCACTCATGGATTAACGAATCCTCTGTGGTGATTCAGACGCCCAGAGCTGGGACACCCTCTGCTCTACAGTGCTCAGGAGTTCAGCCCGCACTGTGTGCGGGGCTGGGAGCAGACACTCCCTCAGACAGGTGCCCACCTTGGAAGAGAAAAACTCCAGCTTTACACAGAGAAGGCCCCAGACCCAGGACCACCATGAAGCAACTGCTGGTGCCACCTCGAGGAAGAACCTTCCCTCTTTCAGACTTTTCTCCCCCTGGAGTCAGCGCTCCTGAGAAGCCCCCATCCCGGAAAGCTGAATTCCTAACACAGCTACACTGATACACAGAGCCCTGGACACGCGCTCACTGCTCCCAGGCACTAGCTCTCATGTCAGTTTCAGCTTTACTTACATCGACACGTGCGTGCTTACAGCCTTTCCTGAAGTCTAGCAGGAAAGACGTTAAGGTACAGGTTTTGTCTAAATGACACCAACAGCACTACCACTGCTACCAGCGACAGCTAAGGCCTCGATTGACCCCTGCCAGGGCGGCCCTGGCCCCACATACCCGTTTTGCCTGTTCTCCAGGCCCTGAGACGGGGCAGCAGGCTGGGTACCGGCAGAGGGACTGGATCCCTGTCCCCAATTCGGACCTCGGCCACCAGCTCCAGCATGTCCTCGCTTCTGCAAGACAGGGAGGAGGGAGCCTCAGAGGTGTGTCCGACCCCCACGCCAGGGCCTCTCCCAGTCCAGCAGCCCAGATACTCACTCGCCAGGCCGCAGGTCCATGTGGCTAGGAACCCAGGTGTCTGGGGGATCCAGGATGCTCACCAGCCCCGCAAGGAGGCCGTCGGCAGCCATGTCCAACACCTGGAATAGGCCAGGAGGGGCTCCACCCTGTCCCTGCTCATGTGAGGACCACACATCCCATTTCCCCAGGCCCCAACCTCTCAGTAACCCAGACTCCTGAGACGCTAAGAAAACACAAGGATCCAACCAATTCCCTCAACGTGACTGCCTCTAGGACCCAAGGGACCAGGCCCTCAGACTCTTCCACACTGCCCCTGATCACCACCCCAGATCCAGGAGACTGGGTCCCCCAGCCCCATCTCTGGGGTCCAGGCCCCAGTGACCTTCCTGCCCCAGCCCCAGGAATCCAGGTACCTAGCCCTGTCTTCTTACTTACTGTAGCCGTGTCAGTCCCCCCGGATTCCTGGGAACGGGGCTCCGATCGTGGGCTCCGGCAGCGCCTCCATCGAAGGCCATGACACCGAGAGCCATCTGGAGAGACATTGAATGGGGGACTAGAGACAGGGGACTAGAGGCAGAGACCTTACACAGCAGAGAAGAAAGAGACCGCCTCGCTCTTGACAAGGGAACCGAGAACATCTGCCTACTTTCCTGGCCTCCATCCCACCATCTCCCAAGCCGGGTCCCACCAACACTTTTCAGAGGCCCCAACTCTCTCACCCGATTTGTGCCCCCAGCCATCTTTGGGATAAAGTCCAGATAGGTCAGCCTGGCCTCTGAGCTTTGCTGTAACCCAGTCTTCACTAGGCTCTCCTGCCAACACCCTCTGCCCGCCAGCCCCAAAGACCCATAACTCAGTCCAGCGGCCTCTGGGTCGTGTACCTGCTGCCTCTCAGGCTTTCCTCTTAACCAGACAGTGCTCCTACGGCCTTAGAGACCAAGGTCACCTGTCACTTCCTCGCAGAAGCCTTCCTGGACTCCATCTCTCCCCACACTACCCTAGCTGGGCTGCCTTGGGTTACCTCTGTGATGGGACTATGTCTCCCCTCCACCAGACTGTGAGCCCCTCCAAGGCAGCCACGGAGGCCAACCCATCTGGGGCTCCCTGTGCCAGCACCAGCGGGGGCACCTGGGAGACCCGGGGAAATCATGTATGAATGAGAGCAGGAGGAAGAACACAGAGATGGGGCAGGAGTCTCGGAGGAACCAGACACCATCATACCTTTATCATTTGGCAGATCCCCCTGCAGGGAACTCCCCACAGCCTGCTGAATGGCTCGCTGAAGGCAAGGTGAGAGGGAAGAGGGTGGAAACAAAGATGAGTCAGAGATGCATGCCAAAGGTCACAAGCTCTGCTGCTAGGAGACAGCCATTCCAGACACCTCTACAACCAGACTCAAACCCTACAGACAGGCCAAGAGTCCTGGCCCCCAACCCGCCTCCTCCGGGGGTCCAGGAGTCAGGGCCCAGGAATCTGGGCTCCCCGCCCCTCCCTCCCTCGGCCCCAGGCGTCTGACAGCCTCACCAGGATAAAAGCAGGAGGAGAAAGCGTAGGGTCTCTGTCTGGCGGACCGTCGCCCCGATCCTCGCCTGACTCTTCCGTCTTCCCTCGAGACTCATCTTCTTCCTCCATGGTCACCTGGTGGGGGAGCGGGACAGAGTCTGGAGTGGAGGCCAGTGGGCAGCGCATGGTGGTGTCAGGTGGCGGAAGGAGACGACGGACGTGGAGGCCTCAGTGGCCTCCAGCACTGCATCTGCTTCAGCATCCATCCTCCCCCAACCCCCACCTCATCCCTGGCCAGCGCTAAGCTCCAGGCCCAGTGCAGACCCTGGAGGGGCTTGGGCAACTCTTTCTGACTTTCAGATACCCCCTCTGTCAAAGGGCAGCCTTCCCAGTATATGTCCACATCCCACTCCCCAGTTCCCAGAGCTTCCCCCACAACCAAACTTTAAGACCCCACAGGAGCCGAGACTTTTTTCTGGCCAGTTGTGATGTCAAATACTGCGTCCGGAAGTCTCAGAAACCCACCTTTCCCAAACTGAGATACGTGCCAGTGTGCTCGCGTGCGCCTCAAATGCCACGCCACTTCCTCAAGCATCGATTTTCCTCAATGGTGAGGGACCCGACAGAATGTATTTAAACACAGAAGATGGAACTAGGATACAATGATCTACAAAACCAGTGTGCCATCTTGAAGATGAAAACACGCATTTCAGGAATGCTGTCCACCAGACACCACAGGAAGCAACCTCCGATCACCTAGCTGCCCCCTTGTATGGAAGTGTGGCTAAAGCCTTTGCGTTGTCACAGAAATTCTTAGGTAACACGCAGAGATTGAAAGATCACTCTTCAGATTGATTGAGGGAGGGGCGGGGCTTGATTAGGGCTTCAGAAAAAGTATTTCACTGTACGTTTCCCTGCAACCATCAAATCTCCTACTCTGAAAACAGCATCCAGTCCCACAGCTCCTAGAAAGCTTCAAAACCCCTAACCCCCAACTCCATCCACTTAACTCCAAGTGGGTCCAATAGGAAACTCTTCTCAAGAGAAAGGAGACTGCCTCCTGACACAAGAGTTAACAGCCCAAGCCCTCTATACAGAGTAACAATAATTATCATTAGCCTTTAATACCCAGGTTTCCCTTACTGTGGTCTCCCCCACACCGCTAGTTGCATACCTGCAAAACAAAGAAACCTCGGTCCTGGTTGGCCTCATCCCAGATTTTCAAAAAGCTCTTGTGCCGCCTCCCAGCTCTCTAAGAGCTTGCACCTCCTTCCCTAACTCCAATAGACACCTCTCATCCTGATCAGGCCCCCACCCCCACCCCCCGGACAGTTCCCGACCCTGGAGCTGCTCTCGGGCACCTCTGGGGGGAAGCACATACTTTGTATGGTAGGGCAGTGTCTTAAGAGGTAAGAGATGCTCAATCAAGAAGTGTTGACTACAGACCTACATAGCCTCAAACCCTCTGTGGTATACAGATCCTCCCTTGTGTATTTAGATATGCCTCAGGCTTTGCAGACACACCCTGGGCTCCTTACATCTTTTAAGACCAGAGAAGCCTCTGCAAACACTGCTTGGTCACTCTAGATCAGTTTCCCAAACTTGGTAGCAATTGAGTGCTTCACAAATAGCTTGTCATCAAAGCAAACTGAACACACAAGGTTCTTCACCATACAGCACAAGTAAATGGAAATATTATTAATGGGACTTGAGTACTACATTCATATGACGGTGTACCCTGGGTCTCAATGAAAAATGTATTTCCCACTGTAGATCAAGGTCAAAAGAGTTTGAGAAGCACTGCAATAGATGGGTCTAGATGATCCTATGGACTTTCCCAGACCAATGTGGACTAATTTTAACTCTCTCTGTAGCCCCAGGGCCATGCAGAATTTTTCAACATTTTGCATTTCAATTACTTTCGAAAGGGCAAGTACAACACAGCCCAGCAAACTTTCCAAATCTCTTCATTGTCTTATTTTCCATGCAATTATCGGGTCCCCAAAGACATTCAAATTTGCTCCAGACATAGAGACGGCACTCCTGCAGTCACACTCAAAGCCACCTAGATGGTTCCAGGTCTTTCTAACTGCCCCAAGCCTTCTGTCACCCAGACTAGACACTCCTCAGACAGCTGGAAACCCATCCACGCCTCTCTGAGAACATCTCAGGATTTGTCTCCTTCCCTTAGTGGGTACATCCGGCTCCTCTGGGTGACTATAAAAGACTTCCCAGTCCTGAAACAGTTCTTCAGAGCCCACCTAAATGGCTCCTACCCATGTAGGTGAGCCGCATCCTTAGGTCAGCCCGTGCACACACTTCCCAGCGCTAACAGACATAGCCCAGGCGCTATAGTTGGCTCTGCAGATACTCTCCAGCTCTTGCAGATCTCTTTAACCCCTGGGACATATCTCAAGATCTCAAGATGGCCCCAGAACCCTCTAAACAGACCCTAGCCTCCGGTCAGCTCATAAAGACGCTCAACAGTGCCCACAGAAATGACCCAAGGCAGCTATATGATGGAAGGCAGGCTTCAGTCTCAGGCCAGGCCCTGTGGACGCCCCCAGTCCTCTCGGGGACGCCCCGTGGATGCCCCCCGGCACCACAGACGCGTCCCGGGGCCTTCAGAAGGCCCCTCTCTGGGCGCCAGCTTCTGCCACCGCTACCGGGCCCGAGGCCACCCAGCCAAGCCCTCCAGGCCCTGCGGCGTGCCGGGAGGACCCCTGGACAACTAGCGACCCGACTCCGCCCCGCCCACCCCAATAGGCCCGAGCCCCGCTGCCCGGACCTCAGCCGCCATCTTACCCCGCCGCTCGGGCTGCGGCTCCGGCCCCGGCGCGGGGCGGGGCGGGCTGGGGCGGGGCTCGCGAGCAGAGGGAGGGGAGGGGTGGAGCTAAAACGCCGCCGAGCTTGCCGGGACTTCAAGTACCGAGCACGGTGCGGCGAAGGCTGGTGAGAAGGCTCCGGACTCAGTTTCCCGGCAGCCAACGGGACACATGGGCAGGGTGCGCGCGATGCACGCCGGGAGGCGTAGTCTGCGCGTTGCCTTTGCCGCGCGGGGACAGCAAGGAGATGAGGGGTGAAGTGGGCGGGGTTGCGGTAGCCCGCGATTAGGCCCCATAGTGCCCTGCACGCGCGCGGAAAGAGCGGCGGAAAAGGAAGTTACGTAAAGAGCGGTCAGCCTGACAGAAGCAAGGGAGTTGTAGTTCCGCGGAGTGTGCCGTAGGGAAAAAAATGCAGGACTGGTTGGGAGCTGCCCCGCCTACATTCTAGGGATCCCCGAATCCCGATACCAAGTCCTCGCTAAATTTAGAACCTAGGAGCCCGACCCTACAGCCTCCTCTTCATTTAGGACAGAAAAGCCCACACTCCTCTCACTCAGAGCAGAGTATCCGAACTCATATTTCCCTCCTCCATGGGACTGTTGTTCAGCCGGTAATGAATCCGCCTGCAATGCGGGAGACCTGTGTTCGATCCCTGGGTTGGGAAGTTTCCCTGGAGGAGGGCATGGCAACCCCCTCCAGTATTCTTGCCTGGAGAATCCCCACGGACAGAGGAGCCTACAGTCCATGAATCTGGCGGGCTCAGATTGCGTCCATGGGGTCGCAAGGAGTCGGACATGACCTAACGACTAAGCACACATGGGACTCAGAAGTCTGAGCCCTTCTTGCGTTTTAGATCCAGGAGTCAGGCCCTTTGGTCTTCCACAGACCATTCCTGGTCTCAAGCAAATACCTTACACTAACACAGGTGTTCGGGTTCACTAACTCCCTCGGGTCCAGAACTTTCGGTCCCTAGCCCCTGCAACTACTGGATCCAAGAGTCTGGGTTCTCAGATCTCTCCTTTACCGAACCTAGTACTAAGGACCCCCTGGCCCCCTCCTTCCAAGGATCCAGGAGTTCAAACATTCAGCGCTATTCTCTCCTAGGGACTCAGGGGTCTGGGCTTCCCTCCTAGAGACCCTGGGGTCTCAGCTTTCTCCTCTCTCATGACCCAGACATCTTGACCCTAGACCGTTCATAACCCAGGCATCCCGGCTTGAGCGAGCTGGCTCATGAATTAGGAATGCAGTGATCTCACGGCCCCTCCCTGCCCAGCTAGCCGCTGTCCCCCTCCAGGGCCCCATCTTCCCTCCCAGTCTGTCTTCCGCTTGGCTGGGACAGCAGGGACCGGAAGCCTGGGTCCCTTAGCGGGCGGAGCCTCTAGCATCCAGCCCAGACATCCGGGTCGGGAGCTTGGCTAGGATCCCAGGTCGGAGGCTGAGCTTCCCCTCAAGACTTGCTACTTTCTCGGAGCGCGCCTATATACGGCCGAGCGCGAGTCCTTGAGCTCCGCCTACTAGAACGAGGCCTCTGGGATGGCGTCCTAAGAAACTGCATCCCTGGGTTTCTTATTTGCATAGCCCCACCCCGAACGAGCTTCTCAACCCGTCCGCCGAGAGAATGAGGCCTTTATTAGCATAGCTCCGCCCCCAGGAGGCCCGGCAGCCGAGAGCGCGTGGCGCTGCTCCGGGTGAGCACAGCTCTCTGTTAGCATTCTCCAGCTCCACTTGGAATTCCCCTTCTTGGCGAACGCCTGTCGCCTACCCTTATTAGCATAGCTCCTCCTTTTCCCAGGCCTTGCCTCCTCCTTAAGTGTCCGGAGACACAAGCCTTTCTCGCTGGAGCTCATGATTATGCAGTAGCCTTATTAGCGTGGCCCGCCCCTACGCCCCGCCCGGTTCCCCCCCAGGCGGTAGCGGCGGCAGAGGCAGCGGTGGCGACATGAGCAGCGGGGCGGCGTCCGGGACAGGGCGGGGGCGGCCCCGGGGCGGGGTGCCGGGACCCGGGGACCCCCCACCCAGCGAGACACACAAGCTGGTGGTCGTGGGCGGCGGCGGCGTGGGCAAGAGCGCGCTGACCATCCAGTTCATCCAGGTAGAGGGCCCTCACCAGGGGGGGTGCCCCCGGGACCTAGAACTGAGCCCTTTGCGGGATCCCAGATCTCCCGTTGCCCCTCGATCCATCACTCAACCCCTCCTATGAGGCCCTCTAATCTTAAAAGAAATCCCCTCAGATGTGACTCTGAGCCCCTTGGGGCCTCCACCCCCCACACACGAGGGACGTTCCTCCTGTACGTGTGTCCTGAGACCCATCACCCCATCCCTAGTAATCAGAACCCCACTTCCCTGCTGACCTGACCCTGAGTGCCTCCTGGGAGCACCCTAAATCCAGAAGTCACCCCATCCAGACCCTAAGCACTCTCATGGGCCCCCACCCCCACCAGGTGCCACCTCCCCCAACCCTGAGCCCCATCTCCCCCAAATCCCAGATCCCAGCTTCCCAGAACCTAACTGGGAAAACGCCCCTGAGATTCCCCTAGTCAGATTCTGCCCTCTGGCCATTCCAGAGAACTCTGAGATCCCAAGTTCTGGGAATCCCCCATCCCCTGAGACCGATACCCTCCCCCCTGCCAGCCTTCCCCAAGGAAAACCAACCACTCCTCCATCTTGAGTCGTCCTCCACTCCGATTCCCCGATTCCCTCTCTGAAAATCTGGCTAGTCCTCAAATCATCTCCATGGAGGAGGCCCCCAGATTCTTGACACCCCCGACAGACCTGCCCCTTGAGAGTGTCTCTGATAGCTTAAATACGTCTCCAGGGTCTTTAAGACTCTCTAGACTCTATATTCTAGGGCAAATCTCCCAGATGCTCCTGAGCCCAGCCCCCAGTTCTCACCATTGAGCTTCCCCTTTGCAGACACACCCCTCAGTCCCCTAGGGCTAGATCCCTCCCTCACCAAACACCCCTCTAACAGGCAGAATGCAGCCTGCAGACCACCAGCTGCCAGGTCATCACTTCTCTCCTGAAAACCCACCTCTGCGTGGGAAACTTCCACCCCATTGCCAGGGGAAACCCTCCCACCTCAGAGAAACCCAAGAAAGGTGTCTGTCTGCTACTGAGATGCTACCGCAGAGCTCTCCCACCAAGAGACCCCGGCCAGCACCTGCCCGGGAGCCCCTGTCTGTGTAGAGAAAGGCCCCAGCCCTGGGCCCCTTGCACCCAGGGGCAGACCCAAAACTGGCCCAAAGCCTGGCTGGAGGCGGGCGGGACCGGGCAGGAAGGGAGGGGCCGGCCTGCGGGCGGGGCAGTTTCTCGCCGCCGGATTGGAACCCGGACCTTCCCTTGGGAGGAGACACTGCCCGAGGAGGAGAAGGGGGAGGAGGAGGGGGTGAAAGGGAAGAGAAAAAGGAGGAGGAGAAGAGAGAGCTAGACAGGCAGATTCTGCACAAGAACAGTTCCCAATAACCAAGCACCTACTATGCCCAAGTGATGTGTTAAATACTGAACAGGGGTTTTCCCTGAATCTCACAAACCCTGGATTAAGCCTACAGCTATTTTTATCCTCATTTTCCAAATAAGAAAACTGAGGTTCAGAGAGGGGAACTGATTCAGAGAGGGAAGTGATTCGTCCAGTGCCACACAGCCAGGATGTAATGACGATGCCAGGAATGTACTTTATGCCAGAAAAAGAGAGAGAGGACCAGGAGACAGAGAGAAGAGCCTGGGGAAGGCAATGGGAAGACCCAGAGACCCAGAGAGAGGGAGACAAACTCAGGGGCGGGAAGAGACCCAGAAGGAAGGAGGCCGAGAAAGCCAGGGCTTGGAGGCCGGGCTGCGTCACCTTGGCTGGGACGCCGCACTAACGAGGTCCTCTCCCCATCCCACCAGTCCTACTTCGTGTCTGACTACGACCCCACTATCGAAGACTCCTACACGAAGATCTGCACTGTGGATGGCGTCCCAGCCCGGCTAGACAGTGAGGGCGGCAGGGGCGGCGGTGGGGGCAGGGTGGCAGGGCTGAGGGCTCGTGGGGGTGGCTGGCCGGACCCCCGTCCCCTTGGAGACCCTTCTCCCTCTCTCTGCAGTTCTGGACACCGCCGGCCAGGAGGAGTTTGGTGCCATGCGGGAACAGTACATGCGTGCGGGCCATGGCTTCCTGCTGGTGTTTGCCATTAATGACAGGCAGAGGTGAGAGTGATGGTATGGGGGGGGTCGGCAGGGGGCGCAGGGAGAGAGCAGCTGGCTGGACCTCTGGCTTCATCCACAGTTTCAACGAAGTGGGCAAGCTCTTCACGCAGATCCTTCGAGTCAAGGACCGAGACGACTTCCCCGTCGTGTTGGTTGGCAACAAGGCGGATCTGGAAACACAGCGCCAGGTCTGGGATTCCCCTCTACCCCCGACCCCAACCCCATCTCAGTCTGGGAGGTTCCTTCTGGCGCCACCTCCTGAGGCTCCTCACGTCAGCATCCTCCTCTGACTCCCTCGGTCTGCAGCCACACACCCCACTAGTCATAGCTTCTGAGTCCCCAGCATTGCCCACACGGGAGTTCTCAGGAGAGGTGGCTGAATGGTAAAAAGGAAAAAGGGTGTCTTTCCCAGGGTCTACCAGCCCCAGTGTTGTTCTGTCCTGACCCCTCCTCTTGTTCCCACCTGGAGCCTGGCCTCGGCCTCCTCTGGATTTCTCCCCTCCAGTCAACCTCCCACTCCACCTGCCCCTCCCCTGCTCACACCCCAGCTCAGCCACCTGGCCTTTGATGCCCACCCCTGCGGTCCTGTCCTTTCCTTCCTCTGCTCTCACCATTTCCCTATACACACAGACTGTGATTTCCACACAGAACTCATCTTTTCGATTAAGGCCTTGGAGCTTTGCTTGGGTCTCTGCTGGGAACACCCTGACTTTTCTCTGCCTGACAACTCAGGAAGGTCTGTGGCGCCTTCTCTTACTCCCTACTTACATGGCACCCAGCCCCTTGGGCTCCTCTGTCGTGATCACCCCGGACCTTTTCCTCTACACTTGAGCCTCCACAGTACGTTACCCCAGTTAGAGCACACAGTCTGTCTTTCTGCCTCCCTGCCGGCTGGGACTAGCCTTGACAGCAGGCACCTGACTCCTCCGTATGCCCCCCGTGCCCCAGGTCCCTCGATCTGAAGCCTCCACCTTCAGTGCCTCCCACCACGTGGCCTACTTCGAGGCTTCTGCCAAACTGCGCCTCAACGTGGATGAAGCCTTCGAGCAGCTGGTGCGGGCTGTCCGGTGAGCTGAGCCCCCTTCCCGTGATCCTCCTCGTCCCCTAAGCCCCTACTCCACCCAAACTCACCAGCCTCTTCCCACAGGAAGTACCAGGAACAAGAGCTCCCGCCCTCCCCGCCCAGCGCCCCCAGGAAGAAGGCCGGAGGTTGCCCCTGTGTCCTTCTGTAGGGACCAGCTGCTCTCGCTGAGCCCCCTTCCCGATCTGGGTCTCCCAGGACACACTACACCCCCACCCGCGATTCCTGGCCTCCCCCAGGGGGCCGTGACCACCCTGTGCCTTCTGTCACCGCTGCCTTCCCCCACCCGAGCCCCAGGGTGAGGGCTCCCGGGCACCCGGGTCACTGCTGTATATAACTCCCCTCCCCAGAGAAATAAACGTCACTGCCAAGGAGGTGTTTTTTTATAAAAGGGACCGGGTGAACTCCAGGCCTGTGCACACTTGCTAAAGCCTAGCGCCACCGAGAACCATCAGATCTAAGACCCTTTGCTCAGGGCAGAGACAAGCTGAGCCAGCCATCTGACCCCCACTTCCTCTCTTAACAGATTCTACCCTTTTCTGTCTCAATGGGCATTTTGTTGGGATGAGGATTAATATTTGAGGGGGGACTTCCCTGGCAGTCTAGAGGTTAAGACTTTGCCTTGCAAGGCAGGGAGTATGGGTTGGATCCCTGGTCAGAGAACTAAGATTCCCACAGGCAGGCAGGCAGGGAGGAGCTGGTGACCGGGGCTGGGGTGGGGGTGGGGGGGCGTAAATAAAAAAATCTTTTTTTCTGGGAAGTTCTAGAACTGCACTTTTCAGTCTGGTAGCTGGAAGCTATATGTGGCTATTTAAATTAACTTCAATGTAAAAACTCAGCTCCTGAGTCACACAGCCACATTCAAAAGCTCAGTATTCACACGTGTGACTTAGTGGCTACTACCCACACCCTAGCCCCACCGCCGTGGGTGGGGCACATACACAATATTCTCATTACTGCAGACAGGTCTGTCGGACAGAAGTGGTGTTCTAGGAGACCTTGGAGATGAGCAGCAAGTGCTACGAACCGTGCCCACCTGCCTCCCACCTCCAATGTGTACTGAGAAAGGCGGTTTGGTTGCGCAGGGGAGAAGGAACAGGTGGGCTGAATGGTGTTTAAGCCGCAGACAGGCAGGTTCTCAGTTCCAGAAAGGTCTCGGTTGGGCTGACGTCTGACTCTCAACCTTGAATTCAACTGGAGGCTGGTGTGGAGGAACCTCCCTGCCAGCCTCTCCTCTGGGGGTGGGGCCGAAGTGTAGGGTGACAACGGTTTGGGGATCAGGACCCCCAATTCTGTACCGCAGCTGCTAACTTCGAAGACTGGAGCCAGAACCGGAGAACACCACTCCCCCATCGCCCAGGCCCATCAGAGAGGCCATCTTTTTTTTTTTAATATTTCCTTATTTGGCTATACCAGGTCTGTTTTGGTATGTGGGATCTAGTTCCTGGACCAGAGATCAAACCCAGGCCATGTGCACTGAGAACTCAGTCAGCCACTGCACCACCAGAGAAGTCCCAGACAGACCATCTTTGAACTCCAACACACCACACCAGAAATCTCAACCAAGATGTCTGTGTCTCCTGGAACTTTGGTCCCCACCTGACTACTGTTAACAGTCAATGATCTCTTCCCCCTACCCTCACATTGGCTAATTCTCAACAGAATCTCTGGGCCCTGATCCCAAAACGCTCCCTTCACACCTACCCACCCACCCCAGAACCTGCTTCCTGGTTCTGGGGTGGACGATGACCCCACGTGGCCCCTGGCAGCAGGCTGCCTGGGTTCCAATCCGGCGCTGACTCTCCTAGGCAAGTGCCTTTGTGCGTGCTTCTCAGTTTTCACATCTACAGAGTGGGGGAGACTGCAGTTGCTTCCCATGGCCACAGGCCTTTCGGAACCAAACCTGCACCCAGAGGATGAAAGCAGGGCCTGGGAGGTACTCCGCGCTCAGGAGCAATGACAGAGTTCTCCAGTCTTAGAAGCATGAAGGTCCCTCTGTATTCCAGATTAGAACAACGATTAGCTAAAGATCCCTTTCCGGGTTTCATTATCACAGAATCCTTGGCCTGGGTTCAACCTTCCGCCCTGGGAATAAGCGTGGCTCAGATGTATTGTGCTGCGTTTCCCCTCCCTTCCCCAGTGTCCACTCCCCCAGAAGAACCTCTGTTCAGCAAAGGCCTCCCCTTGTGGGACGGGGATGTTTCATTTAAGATCTGATATCTCCACCTAAGCCCCAGTCAGGGGCGAGCTCCTCTCAACAGGAACCAGGGGGGCCCCTGCTAACTCCTCTCTCCCCGGCTCCTACCAGTCTCGCCGCTAGCGGTCTTTTCTGTGTGGTCTAATGGGGTTAAGTTCTGGCTGGGACACCTCGTTTCTCAGAAGACCAAGATGCACTCTGAGAAAGTGACGAAAGCTACTGCTTGCCCCTAAAAAAGGCACAGATACAAAACCCACATGACAACTGGCAGGCCATTTTTGGAAAGTTTGCAGCCACCACCATGCCAAAGCTGGTCAGACAACAGCAAAGAGGCTGGGCTGGCCCAGTTGGCATCTGCCTAGGTGAAGTGTGTGCCTGTGAGTCTCAGGTTCCTGCCCTCCCCTGGGCTTAGCAGGGCTTGTCAATGATTTCAAATCCCTTGGGGGTTTTAATGTCCCTTGCTTTATCCATCTTTATAGTTCTTTGCTTCTCCTCCCTTTTCGTCATCTCTTGGACTGCTACCAAACCTCTCAGGGTCTCCTGCTATGCACTGAACAGTGCTTCAAACAAATAGCTTTCCTTTTTGACAGAAGCCCGTTTTACAGATCACAAAGCTGAGGGTAGAGGCTATTATCCAACTTGTCTGGTCAATGCTGGAGCTGATATAGGATTTGGACAGTTGAATTCTGAAGGCCAACCACAGGGTAATTCTGTCCCCAAAGGGATGATACTGCCTCCGCAGGTCACCTTCTGAACATTTCTTCTGAATTCTACCCTGGATCTCTACTCTGGGACAATCCAGGGAACTTTGGTCCCAATTTGACATCAGCAGCCCAGAATCCAGAAATGTGACTCCCTCACAGAGGCTGCACTCATGTGCTATAGGTCAGAGTTCAAGGGCACTAATGACTCATCTTAATTCCATGATTCTAGAAAGTAAATGGCTCATCATTCACTCTGTCATGGTCCTCAAATGTTACTAGCAGTCCTCCATTCTATAAAACCAGGTCTCTAAAATTTATCACATTGGTTATGATCTAGCCAATATCCAAGGTTCTAGAAGAGGGGTTCTTCCTCAGTTTCATCTGGAAGAGAATCTAGTATGCTGATAATCCACCTTACACTTTCTGTTGGGTCTCTACCCATTGACCAGCCACCCTCAACGCTGACTCCAGAGTTCTAAAATACCAATGGTCTCCTTTTGAGGATGCGTCCACGACTAGAACAATGGCTTACTCACTACCTTATAGGCTGGTATAGTAGACACCAGGTGACCTCCAAATTGTTAACATTCTTATTCTACAACATTGTTCCTCAAACTTGAATGCGTATTAGAATCCTCCCAGGATTTTATTTTAAAAATGGGTTCTGACTCAGGGCTGAGAAAGAACCCAAGAGTCTACATCTCTACCAGCTCTTTGAGGATTCCAGGAAGGCGTGAGAATACAGGAATTCACATTCAACTCTGCAGGCTGACCTCTAAAATGCCAACCCACTTAGGATCTTAACCCTACCTCAAGTTTGAGAACCCTCAAGCCTACCTCAGGGAGCCAAGAGAAACCTGGTTAACTCCTGACACCCATCACGGCCTGGACTGGTTTAAAGGTAACACCTCCAAACTCATATACTTTCCCCTTCACAAAGTAGAGCTTGATTCCCCTCCTTGAGTGTGTGCTGGGTTTAATGACCCCCCTCCAATGAACAGTGTGGCAGAAGCAGTGGAGCACACTGTCTGAGGTTAGGACGTAAAGATTAAGTGGCCTCCTCCTTGATCTCTCCTTTCAATCACGCGCTCTGGGGGAAGCCAGCTGTCACGTGTGGAAGACTCTTCAGCCATCCTATAGGCATAGTCCACACAGCAAGCAACTGAGGCCTCCAGCCGAGAGCCACATGAGAGAGCCACCTTAAAGCAGATCCTTCAAGCCCAGTCAAACCCATGAGGGCTGAACCCTCATGACTGACCCTAATACCACCCAACTAACTGGCTCCCAAATTCCTGAACTCAGAAACCTTATGATAGAAATGTTTGTTGTTTTCAAGGTATTAAGTTTTGGGGTGGGCTAATTTGTTACACAGCAAGACATAATGGAAAACAGTGACCCCAGCCCAACCACCTTCCAGGGCTCTAGAAAAGCCACATTCCAGATTCCAGACTCTGCCCATGCCACCCCCCCTACCCCGCCCCACCATGCCGCAGGACAGAGGCACTCCAGCCAGCCGATAAAGTGTTTGCCGTTGGGTTTTCGTTTGGCTGGTTGTGTGTACACAGTGTATACAAGTTGAGTTGTACAGAAGCCCAAGAAAGAGCAAGAGACGAAGGGTGGTGGGGAGATGGGAGCAGAGGGGTTAGAGAGAGGGAGGAGGAGAGAAGAGACTGATAAAAAATAGAACCACATCCAGATGACAAGGGGATGGGGGTGGAGGGAGCAGACACAGACAAATCGCAGTAGAAAAGGAGTGGGAGGGGTAAAGGGAGGGGACCCTTCTCCCCCCTCCACCTCCCCAGACCCCCGCCCCAGGTATGTACAATAAATAAGATTAAAAATAATTAACAAGATGCGTTTGCCCCCTCCCACCCGACGCCAAATGCCCTGGGGAGGGAATGGCCTTTAGCAAAGATCTTGGCCTGTGAGGGAGGGCTTGCGGGGAGGGGGAAGGGGTCCCCCAGCTCTCTGAAGCCGCCCCGCCCCCCTCAACCATACATAGACTTTTCCTATACATTATGTACAAGGTGGAGGGGCTGGGGCTATGGCCATGGAGGCGGGGATCGGGGCAAGGTGGGGGAGGGAAACCGTTACTAAATAGACATTTATACATATATATAAATAATTTCTCTGTACACCCGACAGTGGGAGGAAAGGGGAGGGAGTGGAGAGGGCTTGGGAAGTGGGGGGAGTCGAACTCTGAACCCTGCCCTGTGGGGGCAGCACGGACACACCCTGACCAGTGACCCCCCCTTCCCCAGCAACAGGGCCCAGGGGTTAACTCCTGAGGGCACAGTTCTGTCCCCATTCTTGGTTCATGGAGGAGGGGCCCCCCCCCAGGCCAGGGTGGGGTCACCCGCAGCGGCTGTGGGCCTGTGCTTGGGCCAGCAGGTCGCTGAAGGAGTCAAAGAGCTGTTCAAGCCACGGCTGATTCCGCATGCACTGCTGGACTACCTCCTCCTGGCCTAGGTCCTCCGCGCCGCCCTCGATGGCCAGGGTCTGTAGGGGATTAAACGTAGATCTGGGGTGGGAGGGGGCTGGGGGCCTCGGGGTCAGTGTCTCAGGGAAAAGGGGGCTGGGAGTGGGACTCCTGGGTCTGAGGGAAGACGGGTCGGGGACCTGGACTGCCAGGGTCCAGCCAGGAGCCTGTGATGGGCAGAATCCCAGAGTGATACGTGCGGGGCGTGCATGGGCTCACCTGGTCCCGGCAGCGCAGGAAGGTGTGGTACTTATAGTGGTGGAGTGAGTGGTAGAGCGTATAGTATCCCGATTTGTCCAGTTCAACCTTGAACTCCTGGGCAAGTGGAGAGGAGAAGCCTCAGTCACCCTGCCCAGCACGAGGCAGCCCCTCCTTCCACGCCCCGCCCGGACCCCGCCCTCCCACAAGGCCCCGCCCCTGACCACACCTCTCTCAGGCCCCGCCCCTGACCCACACACCTCCAGTCTAGGCCCCGCCCCTGTCCCCCCACCTTCCCGTCCAGGCCCCACTCTCCGGTTACCCATCGCACCTGGGCTCGGACCACGCTCCTCTTGAGCTTGCTGAGCGTCTTGCGGTTGTAGGGTTCCCCAGCTGGCCGCAGCCGCACAGCTCCCTCCTCGGGGGAGCCCTCCCCACTCTGCTCCACTTGTAGCTGGGGGAACGTGTGCAGGGCGTCCTGCAGGAATCCGGTGGATCAGGGGGACCTCCCTGGACCCGCCCACCCCAGACCCACCCACCTCCCCGGTTCTCAGATTCCGAGTGGTCAGATGCCTGGGTTTCACCCAGAAAACCCATCAGAAAAGACACAAGCATCTTGGTTTCCTCCAAGGACGGCAGAAACCTAGGCCAGGCTGGTGACCCTTATCATGTGCTCTGTGGCTCAGCCCAGGCCTTCCCGAGACAGCTAACATCCCACCCAAGCTTCTAGAGTCACTTGCACGTCCTACTCAAAATTCTGAGTTGGCCTGAAACCCAGAATCCCTAACATCCACCCCAGAATTATACAACCAGACTCATATTCCATCCCATAATGCTCAGACATACCCTAATGTTCTACCATGTAAATTTTTTTTTTTTTGGAGAGGCGGGGCATGCCAACAAGACTTACAGGATCTTAGTTCCCTGACCAGGGATTGAACCTGTGCCCTCATCAGTGAAATTATGGAGTCCTAAACACTGGACCACAGGGAATTCCCATTACAGCGCAATTTTTAATCCTAGCACAACACCCAGCCCTGTCTTCTCAGAGCCAGACGAATAGTCAATCCCAGGCTTCTCAGAGTCATCCTGACATCCCACCCAGAGTTCCTGAACCAGATTACCCCATGTTTTCATAGTTAGGCTAATATCTCAATCAGAATTTTTAGAGCTAGCCTAAAATCCATCCCAGAATTCTCAGAACTAGACTAACATCCCCCCCAACAAACCTTCAGGGCCAGACTAATATTCCACGGCTGAATTCTGAGCTGTCCTGATATTTCACAGCCCAATTCTCAGCACCACACTAACATCCCCACTAGAATTCTCAGAGCCAGATTAGTGTTATCTCCCAGAATTTCCGGAGCCACCCTAACATCCCATCCCAGAAGGGAAATTACATAGACAACTTCATGCTCGAGCCTGAAATTCAAAGAGCCTGAATTATGTTGACAAGAGAAGCCATCAGAATCTGCTCGACACTCTGCTCCAGCGAGCCCTGGGTCCAGGTCCTAGTTCACCTTTTGTCCCCAAATTTGTACTGCATAACCATGCTCTGCTGGGCCTGCCCAGCAGCCCAGCCCAGACCTTGACAATGACCCCTCCAGGCCATCGCAGCTTGTCTCTATCTGGGTGGGTGGGGATGCTGGGCCCAGAGATCCCCATGGAACATCTCAGCCTTCCACTACTCTCCTGACCAAGCCTGAGCCTTCCAATGATCACCCCCTCCAGGGCCCAAAGCTCTGGGAAGGAGCACAGTGGCTGACGTGCACGTGTCTCCTCTGGGCCTGAGCTCTGGGTCCCAGACACCGCTTGCCCAGCCCCCCAAGCACCTGCAGGGCTGGGCTCAGCGACAGCCGCTTCAGGACTTTTTTCTTGTGCTCATTCAGGAGGCCATCAATCTTCCGCATGGGTGGGAGGTACAGCTCGTCTGAAAGGGGAGGAGGGACATCAGAAAAGCTTAGCCCCACGACAATACATGGTGGGAGGAAAGCAGGGGTTAGGGGTCTGCGTCCACTTACCATGTGTGTCCTCCAGGGCCTGGATCATATCTGGGTCAAGTGCCGTGCTCACCAGCATCTCCACATAGCTCCGGTACATTTCCCGCATCGCCCGGGTCTTCAGCAGACGCCCAGGTACTGCCCGCTCTGGGGAGAAAAAAAAGGAGACATGGATCCATTATTCCAACTTCTGAGTCCACTGAGGGAAGACGCTCCAATACCAGGACAATAACTCTAAGGGTGAATCACAGGTACCATCACGAGCTCAGCCTGGCAAGTCAGGGAAAGCTATTAAAGGTCATACAAGCACCAAATCTTGAGATCTGAAAGAGAATTCCAGGTCGGTGACCTTTGTGTTTGACCAGTTCCACAAAGTTTCTGTAAAGTCTAAAGCAGCAGCAGAATTGGTTTCCAAACCAGTGAATCAAGTCTGAGAGATCAGATCACAAAGGGCAAGGTTGAGGGAGGAGGTGGGAACTGAGACTGCAAAGGTTAGTGTAGGCCAGACCACATGGGGCCTCCAAGATGAGGTGCAAAGGGCAGGGGCTTTTTTAGGGAGGGGTCCCAGGGAGCCATGGGAGAGAGCTGTGAGCAGGGAAGGGTGAAGGTAATTGGAGAGCAACCTCTCCGAGGCCATGTTGATGGATCGGAGAGGGAGACCAGAGGCCAGGGCAATGGAGCAGCTGAGAAAGAACAAGGCGGGGATGGGGCTGGAGGGACAGGTACAGAGATTTTGAGGGGCAGGAGGGCCAATGTCTGGGCCAGGGCTGTGGGACAGGGCAGTAGGGTGGGGACAGTTGGGGTTGGAGGGGTGGGACTGGAGGTTTCCGAGCTGCAGAGGTGAGGGAGGGGCCTGGAGGGTCTGGCCTAGTAAGCGGGTGGCTAGTGGGGCTGCATCTGAGATACAGAAACCAGGACCTGCTCCATGAACTCTGGAAGGGGGGTGGGGGTAGGCTGGGAGGATGGCCAGGGTAAAGAAAGGAGTCTGAGGCTCACGAAAGTGGAGGGAGCCGGCCAAGTGAGAGGTACGGAAGGTCAAGCAACAGGATGGAAGATCATCTTCTTACTTTTTGTAGTGCATGCCACCTGGCTCATGGGATCTTAGTTACCTGACCAGGGATGGTTCCCCGGGCTTCTGCGGTGAAATCTCAGAGTCCTAACCAGAGAATCCCCCAAAGATAGCACTGGAGGGACACCCACTAGCAACTCAAGAAGGAGTAGCGGGGAGAAAACAGAAGCAGGGGGCCCACGCATGAGAAGACCCCAAAAAATCCCTTAGGAAGAGGCCCGAGAAATGACCGCCTGATTTATCCACATGGACGGTCCTCGCTGACAGCAGTTTCAAAAGCCCAGAGTGACCACCTGGCAGCAGAAGTTAGACCCCGTCAAGCCTCGGCCTGAACCTTCCTATGGCTCCTGTCTCGCTCGTGATAAAATCCTGCCAGTAGGGCTGCAAAGTCCCAAGTTCCTTGTCTCTCCAGGATCTGGTCTTGTTCCTTCTCTGCCCTCACTTCCTCCAGTGCCTGGCCTCTTTCCTGATCCTCAGACACGCCCAGTCCAGAATGTTCTCTCCCCTAATGTCACACCACCCCAGCCCTGTTGCCTTCAGATCTTGGCTCCAATGTCACTTCCAGAAACCTTCCCCTACTCCCCCCTCTCCTGAAAATAATCACCCAGGATCCCACTCGGATCCTGTTTACCAGATTTATTTTTCTCTACTGCCCTTAATCCCAACCAGCCTTACACTGATGATTTTTCATAGTTTTCTATGAAATTCTATTACATAACCTCTTTATCTGATCAACTCCCCCAGAGAGTCGGTAAACTCCCATGGGGATACATGTTTTTGTCTATTCTGTTCAGGGTTAGAACCCCCAGTTCAGGGCACATAGTAGGTGTTCAGTTAACATCTGCAGAAAGGGACTGAGAAAGCCAGATTGAGAGTGGACTAAAGGAAGGGAGGGCACAGCCCCTTTTTAGAACTTTCATTGTGAATCCAAGGAGACACATCAGCTTCTAGCACAAGGAGAGTCACCAGTCTAAGACCAGTGAGAGGGTTGGTCTGAGGTCTCCTTGTCTGGGCAGAACCTTCAGGGCACCCAGACAGGAGTCAGGTTCACCCTGCCCTGGAGGGGCTCCTGGTCAAACGGGGTGAATGGACAAAGAACCAGACTGAGAGAAAGATACTGACCCTTGGCTGGGGAACAGCTTCCCCAAAGGGTGTAGAATTTATTTTTTATTTTTTTTTAGGGTGTAGAATTTAGATTCTCCCATTTCATAGGTTCAGAAAATTCTGGGCTGTCCATATAGGTTCACAGCAGCAGTAGCCAAAAAGTGGAAACAGCCCAAATGCCCATCAACCAGTCCACAAATAAAATGTGGCATATCCAAGCTATGGAATAGTATTTGGCCATAAAAAAGAATGAAATACTATAAACAACTATGTATAATAATAAATAAGCTACAGGGATATACTGTACAGCACAGGGAACACAACCAATATTTTAGAATAACTTTAAATGGAGTATAATAAAAATGTTCAATCACTATATTGTACACCTGAAACTAGTATTGTAAATCAACTGTAGTTCAATTAGAAAAAAAAAGAATGAAGTACTGATACACACTACAACATGGATGAACATCAAAAACACGCTAAGCAAAGTTGCTAGTGCTTCAGGAGCGCACATCGTGTGATATCCCTTACGTGAAATATACAGAATAGGCAAATCTATAGAAATTAGTAAATTACTGGTTGCTTAGGGATGAAGAGGGGGAGTAAGGGAAGTGATGGACAAAGGAAGCAGGGTGTCTTTTAGGGGCAATGAAAATATTCTAAAGTTGATTGCCAGATGGATACACAGCTCTGACTACACTAAAAGTCAAAAGAATTAAACTGTTTTAAGAAACAAGTCCTGCAAATCTGGGCCTTTGGTTAAGCTCCTCCTTTGCCAGCATCTTCCCCTGAGCCAGCTGTAACTGGCCAAGGGTGCCTCCACCTGGTCAGATTGAGCCCACCACCCACAGAAGACTGGATTTCCCAGGCTCCTTTGCAGCTAGGTGTGGCCATGTTATGAGTTCTGGCCAGTGGGATGAAGAGGAGACAGGATGTGGGCCATTCCCAGATCTGGCACTGAGCTGGAAGGCCAGTCTATCGCTACCCTTGGGTCCTTTCCTACTGGCAGGACTGCAGCTGTGGGGCTGCTGGGCTATGCCTCTCACCACGTGCTCGACGACAGCAAGCTTGGGGGCAGCAGAGCAACAAGAGGAAAAGAAACCCAGACCTGGACAACCTTGAGAGGAGCCTCTTATGCTCCACAAATCTTCTACTTCATCAGGATTTCGATGGAAAGAGAATTAACTCCATCTCTCTCATTTGACTGACGAGCTGTATGTTTAGCCTCCATTAAAACAGCTACCCCTGCACTACACCTCAAAGAGTAGGTGACCTTGGGCAAGTCATAGCACCTCCCAGGGCCTCAGTGTTCTCATCTTTAAAAATGAGGATAATAAGTAAGTTAATTAATTAAAAAATGGTTGACAATAAAATGAGGCTAGGGACTTCCCTCGTGGTCCAGTGGCTAAGACTCCCATTGTAGGGGGCCTGGGTTTGCACTCTGGCTGGGGAACTAAGATCCCACATGCCACAACCAAACCCTGGTGCAGCCAAATAAATGAAATAATACATATTTTAAAATGAATGAGAATTCTAAAGTACCTAATCCCACAGGGTTTATCTACAGATAAAATGAGCCAATGTGTAAAATGCTTAAAATGACGCCTGTCACTTAAAAGAACTAAGTCAGCTATTATATTTTTATACATATGTGCACATATATTTTTGTTGTTCCTATCATAATAAACCAGACATCATTCTAAGCAATGGAGCTCCCATCTGGTGCCCACTATAGTCGAGTACCCTCCTACATGCTTTACTGTGAATTTTTTTTACTTTACTTGACTTTATTATTAACCCATTTTACAGGTGAGGTCACTGAGGTGCTGCCGCCTGTTTCCTAGAGTCACCCAGCGGGTCATAGGGAACACCACTGTCTATGGGCTTCCAGGATAGATGCTGGTCCCCAGAGCTCCTCAGAACCTGCTTACGCGTGTGCATGCTTCAGTCAACTCTTTGCAACTTGCAACTCCTGGGACTCTTTGCAACTCTATAGACTATAGCCCGCCAGGCTCCTCTGTCGATGGGATTCTACAGGCAAGAATAGTGGAGTGGGTTGCCATGCTGTCCTCCATGGGATCTTCCCGACTCAGGGATCGAACCCCTGTCTCTTAGGTCTCCTGCACTGCAGGCAGATTCTTTACCCACTGAGCCACCTAGGAAGCCCGAGAACGTGCCTGTTCTGAGCCAAAACAGTGTGGAGGCACAGCCTGAGACTCTGCTGGATGCAAGCCAACTCAGGTGGGATTCCACACCCACACCCAGCTGTGCTGAACTCTCTCCACATCAGTTTGCTCACCTGTATTTGAGGATAATATGGAGTATCTACTTCATAGGGCCACGGTAAAAAAAAATCAAGCAAGTTAACATGTATAAACAACTTATGGGACAACCTGTCACATGGTTAGGTGCCAGATAACCATCAGCCATAGCTATGATTTTTAACTTATTACTACTATGACTGTCTGATGACGCTGCCTGGAGCCCTCTGTATAATAACCAACCATGCCTCTTTCTGAAAACCATGGGGTCACCTCCCCACCAGCCCAACGACTGCTGATGGCCCCTTACCGTCCTCACTGGGGGCCCCGGGGGACGACTCCGAGTCCGAGGAGCTGCCCGGTGGGCCCCCACCCGCCAAGGCGTTGCCTGCCGCCTCCTTCAGCCACTTCTTCCTCTTCTTAGGGGGCGGCTCGGCCTTCACCTTGGTGGGTCGGGACTTGGGCAGCCGGGAGGTGGCGGGCTGGCCCGTGGTGAGGTTCCGATCTGGCCGAATCTGCCGGCCACCCATGCCCCGCTCGCCCCGTAGCGGCCGTTCCGCGCGCGTTGCCCTCTCTTTCTCCTTTTCCTTCTCAGCGGGCCGTGGCGGCGAGGGCTTCGCGGGGGCAGGGGGCTCAGGCACGGCCGTGTCAGTTGTCTGCTCTGGGGCCTTCTCCGACGTTGTCTTGTCAGGGTTCTCGGGCTTAGGAGGTGGTACCGGGACCTTGGGGGGCGGTGCAGAGCTACCCCCAGCGGACACGGGGCCCTTGGCCTGCCCAGAGCGCCTGGAAGGAGACATAGATGGGACTGTGCTCAGCAGCCCCCAAAACCCAAATTGTCCCCCTTGGTGTACCCGAGCCCCCACTACCTAGCCCACAGCTGAAAGCACAGACTCTTACGCAGTTGGTTTCTGTCCCCGTCTCTCTGAGGCCCCCACTCTCAGGGTCTCTGCACCCCCTTCCCGACTCTTGCTTAGAAGCATTTTGTACTTTAAAATGGTTGATCTTATGTCAATATCCCAGTATGTTTTACCCCTAGGACTGTTCGCCCCGCCCATGACCTGCCCCGCAGCCTCCAAGGTACCTGACAGGCACTGGGGGCCGGTGCCAAGGTTTCCGAGCACAGACCCTCACGTAATCCTTCTTGTTGACGTTTTCCAGGAACTTGACGTACAGGCGCTGGTACCGGTTTTTGGCGTCCCCAAAGTACCCCAAATACTACGAAAGTAAAGGAGCACGTGAAGAACTCCGTCCACCGCAGATGGGCAACCCAACACCCAGCACTCCCAGCCCCGCCCTGCGCTACCGCGGGAGCCTGCCGGGGGCTGGAGAGCCCCTTAGGGACGCCTCTTAGACCCACGGTAAATCAGAGTCATGTGTGAGGGGGACCCCGGCTCCCCCCCGCCCCTGGCCCTCGCTGTCCTCCGCAGGCTCACATTACTGGTGGCACAAAACTGCCGCTGTCCATCCTTGATCTCCGGAGTGAATTTCTGCAGCAGCGCCTTCTGGACTCGCCAGATGGGTGGGGGCTCGCGCCCGGTCTGCAAGGCCAGCTGAGGGGGGGCACAGCAAGACCGCAAGGTCAACCCCCACCCCGGCCCTTCCAAACCCAATTCCTGACCTCTCTCCTCCCTCCATACCCCCTTAAGAGAAAAGACATCGTCGTCAACAAGAATCAACCAAGACGCAGCTGATGGGTATCTTTGGCTTCCTGATGCTCTCAGCTCTGGGGCTGCAGCTTCCATCTTGCCCTGCCTTCCTACAGCTCACCCAACAGAGCTTCTCTGACTTGCCATGGAGTTCCCTCCCAATAAACCGAATACACCTAAATACACCATACAGCATAGCTTCGCCCAGCCTGCCTTAAAGGTTCTCAGAACACTAAGTCATCTAACACAAAACCTATTTTATAATAAACTGTAAAGCATCTCATGTAATTTATTGAATACTGGACTGAAAGTGAAAAACAGAATGGTTGTCTGGATACGGGAGGCTTGAAAGTGTATCACTTGTTCACCCTTGTGATTAACTGCGTGGCTGACCACGAACTGGAGGTTTCTGTTGCTCCCTGCTACTGCCCACCATCACAAGAGTATCAAAGCGTGTATCATTAGCCCAGGAATAGAAAAGAATTCAAAATTAAATGCCTATTGCATTTGCATCACCGTCAAATTGGAAAATCCTGAACTGAACCACTGAGGACAATGTGTATTTCCAACCGGGCTGTTCATTCTATTGTTTTTTGTGTGTTTCATTGTATTGAAGTATAGTTGATTTACAATGTTGCATTAGTTTCTGCAGTACAGCAAAGTGACTCAGTTACACATATTCTTTTTTATATTCTTTGCCATTATGGTTTATCACAGGACACTGAATATAGTTCCCTGTGCTATACAGTAGGACCTTGTAGTTTATCCATCTAATACACAACAGTTTACATCTGGTAATCCCAGACTCCCCATCCTTCCCTCCGCACCCACCACCCCCTTGGCAATCACAAGTCTGCTCTCTATGTCTGTGAGTCTGTTTCTGCTTTGTAGTTAAATTCACTTGTGTCGTATTGTAGATTCTACATGCAAGTGTTTTCACATGGTATTTGTCTTTGACTTCCTTCACTCAGTACCATAATCTCTAGTTCGGTTCACGCTGTTACAAATAGGCTGTTCATTCTGTGCTACCAGGTTTTACTTATCATAGCTTTACCGTGCGATTGTGGTTGTCGTTCAGTCATATCTAACTCTTTGCGACCCCATGGACTGCAGCATGCCAGGCTTCCCTGTCCTTCACCATCTCCTGGAGCTTGCTCACACTAATGTCCATTGTGTCGTTGATGCCATCCAACCATCTCATCCTCTGTTGCCCTCTTCTCTTGCCCTCAGTCTTTCCCAGCCTCAGAGTTTTTTCCAATGACTTGGCTTTTCACGTCAGGTGGTCAAAGTACTGAAGTTTCAGCTTCAGCATCAGTCCTTCTAATGAGTATTCAGGGCTGATTTTCTTTTTAGGATGGACTGGATTGATCTCCTTGCAGTCCTGCAGTCCAAAGGACTCTCAAGAGTCTTCTCCAGCACCACAATTTGAAAACAACAATTCTTTGGCACTCAGCCTTCTTTATGGTCCAACTCTCACATCTGTACATGACTACTGGAAAAACCATAGCTTTGACTAGATGGACCTTTGTCAGCAAAATGACGTCTCTGCTTTTTAATACGCTGTCTAGGTTTGTCATAGCTTTCCTTCCAAGGAGCAAACACCTTTTAATTTCCTGGCTGCAGTCACTGTACAAAGTGATTTTGGAGCCCAAGAAAATAAAATCTGTCACTATTTCCACTTTTTCCCCATGTATTTGCCAGGAAGTGATGGGACTGGATGCCATGATCTTCATTTTTTGAATGTCGACTTTTAAGCCAGATTTTTCACTCTCCTCTTTCACTCTCATCAAGAGGCTCTTTAGTTTCTCTTCGCTTTCTGCCATTAGGTATCATCTGCATATCTGAGGTTGCTGATATTTCTCCCGACAATCTTGAGTCCCCCTTGTGATTCACTCAGCCTGGCATTTCACATGATGTACTCTGCATATAGGTTAAATAAGCAGGGTGACAATATATAGCCTTGATGAACTCCTGTCTCAATTTTGAAGGAGTCTATTGTTTTGTGTCCGGTTCTAACTTGACCTGCATATACATTTCTCAGGAGGCAGTTAAGGTGGTCTGGTATTCCCATCACTTTAAGAATTTTCCACAGTCTGTTGTGATCCACACAGTCAAAGGCTTTAACATAGTCAATGAAGCAGAAGTAGATATTTTTCTGGAATTCCTTTACTTTTGCTATGATCCAACGGATGTTGGCAATTTGATGTCTGGTTCCTTTGCCTTTTCTATATCCAGCTTGTACATCTGAAAGTTCTCGGTTCACGTACTGTTTGGAGCCTAGCTTGAAGGCTTTTGAGCAATACCTTGCTAATATATGAAATGAGCACAATTGTACGGTAGTTTAAACTTTCTTTGGAATGACAACTGTCCTTTTCCAATCCTGCTGTGTTTTCCAAATTTGCTGACATACTGAGTGCAGCACTTTCACAGCATCATCTTTTAGGATTTTTAAATAGCTCACCTGGAATTCTATCACCTCCACTAGCTTTGTTCATAGTGATGCTTCCTAAGGCCCACTTGACTTCACACTCCAGGGTGTCTGGCTCTAGATGAGTGACCACACCATTGTGGTTATCCGGGTTATTAAGACCCTTTTTTGTATAGTTCTTCATGTATTCTTGCCACCTCTTCTTAATTTCTCCTGCTTCTGTTAGGTCCTTGCTGTTTCTGTCCTTTATTGTGACCATCCTCACATGAAATGCTCCCTCGGTATCTCCAATTTTCTTGACGAGATCTCTAGTCTTTCCCATTCTACTGTTTTCCTGTTTCTTTGCATTGTTCGCTTAAGAAGGCTTTCTTATTTCTCCTTGCTATTTTCTGGAACTCTGCATTCAGTTGATGTATCTTTCCCTTTCTCCTCTGCCTTTCACTTCTGTTCTTTTCTGTTATTTGTAAGGTCTCCTCGGAGAACCACTTTGCCTTCTTCCATTTCTTTTTCTTTGGGATGGTTTTGGTCACTGTCTCTTATACAGTGTTAGGAACCTCCATCCATAGTTCTTCAGGCACTCTGTCTACCAGATCTAGTTCCCTGAATCTATTCTGGAACAAGCCATCTGCATGACTCAAAGAAATGACAGAATCTGAGCACTCACCCACCCACCGTCTTCTAGATATGGTGATGGGGACCATGGTAAGGCAGAGAACAAGGCTGACAAAGCCTTTTTTGGGGTCGTCATTACAGACATAATAAGACAAGCAAAGAAACAAAACAGGGTGAGGTAGTGGCTTGTGCCTAGAATAGACACGTGGCAGGTTACATGAGACCATTTATTTCATCAGCCTGGCCACTGCAGGGCAGGACAGTGACACAAAGGCTCCCCAATCTACACTCCCCTCAGCATACTCAGACTCCCATCCCCAAACCCAAGGCTTATGTATCCCAGTAGGGCACTGAGAACAAAGGATGTCAGGCCCAGAATCTGATCTCAGGGAGTAAGAGGGGTACCTGGGAACCAGGCTTGGGCATAAAAAAAATAGCAGCACAAGTAATGAATGTGCTGATGGCAGGTGTCCCAGAAGCCTAGAAGGACTCTGGACTCAGGCTCAATCCAAGAATGCTTCCTTGAGGAAGTGACACCTAAATGAGGCTGTGTCTCCCATGAGGGGGCTGGGTGATGACCAGGGACCGCCAGGTAACATGTAGGACAGCTATGGTTCTAGAAAAGAGCAACTGACAGGCATCAGTAAGTAAAGAATAAGAACACAGTGGGAAATACGCACTGGGCTTTGTGATAACCCAGAGATGAATGACAGGCAAGCCCTGGCATTCAAAGACTCCACAGTCAAGTGATAAACAAGATTCAGACGATAACGCCAATGGATTGATCATGGCTGCCCTGAGCACTAGGCTCAGGAGCAGCAAGTGCTGGGATCAGTTAGTGATGTCTGCTGCTGACAGCAGCTGCAGCTCAGAAGCCTGAATGCCACGTACTGGTTATCTACTCTTGGTTTTTGGTCAAATGTTTTCACATCCACGAATTTTTGTATCCTTCAGATCAGCCAGGGGAACAGAAAGGAGGAGTTAAAACAACCGAATGAAAATGAGGGCCAGAGAGGTTCTTGGCTGCAATCTCATTGGGCAGAATAAGGCAGAAAAGGAAAAAAAAAAAAAAGGAGGCAGGATGAGACAGGGCTGTAGACCTCTCACCCCAAGTGCTTTCCCCAAGGATACCAGTTTTCAATCCTCACTCCTGGCTCCTCAGGTCAGAAGTCCGAAGATCAAAAAGTCTATTTCCCATCCTTTTCAAGGACTCAAAAGTCCATTTACATCCTGCCTGCTCCAAAACCTTCCACCAGGGCCTCCAAAGCACATTCCACAGCCTGGCATAGAGACAGCCTCAGTTTCCTTTCCTTTCTCCCATCCCAGGCCATCCTGGGGTGGCCCTCAAAGCTCAGCACCCAAAGCCCAGACTCTCTGACTTTCAAGTCTCTGAATATGCAGGGGCCCCTGACTAGAGGTGCCTTTTTTTCCCTCTCATTGTGGATATAACGTTCCTTGTTCCAGTTCTCAGATGTTTTTGAAAAAAATCCATTAGAGCACCTCTTTCTCTGTCTCTTGCCACTGCCAATCTCCTTTCTCTAAGGAGCCAGCTATTTCTCTTAACTGGACGTGGGGCCCTCAACTCACCACATCCCGATTGGGCTTGGCTTCTTTCCCCAAACCACTCTTCCTCCCAGGATCCCACCATCCCCCAATCATCCAGGCCCTGGCAACATCCTCCTTGCCTTCTCCCAAACCAGGGTCCGTTAGTCCCAAAGCCACGTCTTTCCTTTCCCCATGTCAATCAAATCACAGACCACACCCACTTCCCCTAAGTGGGAAACTTGCCCCACCCATGGCCCCTATTCAACAGAAACCACAGCTGATTGGAGGAGACCTGACAAGGACAGCCAATCAGCAGGCACACCATGAAGCTCATCTTTACTTCAAATGCTGTGCTGGACCAATCAGATTGTATTCTGGGAAAGTGAATGGTGACCAGCTGAGACAAGGGGAGTAAGCAGCAGGATATGAGTAAGGTAGAGGCACCCAGCTTGGCCATTAAGGAGAAAGCTACAGGGTCAGACACAGGGGAGTCTGTCATAGAACTGAGGCAGTGGACAGACTGTCAACAGGACTGCAGGTTCCCAGCCACCTCCCTGCTGGCCGGGGCAGAGAAGCAGCCAGACAACCCAAAGCAGATTCTCAAGCAAGGACCCCTGATCTCACCCCAGCATGATCTGGACTCTGCCCACCTTCCCAGCCTCGGCTCCTGCTGTCCAGACACTTAAGCCCTTGCTTCCATCCCAACACATCACATAGACATGCCTCACCACAGGGTCTTTGCACAGACTATTCCCTCTGCCTGGACTGCCCTCCACATACTTTTCTCTATCCAATAAACTTACATGCTCAGAGATTAGCTCCTGGTAAATCTTCAGCATTCCTAAGGACTGGGAGTTAATATTCTCATGCCCATTTTACAGGTGGGGAAGCTGAAGCAGAGAGGGCTGTTAACCCTATACTGTCCAGTGCAGTAAGCCCTCC
Source organism: Bos javanicus (assembly GCF_032452875.1). NCBI lineage: Eukaryota > Metazoa > Chordata > Mammalia > Artiodactyla > Bovidae > Bos > Bos javanicus. Next base: position 56,140,680 of record NC_083885.1, on the reverse strand, counting down.
TCACACATGGCTCTTGAGCACTTGAAACCCAGTTCACCTGAATCAACGTTCTGTAAGTGTAAAATATAGTCTGGATTTCAAAGACTTGGTAAACAAGAAAGACTGTAAAACAACTCACTAACTCTTCCTAAACTGTCCAGAAACTAAATATTTTAGATGTACTGGGTTAAAGAAAACCCTATGGCTAACCTCACACATCTTTTAACTTTTTTTAAAGAAGTGTAGATGTAAGAAAATTTTAAATGAAGAACATGGCTTGTATGATTATTTATACTGGGCTGCCCTTGTTTTACCATAAACTATGGCCAGTGGCCCATTTCTATAAATCTATGAGTTAAGAATGGTTTCTACTTTAAAGGATTGTGAAAAAGAAAATCAAAAACCAAACAAAACCAAAAGAATACCTGGCAGACACCATAAGCAGCTTGCAAAGCTTGAAGTATTTATTATGTGTGCTGTGCTTAGCCGCTCAGTCGTGTCCCACTCTTTGCGACCCCATGGACTGTAGCCTGCCAGGCTCCTCTGTCCCTGGGATTCTCCAGGCAAGAATACTGGAGTGGGTGGCCATGCCCTGCTCCACAGGATCTTTCCAACCCAGGGATCGAGCCCAGGTTTCTAGCCTTTCACAAAAAAAGTTTGCCAAGCTCTACATTAGAGATTTGCCCAAGATCACTGAGATGAATAATAGAAGCAAAGTTCTGTTTTGTTTTTATTTGGCTGTGTGGCCATGAGGCATGTGGGATCTGTTACCTGACCAGGGATCGAACCTGTGGCCCCTGCACTGAGAGTGTGGTGTCTTAACCGCTGGACTGCTAGGGAAGTCCCAGAAGCAAAGTTTACAGGGTGCTTTCGACATGCCACCCACAATCAGAACACCGGACAGGCTGTAACACCTGAGTCCTCACATTATATGAAGGAATTCTAACACAATCAGCTCCCATTTTACAGATGAGGAAACTGAGGCTCGGGACGGTCAAACCCTAGTCCAGCATGGAAGTGGCATGGATTCAAGCCAATCAGTTTTGTGCCAAAGCTGGGCTCTTAATAACCATGCTGCCAGCCCGCCCGGATTCCAGAGACACGAACAAGTCCTCATCTGTACGAGTGGCTCAATCCTGGTGCTCTGAGTTCCCCATCAGAACACATACCCGTGTTGTATTTTAAGCATCTGAGTCCTTGGCTGGCCCCCTCCCCTGCCCCATGCCAGCTGGGAGGTGGTATCAGATGGCCCTGGCTCCAATCCTGGCTTGGCACTCGCCAGCCAAATGATTCCCTCACCCTGAATGTGAACTTCCTCATCTGTAAACTGGGAATGGTCAGGGTCCCAGAGCCTGGCTCATCTCGTCCAGTACTGGGTGCCCAGAGGCACTACTAGTGTTTGCTAGAATTCTAATACCCAAAGAACAGCTGACCCTGGTGCTGAGAGCGTGGGCTCCCAGGGCCAGTAACTGTATCCAGGTCCCAAGCTGCAAAAGCCTGGAAAAGCCATTTTAATGCTCTGAGCCTCAGTTTCCTTCCCTGTAAAAGAAGGATAGTAATCCTTATAAAGAAAGTGATTACAAAGATAAAATTTACAAGTGGGGGCAATGGTGTGCATGACAATGTGAAAATACTTCATGCCACTGAATGGTACACTTAAAAATGGTTAAAACAAGGACTTCCCTGGTAGTCCAGTGGTTAAGACTCAGTGCTTCCACTGCAGGGGGTGCGTGGGTTCGATTCCTGGTCAGGGAACTAAGATTCCACATACGGTGTGGCATGGCCCCCTCCCAAGGGAAAAAAAATGGTTAAAATGATAAACTTCATGATGTGTATCGGTTATCATACATAACCGAAAAACCGAAAAACATAACCGAAAGAAAAAAAAAAAAAAATTAAATCCTGAATGTGATGCATCCCGAATCCTAAACCCTGGACTTCCCTGGTGGCCCAGTGGTTAAGCATTCACCTGCCAACGCATGGGACCCAGGTCTGATGCCTGGTCCAGGAAGATCCTACATGTCACAGAGCAACTAAGCCCATGTTCCACAACTACTGACCCTGAGCTCCTGACCCCATGCTCTGCAACAAGATAGCCACAACTAGAGAAAGCCCACATGCAGCAAAGAAAGGCCAGTGCAGCCAAAAATAAACCCCCCCCCAAAAAAAAATCCTATCCCCTGAGAACTGCTAGCAGTTCCCATCACTGCTGTTCATCTGACATTTCCATCGCTTGTCCCAGCTGATGGCCAAAGAGTCTCAGAAATCTTGACGTCAAATGAAATGATGTGCACAGGGCACTAGCAGAGTGAGCACGACCATGAGCGAGGTGGGAGGACCGGGCAGGGAGGGATACTGAGACGCAAGGCATCAGGAATGGTCCCGTCACTGGCGGAGGGGTGGGGATGTGAGAGTTCATGCTAGCATTCACTCTGCTTTACAACTTACCAATCTCTCGTGAATGTTCGTTTGTATGTTATCGAATACCATGATATGAAGACGATAAAACAATGGGTAAGAAGACACAGCCCGGGATTGGCGGGCTGGGGCGGAGGAGGTAGAATGGTGGAACCTTCCTGGTGGTCCAGTGGTTAAGACTCTACATGTCCAATACAGGGAACATGGGTTTGATGCTTGGTTGGGGAACTAAGATTCCACATGCTGTGATGTGGGGCCAAAAAAAAAAGAAAGGAGCAGAAGAAGAATGCCAGGGTGGAGAGGAAGCAGGACCAACAAAAAGGTGATAAGGTAAAAGCTGAGTGATGGATACACACAGCCCCCTTACTCTATTTGCTCTGCTGCTGCTGCTAAGTCGCTTCAGTCGTGTCCGACTCTGTGCAACCCTGTAGACGGCAGCCCACCAGGCTCCCCAGTCCCTAGGATTCTCCACACAAGAACAATGGAGTGGGTTGTCATTTCCTTCTCCAATGCATGAAAGTGAAAAGTGAAAGTAAAGTTGCTTCAGTCGTGTCCGACTCTTACCGACCCCATGGACTGCAGCCCACCCAGGCTCCTCCGAACATGGGATTTTCCAGGCAAGAGTAGTAGAGTGGGGTCTATTTGCTCTACTCTTTCCATAATAAAATAAATTGAAAACAACACAGGAAAAAGCACATTAAGCTCATCTCCCAAAACACACTCTTAGTAACAAAGTATAATAATAGTGTCTATCTTTATAATGAATGCATTCCACAACCTCTCTATCTGTAACTGACAAGAAACAACACCCAAGGTGAAATTAAAGTTAAGATACATGGTTCCTGCCCCCTAGTGAATATCCAGTCAGTGACAGTAACTAACATAAAGAATGGCTTTACTTAGACTTTGGTATCTTGACCAGGGTGATCATGGCTTGCTGACCTGAGAACTCCTTCTAGCCCCATGCCCTGTGAGAAGCACCACACAGGCATCTGAATTCACCTACCCTTATCAAGCACTGACATTAACCCTCTGATCCAATTACCTTATTCAATGAACAAATGACCACAGGAGAGGTCAGTACACTTTTTCTGTAACAAAGTAGACAAGAAGTATTTTGGGATTTGTGGGTCAGCTCAGCTCTGCTGCAAATACCCAACTCTGCTATTGGATGGGAAAAGCGGCCTATGTATATGATATGTAAATAAATGGGCGGGGCCATGTGCCAATAAAACTTAATTTCCAAAACCAGGTGGGGTGTGTGTGTGTGTCATAGTGCACCCATCCCTGTATAAAGTAACTGGAAGTAGTAAATGGGCTGGTGTATAGAGTATTTAACAGACTGCCCTGGTGTTCCAGTGGTTAAGACTGCTTCCACTGCAAAGGGCACAGGTTCTATCCCTGGTCACAGAACTAAGATCCTACACGCCCTATGGTGAGGCAAAAAAAATTAAAAAGGGTTTAAGATGTGGCCTGACACACAGGCATTCCCAAACCATCAGCTGTGACTGTATAGGTGTGTGTTTTCAAAGGTACGGGTCACATCAATACCTCACCTTTCCATCTATAAGTGACAAGTAGCCTTTACAGCACCCATCGGCTTGTTAAAAGCGCCTGCTTCAGCTTTGTCCCTTAGTATGACCCTAACACTCACAGTAAGAGTATCTGGAATAACTGCCAACAATCATTTCACCGTATTTACCGGTGACATATGCATATACACCCGAGTAACAGCTCAGAGGCCGGGATCCTCCACACTGACTAGCAGGTCCCATCCACCTGCCCTGCCACGGGTCTTAGGAGGTGCAGCGGAGAGGCCCCGCCACCGCGGTACGTGCAGCCCCCAGCACCGGGCCTGTCATCCAACAAGGGCTCCGCGAACTCTCCAGCAGCCTCTCCAGCAGCCGAGGCAGCAGGCTTGCTGGTCCCCGCGACGCCGGCGGTCGGGGGCGGGGGCTCACCTTGAGAGAAGGGATGTCCTCAGCGCGGATGACGAACTCGTCGCGCTCCCGGAAGATGCCCTCCCCGCCGCTCTCGCCCGCCTCCTCGTCCGTCTCCCCGCACACGGCCGCCGTCTCCTGTTTCTTGGCCAGGTGCAGGGGCCGGGCGTCCGGTGGCTCCGGGTCCTCGGGGGACGGGGCGGCGGGCTCCTCCGGGGGCGGCGGCGGGGGCGCGGTGGCCGGCGGGGGCGGCGGCGGCGGTGGGGGCACGGGGGCGGGCGGCGACGGCAGGGCCGGCAGGGCCGGGGCCGGAGGCGGCGGCGGCGGCGGCTGTGGCTGTGGCGGCGAGCTGGGTGCTGGGGTCACCAGCGGGGGCGGCGAGGGCAGGGCCGGCGGTGGGGGCGGCGGCTGCGGTGTTGGGGCGGGAGGCGGCGAGGGTGGGGGCTTCTCCTCCAGCAGTGGGGGCTCTAGGGGCGAGAGGGGCATCAGGGCTGGAGCCCCCCCTCAACCCACCCTCCCACCAAACATGTTACCTGCTGACGGTGAAAACTCTCTCAGCCTATTCTGGGGGGGGCTCCCAACACAGTCCTCTTCCTGCCCTGTATCCCAACATCCCTCCTGATCAAACTGAGCTCTTCACCTAACAACCATCTCTGGCCTCAACCCCCCTCCATTTCTACTTTCCATTACTCTTCTGTTGCCCTTTCTCCTCCTTCAAAGAGGGTCCTTGTCTGACCCGCTCACTGTCCTCTCCCTGACCTTCAACACCCGCCCCATCCCCGACACCTACAAGAAGCCCATGTTCCTTTAACTCCTCTTTCCAATGTCCTAATGGGCTTCCTTGGTGGCTCAGATGGTAAATAATCCATCTGCAACGTGGGAGACCTGGGTTCGATCCTGGGTTGGGAAGATCCCTGGAGGAGGGCATGGCAACCCACTCCAGTACTCTTGCCTGGTGAATCCCCATGGACAGAGGAGCCTGGCGGGCTACAGTCCAGGGGATCACAAAGAGTCAGACGTGACTGATTGACTAGGCACTCAGGCAGACATGCCACTCTGGTCCTCATCTTTCCCCGGTCTTCGCAGACCCCCAGTGTCATAGGGCAGTTCTGCAACCCAACTGCATTGCTTAGTGTCCCCCCACCACAATGGCCAGGAGGCCTCTCTGGTCCCATCAAACCCCCCTCCTGGCTCCCTAGCCTAGTCCCTACAAATCTTCTGGCCCTGCCCTGCCCCCCAGTCTGCAAATACCATTCTCCATCCCAGCACCTCTGCTCTTGTCCGTGAATGTCTCTCCCTGTGCCAACAGCCCCTTGGCTCCTTCCTTATTGCCACTCAGCTCCCCAACAGTCCTTCTGCCACACCAGCATCCCTCCCTGAGACTCCAGTGAGGATTCTGAGCCCCTGAAACAGGCTCCCACAGAGTCCATTGTAGTCCAGAATTACCTTTGCTGTTTTGGGGTCCCAGTCTGGTGCTTACTTCCCATTTGTTAATGTCCCTCCTGATTCCTGGGCCATCCCCTCTGTATACCTGTTCCTTATCTGCTCAGAGATCTCATCCTCCTCTATCCAAGCTCTCCCCTTTCCTTTCCTTTCCTCAGCCTGCTCTTCGGAATTGCCAATGCCCTCTCCTTCCTGTTAAATACCCATGATATTTGAAACATCCTCACTCACCCAGCCCAACGCCTTGAGATCTCCTGACTCTTCAAACTGCTTTTGATCCATCCCTGGGTCCTTAGCCGTGAGCCTTCCTGACCCTTCCAAGGCCCTCTCTTTCCATGATGCTCTCTCCCATTACAGCCGATCCAGACGCTCTGCATAGAACTTGCCAGTCTTTCCCATCTCTTCCCTGATGCTTTCCTTTAGTCTCTCACTGTCTTACTCCCCATTTCCCACCTTCCAGAAGATGTCACCATTCCATAAGACTCCTCTGAGCACCTAAGCTTCATTCACTGCTCCAAACACCCTCCCCCAAACCTCAACTCTTTCATCCCCAATGCCCCTATCAAAGCCCCTGAAATTTTGTCCGACATGCCCTCTCAGGACTAAATGCCGTTCAGACATGACTGTACCCCTAGCCTTTCCTGATGCCCCACACCCCACAATCTGACTAGTCGTTGGTAATGCATGTTTCTTTAACCAACCCTCCCCAAGTCTCTGTCTGCTCCCCCAGACCCTCTTCTGTCCTCTGTCATACATCTCTAACCCCTAGAGGTCTTCGCACATCCCATGTCCCCTCATCAGTTTTAAAAGCTCTCTCCGACCCTGTCACCCACCTGTCCCCATCACTTATAACCTATGCTGACCAGTGTGTAACCTACACCATCAGACCTGTGCCCTGAATCTTGGGGAATCCCTGGCCTGCCCCCACAGACCTCCTTCCCAGCTCTCACCAGGTGTGCCGCTGCTGCTGGCGCTGGGGAGCCCCGGGAGCGGGGGTGGCCCGGGGACTGCAGCCTCTGCAGCTAAGGGGGGCCCATCTGGAGTGGAGACGTCCTTAGGCCCGGCCAGTGGCGGGTCATCGAGAGCAGAGATGGCTGAGGAGATGCTCTCCTGGAGGTCCCGGTTCTTGGCAACAGAGTCTTCCTCGTCAGAGGAGAAGGAGGGCAGGGTCTCCAGGTTCCGCTTCAGCTCCTCGTCCAGCCGCTTACAGGGTGAAGGGCAGCCGAGCCCCAGCCCCTCGCTCTCCGCGGCCTCCAGCGCCCCCCCCAGCCCGAAGGCGCTGGCGGGTGGGGGGTGTGGTACAGTGGGGGCGGTGGGGGGCTGGGGAGGCAGGCCCCGGGCCGGCACAGTGGCCGGCACACTCTTGGGGGGGCTGAGCGGGGGTGTCAGGCCAGCCTGATAGAGTGGTGGATGGCGCTTGCCTGACTTGAGAAAGTCCAGGAACGAAGCCATGAAGCCGGACTTCATCTCGGGCTGCTTCTCCTCCACCTCCTTGATCTTGGCCTCGATCTTCTCCCGAGTGAGGCTGGAGTCCAGGCTGTTGTGGTCAGCTCCTGACACAGCATCACCCGATGAGGCTCCCAGACCCTCGCCGGCCTTGGGCACAGACAGCTTGATCTAGATGTGGGAGCAGTGGGCAGTCAGGGCCCACGTGTCCCGGCCCCTAAGTCCCCTCCTCCCTCCGACTCAGGAGTCTGGGGCCCCAGGCCTCTCCCTGCTTAAGACTATTAAGTTCAAGTTCTCAGCAATCTCAGCCTGCAGACCTAGAACTGAATCCCACAAACCCTTTTGCTCAGATTCCAGAATGACAGAACTGATATTCCTCCCTCATTACTGACTCCCTCCCACAAGACCCAGGAACCCAGGATCCCCACGATCAATAGTCCTGTGGGACCTAGAACCTAAGAACACAAGCACTATCTCCCAGCCTCCCTCTGAACACACAAATTTCAACTCTCAGATCTCTCCAAGCGTGGAACTCTGGAGTTTGAGCCCTCTGATTCATTTTCTCCTGGGAGTCAGTTCATACCACATTCCCTATCCTGCCCAAGAACCTCAAATGTGGCTCCAACCCCCAGGCATTAGGGTCCCACCCCTCACCTTCAGTGGTTTCAGGGGCTCCAGCCGAGTGCCCCCTGCCTCCTCGGCCTTCCTGCCCCGGCCCCGGCCCCGGCCCCGAGGTTTCTTGGCCCCATCAGCAGGTGTGGAGGCTGAGGCTGGCCCAGCGGTGGTGGGGACCTCCAGTGGGCGAATCCGGGGTCTCCCACGTGGCCGGGGCGGCCCATCACGCTTGGCCTTGGTGGGTTTGCGACCTCTGCGCCGGGGGCCGTCGGGGCCTGGATTGGGTGGACAGAAGTCAATGTCACCCAGCGGGGAGAGAGCCGGGCGGGAGCGGCAGCTGGACACCAGGTCAGGCAGGCGCCGCGGGTTGAGGCGGATGTCAGCGGGCACGTCGGCTTTGTCCTCATCGGCCTCAAACTCGTACTCCTGGGCATACAGTTTCTTGGGCGTCTGGAAGGGCGGGTCGCGGCGCCGCAGCAGGTGGAAAGAGGACGTCTTGAGCAGCTTCTTTGGCTTGGTAGAGCAGAAGATGGGCGAGGTCAGGCCTCCCTTGGGCTCCGAGGCAGGGGGCGGCGGCGGCGGAGGGGGAGGCGGGGGCGGGGGCGCCGCCTGGTGCGGCCCACTCTGGATCAGGCCCAGAGGCTCAGCGTTGACTGTGGAGGGCAGCTCGGGTGGCTTGTTGGGGTCTAGGCCCAGGCCCGGAGTCTCGGGGCCGGCTCCAGATGCCCGGCCAGGGCAGTAGGGCCCGTAGGGATCATAGGCAGGGGGACCGGGGGGCGGCCCGGTCCCTGCCTTGGGATCACCCTCGTCCTCGGGTGGCCCAGCCTTGCCATAGTCATCCGCCGGCCCTCCGCCGAACATCTCCTCCATCGTGGGGAAGAAACTGCGCTCCTCGTCTTGGAGCAAGGAGTCAGGGAAGCAGATGGAAGTGAGTGGCACGAAGCGGGGGGCCTTGGTGCCTTGCGGGCTGGGGCTGCGGTAGGCACCGGAGGGATCCTTGCCTTCGGTGTTGGGTGGGCCCACGCCAGTGTCACCGGGTCCAGCAGGCAGCGGCTCCAGGGCCCCCAGCAATTCTTGCATGGCGCCGGGTGGCTCCAGGCTCTCCTCCGGCCGCAGGCGGGGGCTGGGGGCACCAGGCTCCAGGCCATGGCTGCGGAGGTGGGCCTCAAGCTGGAGGGGCATGGGCGGTGGGGGTGGGGGAGGTGGCGGGGGCGGCTGGGGTGCCCCATCTCGGGTGGCCGGCTCAAGGAGGTGGACGCCGACTTTGGGAGCACTGGAGGAGGGGCTGGGAGTGTGGCTGAGGACTGAGGGGAGCAGCTGGGGAGGAGGGGGCGGCAGCACCAGAGGGAGGTCGGGGCCCCCTGCCTCTAGGAGGAGGCCATGGGGGGCAGGCTGGGCCGACTGGGCCGTGGGTTGTGGGGGCGGAGGGCTCTTTTGGAGGAAGGCCCCCAGCTCCTTGGCACCTGCCCCATAGTGGACAACCGAGGTGGCCAGCCCCTCAGGGGTCTCGCCACCCCGTTCCGGCCCTTTCTTCTTCTCCTTCAGCCGCCCCAGGCCCAGCTCCAGGGCTGCGGTGGCACCCTCGTCAAGGCTGGCGCTGGTCCGGATGACGCTCTGCAGATGGTACCGCTGGGGGTCTTCCTTGGCCAGCTCGTAGGGTGTGCCTGGGGGACCCCCAGCCCCTCCACTGCCCCCAAGTCCCTTGGAGGCATCCGCTGCCCCATCTTCGCCCACCAGGCCATCTGCCCCTGAGGTCCGCGGAGGGCTGGGCGCCTGGAGGAGGTGCTGAATGAGGAATTCTTCATCCTCCGTGCGCTCAGCGGGAGGCCCACCAGGGCCCGCCAGCAGCTCGGAGCCATCCCCCTTGCCCTTGTAGCCACCTGCTCCGGCTGCATAGCTGCTGGCCCCTGGGGGTGCCAGGAACGGGGCTGAGGCCAGGACGGAGCTCAGGTATTTGCCAGGGGCTCCTGGAGAGCCGACTCCGGGTGGGCGGCCAGGGGCAGGTGGCGACTGTAGTGGGCGGATGATGTGAGAAGGGCTGGCCTCTCCGCCGCCCCCCAGGGAGCTGGGCCCCCAACCGCCTCCATGGCCCGAGAGTGCTGGGGAATGGCCAGTACTGTAGCTGAGCGAGGGGCTGGCTGTGGGCAGACCCTGGGAGTGGGCAGCTGGCCCCGGATACGGCTCACCCTGCACCCCATACAGCTGCCCCTGCAGCTGGTCTGGGGAATAGCTCTGACACGTGGCTAGGCCAGGAGGCGGGGGACCACTCGGGGGCTGCTGTGGCCCCCCTGAGTAGCTAGGGCCTTTGCTCAAGTCCTGTGCTTGACCCCCTCCGAACCCCTGCCCATAGGCCTGGGGTCCTAGAAGCCCTTGGGGCTGACCGGGGGAATAGGCCTGGCCTCCGGCCCCTCCAGCCCCGGAGGCCTTCCCAGTGGCATAGGCCGCTGCTGGCCCACCTAGGCTCTGGCATTTGGGTGTGGCGGTCGAACGGGCTGGTGGGGGCCTACTGGCACCGCCCGCAGCTGCCCCGTAACCACCTTTGCCCGTCTTATAACCAGGCGACTGAATGATGGGGCGGTAACCTCCACCGCCACCCCCTGCCCCACCTCCTCCGGCTGCCTCAGGGCCCGCAGCCCTGCCCGATGCCCCGGCCGTGGCTCCACTGGGCCCAGCTTTGCTAGGCTCACCAGCGCCAGGCGAGGGTTCTCCACCGCCCAGCGGGCTGCAGGCCAAGTTGGCCCGATGGCCCATGGAGGTGTAGCTGCCTCCGCAGCTCAGGTAGTGCTGGAGGGCATGGGCTGGGGGTGGGGGTGGGGGGGGCTGGGCACTGGCGGGCCGCTGGTAGTGCTTGATGACCGTGTCCTGGCGGGGCAGGGCCCGCTCGGGGGGTGGCGGGCCGGGGGCAGCACCCGAAAAGTTGTAGAGCTGTGGAGAGGACTGTTCGGCAGCGGCGGCAGCAGCAGCAGAAGAGGAAGCCAGCAGGTTGAACTGAGTCGGGAGGTGGCGGGGAGGTGGGGGTGGGTCTGGGGGACCAGGGCGGTAAGGTGGGGTTTGGGCTGGGCCAAGACCAGCGGGCCCCAGGACACCACCCCCCGCCAGGCGCTCAAAACCTAGCGAGGAGGGCACCGTGGGTGCCTGCGAGGGCTTCAGGTGCAGCACGTCATGAGGGGACAGGAGCCCATTAGCTGGGGGACTAAATGGGGGATCCTGGAGGCTGAGGGAAGAGGGAACTGGGAAGGGGCGGCTGCCAAAGGAAGCCGGGTGCTGATAAGCCGACAGGGCGGAGGAGGATGGAAATGTGCTGGAACCGGGCAGGGCGCCTGAGATGAAGAGCTCCGTGGGGCCTGGCGTGTGCATGGCTAGGGATGAATGAGGGAGGAGACCACAGGTGAGGGTTGACCACAAGCCAGCCCCACCCTGGCCCTCCTGGGCTGGCAGCGGGCTTACCTGTTTGCCAGGAAGGACTGCGGAACTGGGAGAGGAGAGAGGAGGCAGAAGGGCCAGGCTGGGGGCCCCGGGACTCCAGGGCCGAGATGAGGTTCATGACGGAGGCGTCGGGCCCTGCTGAGCCTGCGTGATGGAGGCCAGTGTCGAAGAGTCCAGAGAGGCCTGGCAAGGGTGGGGGCAGGGGTTGAGTCAGCTAGGTGGGGGATAGGGCAAGGTCGAAAGGGGAAAAGAGCAAGCTAAAGGCAAGTTGGGTCAGCAAAGGGGGTTGGATGGAAGGTGCAGATTCAAAGAGGAGAAAGTAGGCAGAAACAAGGAGACAGTAAGCAGGATGGAGTAGGATGCAATCCTAAGGGCAGGGAGCCCAGGAGGGGAAAGGTAGACAAAGGAGTAGAAAAATCCAGAAGTGAAAAAAAGTGGGAGAAACAGAGAGTTCCTATGGTCCAAGGGAGGCCAAAGGAGTTAGGCAATTCTAACAAGAAAGGGGAAGAGATGGGGTGATACTGGAGCCACTGGGAAGAACCAGAGAACAAGTCGAAAGGGGTTGAGTCCTAGTGAGAGGGTCCGGATTTTTTAAAAAAGGTGGGGGTGGGGAGAGGGATAAAGGGAAGGAGCCAACCAAGAGGGTCTTAGGGTCAAACTGGACAACAGTCTGGTAGCTGATCCATTTAGGAAAGGAAGCGGCAGGATCAAAGGAGAACCAACCCGAGGTACTAGAGGCCCGGTCACAGAAGAATCAGGTAGTGGGCAAATCTAAGCGAGGAGGCGGAGGTCCAAGAATCGGAGCCAATCAGGAAGAAAGGGAATCAGGAAGAAAGAATTCAGAGAACCAAGAGGATGGACAAATCCAGAGGGAAGGGACCGGGTGGGCTGGAGAGGCGGAAAAGCCTGGAAGAGAAGGTGGGATTTGGGGGCTGAGAGGACCGGACCAATTGGAGCTAAAGAGGCGGGACCAGAAACAGGAGCGGACGAATCCGGCGAGAAATTGACCAGTCTCAGAACAACCAATCAGGGAAGAAGTGGCAAGGGGCGAGCCAGGACGGAGGGCACAGCCAATTAGGAAGGGTGGAACTTTCAGCAGCCAATCAGCCGCTTTGGAGGGAGGGCCAGGCGGGGCGGGACAGGGGCCGTACCTGCCGGGTGGTGGTTGGTGGCATAGCTTTGCAGTGGGTGGGGGGCCGCGTAGGCCTGGCGGTGTAAGATGTCCGTCTCGGGGTGTGAGGTCCTGGAGCTGCCATAGACCAAGCTGGGCGGGGGTAGGGGGAAAGGGAGGTGTTAGGGTTTCCTCCGAAGCTGCCCTCGGAGTGAGGAACTCAGCAAATCCCCCAGGGAGTTCGGGAGAATCTTCCAGCTGACTGGGGGTTATCATCAGGAACCTTGGGCCATAAAGGAAAGACAAGGGAATCGGGGTCCCCAACTTAAAAGAGCCATGGTCCCCACTCGAGCCCCAGTAAATAGATCCCAGAGAGCCTCACAGACATGCACAGGAAGGAGACAGGCTGAAGAGTCAGAGAAAAGTGTCTTAAGTTGAAAACAGGGAGTTTGCTCCCAGGGCCCCCACCCTGTAGGTGACACAAAGCCCTGGGGCCAACCCCGAGGGACGCCCCCTCTTCTTCAGACACGTGGGAACAGAGGCCCTGAACCTCATGAGATGGTGCAAACCGAGCCAGGGTCAGCAGCAGATTGTTCCCCAACAGCAGGGATGGGGAGGTGGGGTGAGGATAGGACTCCGGGAAAGTACCAGGTACAAGTGTGAACATGAACGTCGTCCATCCCCCGGATTGAGGTTCAGATGCATGGGCCTGTGCAAGGCCAGGTATGTGTGCAAACCAGTATTCAACTCACTCGTGGGGCAAGATACAGAGCGAGGAGTCCCACATGGAAAATACTAACTCACGTGGGGTCCTGCCCTGCCAGGCTGGGAAACCCAGGTGTGTGGGGAGAGGGGAGCAGGGGGCAGGTGAAGAGTGAGGGCGTGACACAAACAGCAGAAAAGGGGCAGATTCGCAGGTGAACTGGTTGCCAGCTATGTACGCCTGGGCCCACGCTCACACACACAACCACACACTGGAAAAACAGCCTCGTCTTCCTATGCAGCGGCCCCCATCCATGGCCCGGACTCAAGAGGTCAAACACTCCACTCCTCGCCATCAACTAGGATTCTCTTTTTTTGCGGGTGGGGGAGCTCAAGGGGGCGTGTCTCTGATGCCAGGACCCCCCCCTTACACACACAGAACCCCAGCTTAGGAAGGGGGCGGGGCCCCGTGCCCACTCTGCTCGCGGAATTTCTGGGGGGGGGGGGCCCGCGTTGCGCGGCCTCGCGCAGTCCCGGAACAATAGGACCTGGAGGGGGGGCGCGCCCCCCAGGTCTGCGTTCTAATTCTCTTTTCCTTCCCACCTTTGCAAGAGCAGAGCCTGGGGCGCGAGGGGGAGGGGTCAGCAAGCTGGGAATCCAAGGATGGGGGGAAATCCAGGCCTTGCTTCGCCAGTCCCTCCCACCTTCCCAAGGCCTCTCGATCAGAAATTGTTTTGCACCCCCATTTCCCCGCTGCATCTTTCTCTTTGCATGCCGGAGCTGGCTTTGGCGGAGTTTGCAATTTGCAAACTGGGGCGGCGGCGTTGTTGCAAACCGAGGAAGGCCGCTCCCTTGCAAGCCGGAGGGGAGTTTGCGATGCACGCGTAGCCGGGCGGGCCCGGCCGGGCTGGGCCCCCACCCCTTGGCCCCTTCCTCCAGGCCACCCCCGGCTCCTTACCTAGCTTTCGCTGACCTCTCGTAACTCCATCCCGCCCCGGCGCCGAGCGGGTCCCCGAAGCCGGCGCTGGGGTAGTTCCTGTCCATGAATTGGCCGCGGTGGAAATTGGGGGAGGGGGAGGGAGGGGGGAGGGAGGGGGCGCGCGCGCGCTCTCCTCCGCCGCCTCTCCCTCCGCTGTTGCTTTTTTTTCCCTTCTCTCTCTCTCTCTCTCTCTCTCTCTTTTTCTTTGCAGCCGCCGAAGGCCCGGGAAGGCCCCGGGCGGGGGAGGGAGGGGACAGGGGCGGAGGGGCGGGCAAGGGAGGGGGTGCAGCCGCCGAGCCAAGGAGGGGGGAAGGGGGGTTCCCCCTGGAGGGAAAGAGGGGGGAGGAGGGACCCCGCTGTCTCCGCCTTTGCCCCGGCCCTTGCAAGAGAGAAGGGGGGGGCGCGCGCTCAGGAGGGGGCGTCCCGGGCGGCCCCGGGGTGGGTGCGGGCTCTGGGTGCTCGCTCTCGCCGCCGCCGCCGCCGCCTCCTCCTCCTCTGCGCTCACGGTGCAGCCATCTTTGCACAAGGCGGCTGGGGGAGGGGGGAGGGGAAGGGGGGGCGGGCGGCGGGGTGTCTGGCTGCGCTCCGCTTCCTCCCACAATCCCGTGCAAATGCAAAAAAAAAAGAGAGAGAGAGAGAGAGGCAGACACAGGGCGCTAGCAGGGCCTGGGGGTGTAGGGTGCAGCGTTTGTACAGAAAGCCAGCTCCGCCGTGCGCAGACGCGCCCGGGAACGCAGTTCAGTTTATTTGATTTTTTTAAATTTTTGCATTATTTCACTCTTGCATCTCTTTTCCAAGGTGTTTTTATTTGGGGAAAGAGCTCAACTCCAGTCCCCCAGGTGCAGCGTGATTCTGCCCCCAACCGAGCTCGCTTGCAATACGCACCCCCCCCCCCATCTTTTCCTGGGTTGCAAAGTGCCCCTGTGCACGCACGGGGAGCGCAGGGAAACACGCGTGTGCACAGGCGAGTCTCTGCGTGTCCGTGGTCCGTGACAGTGAGGGCGATGGCCGTGTCACACCCGCTCACATGAGAGTCTGCGCACCCGGACTGCGCTCCTGGGTCCGAGTTTCCACGCACTCCTACCCCGGGGGCAGGGCTGGCGGATACCCCCAGGTCAGAAGACCGTGGGGGCCTGCGAGGGGCCGGGACGCGGGAACACGTTGCCTGGGAACTTGCGTGTATCCGTACGCAGCGGAAACACGTGTGCTAGGGTAGGCCTCGGGCCGGACGACCCCTACTCCCATCACCCCTCCAAGCTCAGCTCCGGAGTTTAAGAGGCCTGGGGGTTTCCGGAATCCGGTGCGAATCTGGGGCACGGTTCAGAGAACCCCGGCTCCGCTCCGAAGCCGCTCTTCAGCTGTGTCTCCTGAGACTGCAGGGGGAGGATAACAGTGCGGAGTCAAAGGCCCGGCTGTTTTTGCCCCATCAACCAAGACCACTCCGACCCGCCCTGGGCGTCTCAGCCAATCCCGGACCCTCTGGGTTCAAGACCCGCCCTCCTACAATATACCAGACACACACACACACACACACACACACACACACACACACACACACACACTCAAGACCCGCCCTCCTACAATATACCACACACACACACACACACACACACACACACACACACACAAGACCCACCCTCCTATAATATTCCAGACACACACATACACACGGCTGGGCCACGCCCCCGTTCTCCAAGCCTCTCCCTGGATAATAAGCTCAAAATTCTAAGTCCCGCCCCTAAGCCCACGCCCCTCCTCCGGCCGTGCCCTCCCTCTGCGCCCCGCCCCCAGGCCGAAGCCCAGCCCAGTACCTGGTGTAGGGGGGCGGAGGTGCGTCGTGCACCCCTGAGGCCGCCAGCGCCTGCTCGTAGGTGGGGAGGCCTGGAGGTGGGGGTGGAGGCTGGGGCGTCTGCGGGCTCAGATCGCTAAGGGGCCTAATGAGTTCGACACTGGGGACAGAAGGTGCACTGTTAGCAGGGGAAACCTACAGGAGAGAGAGCCTTGGGAAAAGGTCAGACTTAGGGAGACAGAGACTCTGAGGGTCGTAGGGGGACAAAGTAAGGGAGATAGACCAGGGAAAAAGAGGGTCACCTTCAACCGAACCCTGCACACAGAAAAGCACCACGCAATGACAGGCAGTCACAGAAATCAACAGTTGCTGAGACAGGCTTATTCACAGACACATGTGCCCCGATACAGGCAGAGTCATGGAGAAACAGACAGCCCTGCAGAGAACACACAAGAAACAGACAGACACAACAGGGAAACACTCAGGCGCAAATTTCCCAGATCCACTCTTCCAACAAACTCTTCCTGGAAACCTCCAAATCCACTCCACTTGAAGACGGATGCTCCAGCACTCTCTTACACTCTGTCACTGAGAAAGACACACCTAGACAACTCACACGGACACACACACAAAGACAGCCTCATCCTGTCACCCCAGAAACTGACATCCCACAGACACCCACAGACCACAGGCTGCAGCCTCATCAGATACAGCATCCACAGGATGAAGATCACTGGTAAACCGGGTACTGCAAAGACAGCCAGGCAGCAAATATTGACGGAGTCCCTATTTGGTGCCGAGCGCTGTGGATATAATTGGATGCTGCAACTGGACACAGAATCTCACAGACTCTTCACAGGACGATCTCCTCAGATCTTTCAGCAGTGCCTACGTGCCCCCAATCTGGTCTGTCTCCTTAGGATGACCCTCCCTCCCTTGCTCACCCTGCTCTAAAGCTCTAAAGCCCCCAAAGCCCCTTACTCTTGAGGACAGGAACGCTGCCTGCGGCCCCGACGGCCATGTAGATACCAGAAGGCTCCTAGGCCGGCCAGGATGATGAGCACAACGCCTACTGTCAGCCCCACAGCCAGGCTTGCGACATCCACTCGTCCACGTCCTGCGGGGGGTGGGGTGTTTGCAGTTGACATGCCTAGTTAAGGTAGGGAGTTCAGGTAGACAATTTTCTGAGCCCCCACGCTGAGTACTGCCAGATTTTAGCAAATAATAATGAGGAGACCCAGTTAAATGTGAATTTTAGATAAACAATGAGTAACTTTTTCATATGTCTCATGGACTATATAAGATATACTAAAAAAAAAATTATCCCTGTGTATTTGAGATTCAAATTTAACTGGGGGTGTAGGGTGGGGATAAAATACAATCCTGTATTTTATCTGGCAACCCTGTCCCCTCTGGAATGCAGTCCCTTTTACCAACCAGCCCACAGAGGGGCGGGGCCTCACCACACAGGTCAGAAAAACTCATCTATCAAGGGGGACATCGCCCCTCAGTCACAGAGCAATGGGGTTTAGGACTCATGTGGACCCTTGGCTAAGGTGAAGTACCTTTAGCAATCAAGGTTTCATATCTGAGCAAAATGGGGGTGGGGCACAGGGAGGACCCTGGCTTCCTGAGGCCTTGCTAGGTCTTGCTGCTGAGGAAGTTTCCTTTAGGATTGGGTAGTGGGGGGACTTTCCTCAAACAGTAAACCCCAGGCTTTTAGCCCTCTTCGCAAAAAGCTGCACTCAGAAGGTGGGGCTTCCTGATTTGGACACGCTTCAGGTAGATTCAAGTAGCCACCAGGCCTTGATAGGCCTGTAGCAAATCAGTTACCTCCCCTAGCAACCAATGTAAGGATTCTAGCCCAGACTTAGGGCCTGTTGCTAAGGATACACTCCTAGCAACCAAGCCACTAGAGGGGTGAGACGCCTGGTACCTGGAGGGGGGTCCTCCTGTGGGCAGGAGGCCTTGGGTCCTGAGCCTGGCTAGGTGTGGTTGCTAGGGAGAAGGCCTCCTTAGCAACCAGGGCAAAGCCAGGATGGAGTTGTGGGGGAGGGGGAACCAACCAGGTAGTGAGTGCTGCTGGCTTCTTTGGTCAGGCCAGGCTTGGTTGCTAAGGAGCACCCCCCCCCCTTAGCAACAAGGCTGCAGCCACCAAGGGGGCCTCAGAACTCAGAGAGGGGTTGGGGTTGGGCCTGGGCTGATCCGGCAGGTGAAGACACACAGGCTTCCACCAACTGGCCTACCCTGGCCCCGTTGCTAGGGAGCAACCCCTTAGCAACCAAGCTGCTGAGGCTCTGGACTCCAAAGATGGGCTCAGGTGGGCTGGGGCTTCTGAGTCTGAGGCCTCAGGGCTGTAACCTCTCCTTCCAACTGTCCCCCTTCTTGGGGACAGGGGACCTCCTCCCAGTGAGGTGTGGTGGGATTCTGAGGCAAGGGCTCTAGTCTCAGAGGAAGGGCTTTCTTTGACAACTCCCTCCAGGAACTCAGGGAGCGTGGAATCTGGAGGGGGCCAGTTTTGGGTGGGGGATGGTGGTTCAGCCTCCCGGGTAAAGCCTTGCCCTAGTTGTACAGGATGACAGAGCTCTCCCAACTCACCTCCTTTGCCATTGTAGATGTAGCTCTCCCAAAAGCGATCCTTGAATGGGCAGGAGGAGGGAAGGCTGAAAAGCATTATCTGGAAGATTCCACATCCCCAGACCAGCCCACCCTGATCTCTGAGGCAGGAGGGCAGAGGGAGTTGAGGGGCAGGACCCCACCCCCAGGTCCTAGAGGGGACTCCTCGGGAGACCCTAGGTCCTCACCGTCAGAATATTATCCTCAAAGTACTCTCGCGCCTCTTCCCAGGAACATATCTCCTCTAGACACTCCCGCTCCAGGTTCCCTGGTGTGAACAACTCCAGGTCCCAGTAATTGGCTCTTGGAACCCGCTTACGGCTGCCCAGGAAGCTCTGTGCCTCTGGGGAGTCCAGGAAGACCTCTAGGCCCAAAAGACACACAGGGCATTAGTCGCTCAGTTGTGTCTGACTCTTTGCCACCCCACGAACTGTAACCTGCACTGGTTCCTCTGTCCATGAGATTCTCCAGGCAAAGATGCTGGAGTGGGTAGCCATTCCCTTCTCCAGGGGATCTTCTGGACCCAGGGATCAAACCCTGGTCTCCTGCATTGGAGGCAGATTCTTTACCGTCTGAGCCTCCAGGGGAACCCAAAAGACACAAGGGACAGAAAACGGAGGGCTCCTCGGACTGACACGTGTGTGTGTGTGTGTGTGTGTGTGTGTGTGTGTATGTTAGTCGCTCAGTTGTGTCCGACTCTTTGTGACCCCACAGACTGTAGCCCGCCAGGTGCCTCTGTCCATGGGATTCTCCAGGCAAGAATACTAGAATGGATTGCCATTCCCTTCTTCGGAAGATCTTCCTGACCCAGGGACCAAACCCTGGTCTCCTGAATTGCACGCAGATTCCTTCCTGTTTGAGCTACAGGCAAGTCCTTGGGGACATGAAGGAGCCTGAACTTAAAGAAACGGAGAGCTATGGGGTCCTGGGGAGGAGGCGACTGGAGGCAGGGTTTCTCCTGGGCCAGAGGAAGGTGGGTGTTGGTGCCTGGACTCTGGCTCTTCCCCCCAACACTCACCTCGGCCTTGCTTCCCACTGGGTGAAGTGTCCAGGCAGGTGGCCAATCCCAGGTATAGCAGCAGCACAGAGGGGCGGCCCCTCATATTTTGTGGACACTAGGAACCAGGTGTGGTTAGATGAGAAGTGCCTCAGCCACTGAAGAATGAGGCCAGGTCTCCCTGATCAGACTCTGTGGTCCGTGAATTATAATAAGAGCAGACACTTACGTGGCCTGTAATCTGGACCAGAGACTGTTCAAGGTCATTTACCTCTATCAACTCAGTTTCATTTTCATCACAGTGCTATTATCTCCGTTTGATACAGGAGGAGACTGAGGCACAGAGAAGTAAAAGAACTTGCCCAAGTTCACACAGTTCGCAAGATTCAGAGGCAGGATTTCAGCAAACGCAGTGTCCCTCCAGAGACCAGAGCCAGGAGCTTATCTTTTTCCCAGCTGTGCATGCAGCACCCAGCATGGGTTTGGGCACATAGCAGGCGCTCGTAAACACGTCCATTGATTGGATCCCTTTCTTCCTGATAATCTCCATGTGCCCACTGCCACATCCACACCCATCTCTCTGTGCCCATTGCCATATCCACCTACAGCGTTTGTCGCTCAGTCGTGTCTGACTTTTTGCGACCCCATTGACTGTAGCCCATCAGGCTCTTCTGTCCATGGGACTTCCCAAGCAAGAACACTGGAGTGGGTTGCCCTTCCCATCTACAGGCGATCTTCTGACCCAGAGATTGAATCCAGGTCTCCTGCACTGTAGGCAGATACTTTACTGCCTGACCACCAGGGAAACCTTTCCACCCACAGAGATCAAAGAGTATACAAGAAGTAAAACCAGAGGGGCATATCCTGGGGTCCAGCAGTTGAGGGAGGGGGCAGTGATCCTGGACTCCTGGATGTGGGGGCTCCAACAGCCAGGTCGCCAAGGTCCCCAAGCCAAGCTTTGCCTCCAGGGACATTCACTTACCTGCCTAGACTTCTGAGCACTGTCCTCTACTTAATCGGGGCCTCCTCGGCTAACTGCGGCCAGCTGTGAAGAGGGGCAGGGGAGAGGGGAGGGGAGAGGAACCAGAGGGTACTTTGTTCATTAAAGCCGGCACAATCCTGGTTCCAGGCAAGAGGGGCGGGGTTTTTTATTACCTGCCCTGGGCGGGACTCAGGTAAGGGACAGAGTATTTAAAGGGACCTTATGAAAAAATACATAAATAGATAAAGGGACCTTATAATTAAGGGTATAACGTCCAGAGCCTCATAGAGAGCCTGGGTCTCCTGACACCATGGGGACACTTAGGGTGTTGGATAGGCGCCTCCTCCCCTCCCCTCCTATAATTTCCTCCCCCCACCCCACCCCAGAGAGCTCGCCAGGCTGAGCTAGGGAAATGAACATCTAGATATCTAGCTATCTAGAAACTGGAGGGAAACGTATGCCTTAGTCCCTAGAGATAGGTAGGTACGCCGCAGTAAATTCCTGCTTCCTAAGACAATTTGAAAGGCTTTGACTTTCGATTTCTCAACTGCTCCATTTACAAAGTGGGGACAGAGGAGCTGTCCCTTCTCTATTGTTTCTTCTTTTGCGGCAGAAAAGTGGATGATACATACTTTGGTAAGCGGGCTTTTCAATTTCTGGGCAAAGTGGTTAGTCCTTAAACACAGGCTTGAAGAGACGCAAAGCCTAGGAACAAGCAGGAAATTGCCCGCCCAGGGAAACGCCTAGTATTTACTAAGCACGCCCCCTATTCACGCCAGTTTCACCGGCCGGAACCCTCGAGTTGCCACTCACGTTTCCGGGGGGAGGAAAAAAAAGAAAGGAGAATTTACGAAGCCAGAAGCGCTATCTCCGCCTTTAGGGGCAGAACTACTTCCGGTCTCTTCCCCGGGCGGAAGCGTCGGAGCGGAGAGGGAAAACAGCTCTCCTTTCCGGTGTAGGGGTACTGTTGAAGTAGCCACCGAGGAAAGAGGGTCGTCTCTGAGGTGAGTTCTAGGCGGTAGAAGAATAGTGTTAGTGCGATTGCCTTCCTGTGGGCAAGAGTCTTGTGGTCCTGAGGGAGACTGGGACAATATTTTGAAATGCTGACTTCCTGGCAGTTATTAATAGAGCGCTCTAGGTGCCTCAAGTTTAAAGCCGAATTGAAGGTGCTTTAAATCCCTTTAGGTAGCCAAATCTTCATCCGGCAGTTCTCCCGAGAGTATTAATTCCAGTGCAGACGAATGGGCTGCGGATCCCAGGGCACGGAAGAGACTGGGACTCCTGGAGGTCTAAGGAGTGATATTGAATGAGAAGCAACCCCCGCACCCCCTTTCTTGGCCTCAGTTTCTCAGATCGTGATGGGGAGAGCGGGGAAGGGTTGTGCAGTCGCCGCCGCTGCCTCCTTGCACCTTTTTGACAGGCCCTTCCCTCTTGGAGTTGCTGTAGGTTAACGTTTTCCTCTGTGGAACTTTGGGGTTAGGCAGTCCTAGGTTCTCACCTTGATGGTGCTGCCGATTCGTTGTGAACTGAGGTCTTGATGGATCCTTAAAGCAGTTTTACTGTAATATTTTACTATGAAAGTGTCCCACCTGTCAGGTTAATGTCTCTTCCTCCGTTCTTGTCTCGTGGCAACAAAAATTTGGAGCAATGGACGAAACGGTGTAGAACAACAGACAAGTTACAGCTCCATTCAGCTCAAGCAGATAATCTTTTATTAATCCAACACTCCGTAGGAGTCCTCCTCATCCTTCCTGTCAAGCCTCCCTCTTTACACTTCCAGTCTTCTTTTGGCTTTGCCCCGTTCAAAGTAGGGCTTCTACCCACCACCAGTCAATGAAAGGGAATAGAAATGAGCATACGCTCAATGATTTAATTATAAATTGTATAGCTGCAGGCTGTGTTGGTTATGTCTTAATAGGCTCCTAACTGCCTCACCGCAGGTAAGGTTACTTGGAGAGGCCCCTGTGGTCATTTTGTATCCACTGTGTGAATAGGATACCTGTGCAGGAGTTGAAAAGTCTCTGTGGTTATATTTGTAGCATATTTGTGAGCTCTCCTGGGTGTGTCTCCTTCAGCCAGGCTTCCCCTCCTTGCTCATGTCTAACTTCCTACCTAACACAACTTACATAAAAGTGGGATCATAATATAAAAATTCCTATGGCCAGAGTTTCTGTTTATTAATACTTTTGCCATATTGGCTGGGTATTTTTTTTAATTAAATATATAAGGCAAAGCCTGTCTATCGTGACATTTCACCCCTAAATACTTTAGGATACATGTGTAAAAAGCAGAGACATTTTCACAACATTAAACTAACTATACCTCAACTTTTTAAAAATTTTTCAACAATTTTTTTTTTTAATTTTAAAAAGCATCAGATCAGATCAGTCGCTCAGTCGTGTCCGACTCTGCGACCCCATGAATCACAGCATGCCAGGCCTCCCTGTCCATCACCAACTCCCGGAGTTCACTCAGACTCACGTCCATCGAGTCAGTGATGCCATCCAGCCATCTCATCCTCTGTCGTCCCCTTCTCCTCTTGCCCCCAATCCCTCCCAGCATCAGAGTCTTTTCCAATGAGTCAACTCTTTGCATGAGGTGGCCAAAGTACTGGAGTTTCAGCTTTAGCATCGTTCCTTCCAAAGAAATCCCAGGGCTGATCTCCTTTAGAATGGACTGGTTGGATCTCCTTGCAGTCCAAGGGACTCTCAAGAGTCTTCTCCAACACCACAGTTCAAAAGCATCAATTCTTCGGTGCTCAGCCTTCTTCACAGTCCAACTCTCACATCCATACATGACCACAGGAAAAACCATAGCCTTGACTAGACGAACCTTTGTTGGCAAAGTAATGTCTCTGCTTTTGAATATGCCATCTAGGTTGGCCATAACTTTCCTTCCAAGGAGTAAGCGTCTTTTAATTTCATGGCTGCAATCACCATCTGCAGTGATTTTGGAGCCCAGAAAAATAAAGTCAGCCACTGCTTCCACTGTTTCCCCATCTATTTCCCATAAAGTGATGGGACCAGATGCCATGATCTTCGTTTTCAGGCACACAAAAAAGCGGGAACATTTTCTTCCATGACCACAATACTATTATCATAATCGTATTATCATAATATCATACTATTATCATAATACTTACAAAAGCAACCCTAATAAAAATGTCATTTGTTTGAATCAGAATCAATTCAAATAATTGTTTTGTCTTTTAAATTCCTCTTAATTTCTAACAGTCTCCCCCTCCACACCATCCTGGTTTTTTTTCTTTTTAAATATTTATTTGTTTATTTGGCTGTGGTGGGTTTTAGTTGTGGCATATGGGATCTTTGATCTTCGTGATGGCATGTGGGATCAAACCTGGGTCCTCGGCATTACGAGCACAAAGTCTTCTAGTCACTGGACCACCAGGGAAGTCCAGTCATTTCTATTATTATAGTGCTTTTGTGATGTATTGACTGGATGGATGGTTCGTTTCATTGATTACACACCTACCCAGGCCCTATGGTTGGAAGTCGTTAACTGATACTGTCATGCCATCTCTGTGCCCAGCCCCCACCCCCAGGTGCCAGGCAGTGCTGGGACCCAGCCTGGAGTCCAGCCCAGGCCCCACCTCTAGGGGGCTCCTAGTCTGGAGGGGGAAATTCTGAGATGGCTGTAATGGAGGTAAATCAGGGCGTTGTCAGAGCATCAGGAATGCCTCCCTCAGGCTTCCTGATGGGTCCTGGGAGGAGGAAGCAGATGGGATTTCCAGGGCAGGGTAGGGGGTGCACCAGGCCCACAGGGATTTCCAGGAGCAGAGCCAGGCCCTGCCTGTAGGGCCCATTCCACACTGAGTCAGCACAGAGCCTGGGGCCACCTGCAGCCAGGCGGCACCATCGATGGGATGGCCTCGGCCACAGACACAGATGCCTAGGGCAACCCCTGGCTGCACTGGGCACCTTCTCCCTGCCTCTGTTTCCTTGTTTGTAGCAGCCATTTGTGCTGTGGGATTCGGTGGAGACTGAAAGTGAAAGTCGCTTGGTCAACTCTTTCCAACCGCATGGACTGTATTCTCCAGGCCAGAATACTGGAGTGGGTAGCCATTCCCTTCTTCTCCAAGGGATCTTCCCAACACAGAGATCGAACCCAGGTCTCCCACGTTGCAGGTGGATTCTTCAACGTCTGAGCCACCAGGGAAGCCCAAGAATACTGGAGTGGGTAGCCTATCCCTTCTCCAGGGGATCTTCCCACCCCAGGAATCGAACCAGGGTCTCCTGCATCGCAGGCAGATTCTTAACTGAGCTATCAGGGAAGCCCTGGGATTCAGTGGAGTTAACATGTATAAAGTGCTTATAACAGGGCTGGGTTTACCAAACCTCTTAGATGAATACCAGTCACTATTAATAGAAAAATCTCAGATGTTCCCCTTTGCTTTTAGGGAGCCTCCCTCCTTCCTGCTTCCGATACTTCCTATATCTGTCTGTGAATTCCTTGAATGTAATTGGACCTTTGGGTTCCCTTAACACAGGCTGGCAACCCACTCCAGTACTCTTGCCTGGAAAATCCCATGGATGGAGGAGCCTGGTAGGCTGCAGTCCATGGGGTCCCTAGGAGTCAGACACGACTGAGCGGCTTCACTTTCACTTTTCACTTTCATGCATTGGAGAAGGAAATGGCAACCCACTCCAGTATTCTTGCCTGGAGAATCCCAGAGTCGGAGGAGCCTGGTGGGCTGCCATCTATGGGGTCGCACAGAGTCGGACACGACTGAAGCGACTTAGCAGCAGCAGCAGCAGCAACACAGGCCTACACCCCCCTGGGACAGCCAGCAGCATCCATGTGACCCCATGCTCTTCTCGGGAGGGGACTTGTAGCATCCTTTAGTTCTTCTTTAGTTTTCTCATCCTTTAGTTCTCAGAGGGATCTCTGACCTCAGGATATTGAGGATTCAAACAAATCGACTGCAGAAAAAGACCTGGGGAGATAATAAGGGAGATTTGAATACCAGCTGGATAGTAGATGATGTTAAGGAATTATTAATGCATCCATGGTATTGTGATCATGTTTTTTAAACACAGTAGCCACGAGTCCCCAGAGGCTGTGGCGCACTTTGATACTTGTCTCAGGGCCCCAAGGGACTGTATTTTTTTTTTTTAATCACTTCATTTTAATTAATTTACATTCAAGCACCAATACTGGATTCAGTCCCTGGAAAACTTTTAAGTATGTCTGGGGCAACCAGGACGTGTGAATGTACATTTGCTCCTGTAAATTTTATGAAATCTAAAATGTTGGACAAGTTCCTCCAGTGAAAATTGTTCTCTGACTCGAGACATATTAAAAGGGTGGACTAGACTGTGGATTTTGAAGATTTCTTGGGAGAATGGGAGTGGATTAGCCTTTCTTCTCGGATTGTGACCTCCCTGGGAGGACTGCCAGCTGTCACGTGACTAAGGGGGGGCGGCTCTGGAGCCCAAGTGCCGGGTTCAAGTCCGGCTCTGTTGCCAGGGGGGCTCCACGGGCCTGGTTTCTCCTCTGTAAGAGGGGAAGGTTGATAAATAATAGCTGCTCTTACTTGGATGTGTCCTCTCTGAAGTGCTAGTGTTCTGTTTTCTGAGCCTGTCCTAACTGAGGAGACCATAAACCTGCCCACCCCAGTCAGCGGTTGTCAGACTTCTTGGTCTCAGGATCTTAAAAATCAGCAAGGACTCCAAAAAGCTTTTGTGTGTGGAAGTTCGATCCATCATAGTTGGCCACATCAGGGGACTTGCCTGGTGGTCCACTGGTTAGGACTCCGCACTTTCACTGCTGAAGGCCTGGGTTTGATCCCTGGTCCAGAAACTAAGATCCTGTAAGCCACAAGTGCGGCCAAAGGAAAAAAGACTTGCCTTATAAGATGAAAACAGACATGAAAGGGTCTTTACTGAAATATTCAAATAACAAAAAACTCATCTTAAAGTATACAACTCTGGTTTTTCATATACTCACTATTTTTGTAACCATCTCCACTTTCGGATTTCAGGACATTTTCATCACTGCAGAAAGAAACCCCATCCCCCTTAGCAGCCTCTCCCCACTCCCGTCCTCCCTTCTCCCAGCGGGTGGCAGCCACCAGTCTCCTTTCTGTTTCTGTGGATCTGCCCATTCTGGACCTTTCATATAAACGGAATCAACAATAGGGCCTTTTGTACCTGGCTTCTTTCACTCCGTACCAGACATTTTTTAAAGCCAGGGTTGTACAAGTACAAGTCGCACAGCCTCTGGAAAACTCCACCAGACGCTCATTAGGGAATGAGAGGAACAGAGGCAAATACATATTGATGTCATGGAAATCGTTCTGTGGGCCCCCTGAAAGTATCTTAGGGACCCCTGGGGTCTTGGCAGACCTTACTTTGAGAACCACTGGCTTAGGCAAGTGGCTTCACTTCTGTGCCTCTGTTTGCCTCTCTCCAAAGTGGAGATGCCGATGGAGCAGACCTCAGAGGGTGGCTGAAGTTGGACGCTTGATGACATGAGGCCTCGAGGAGTTGGCCTAGGGGTCAAGGGTCAAGCAGTGTCCCTTGTGCTTATTCCCGTGACAGCCCAGAGAAGTGATGATCCCTCTCTAGCAGTTCCTCTCTTCTCAGAGAGAAAATGTCCCAGTCCACAAAGCCAAAGAGCTTGGCCACAAGACAGGCAGCCCAGTGCCAAATACCACGGAGGGTCAAGGCAGTTGACAACTAAGAATAGAGTGGGGAATTTGTCCCTGCGGAGGTGAACTCGACCTTCATGACTGGTGATGGGTGGGGGAATGGGGGCGGAAGCCAGGGGGCCAGGGTGGAGGAGGGGGGTGGCAGGTGAGCTGGGGAGGCAGCAGGTGCCTGACACCTGCTCCAAAGCTGGGGGGTGAGGGGAAGCCTGAGGAGGGGCCGTGGGTCGAGTTGGGGTGTTTCACCAAGGTGAACCGCTGCATGCAGCACAGTGGCTGCGGCTGGAGTGACAGGAATGTTCCACATCGCAATTGGGGCAGTAGTTAGGAGGGTGTATGCATCTGTCAAAACACATCAACTGCATCTTACGGGTCTGTGCATCTATTCTCTGTAAATGTACCTACTGGGAGGAAGACGCCAGTAGGGGGCGTGCAAGGTCCATAAGTTCCAGGAGAGGTTTATGTTTTGAAAGAGAAAGGCAAGTTTCTGAAAGCATCACAAACCAGAGAAATAAAGATGAAGTTGCTTTTTCATATTTTGGGAGCCCCTGGTGGTGCCCCCACCCCTGCCTTCTGACTCCTCCTTGCAGCCGGAGAACTGGAGAGAATAATTTCCTGAGCATTCCATAGCCAGACTCTGTGTATGACCTCATTTAATCCACACAGCCATCCAGTTAACATCAGGTTCAGCCCATGGTTCTCCGCACCTCTTACCCAAAGGGCGCTGAAAGGGAATTACCCATCCAGAGTCACCGCCAGGAGAGGGCCAAGGCCAGGCAGAAGGTCTTATTCCATTGATCCCATCAACCCTTAGCTTGTTCGATTGATTTACTCTTGTTAAAAGGGGATTACTCTTGTAATCCCCCTAGTCTTCCACTAGCTGGTAAAGACCCTGCCTACCAATGTGGGAGATGTAGGAGATGTGGGCTCAGTCCCTGGGTTGGGAAGATCCCCTGGAGGAGGACATGGCAGCCCACCCCTATATTCTGGCTTGGAGAATCCCACTGACAGAGGAGCCTGGTGGGCTGCAGTCCATGGGGTCTCAGAGAGTGGGACAGGACTGAAGCGACTGAGCATGCGTGCATCCATCCCCTATCCAGTCCCCTCCCTTACATGGGCAGCCATTGTTACATGCTTGATCCTTTTGTTTGCAGGTGTTCAAAATGTAATGTTTGGTGCACGTGTAGATTGTTTTCTTTCCTTTTCACCCAGTGCCATGGCTTTAAGATCCACCCATGATGCTCTGTACACACCCAGTCAGTTGCATCTCACTGCTGGGTGGTCTCCTTGGTGGGCACTCACTGTCCGTTTCACCAGGGTGGGATATTCAGTTGCCTTCAGCTCCCCTCCGGGATAAACGACACCGCTGTGAACATCCTCGTACATGCTCCCCCAGCACCCCCTGCGGGGGCTCCTCTTGCCAGCCCTCACCCTGGCCTTAGCACGCGCTCACGGTGCCACCCGCCGCCCTGGAGAGAGGAGCACAGTGACATCTCGTCCTGGTTCTCCTGTGAGGAGAGCTTGAGGCATCCACCTGTCAGTCTTTGGGCCGCTCCTGTAACTCACCTGTTCTCACCCTTGGCGCGTTTTCCTATCAGGGTAGCTGGGTTTTTCTGGTTGATTTACCAGTCAGTTCTCCCTCTAACACTTGTTTTGAAAACTTGGAATTTTTTCCAATGCAAATGACACATGAGGGAACAACTTGAGCAACAGGCGCACTGCACCTAAGCGAATCCAGACGCACTCAGTTGAAATGGGCGTGTAGCATCCACATGGGCTCGAGAACCCAGAGCATCTGCCTGGCGCTTCCGTCTCCCACGTGAGTTCTGGCCCCACCCATTGCCTCGGATGCCAGAACTTTCTGTCAGATTGCACGTAACCCTCCTTCCACCACCTCAGGATAACTCGCAACTTGTGCCCCTTCCAACACCACTTCCAGAAGCAAACTTCAGGTCTTTTTCAGGATGGAGTGCTTTTTTTTTTTTTTTGAGGGTAGAGGCCTTTCTTAACCATTTAATGAGTACAAAACTATCTTCCCCTGCCCCACTCCCAGCTTCCCCATCAGGTCAGCTCGGGGACCATAAAGGTCCAGTCCTCTCTGTGTGGGCTCCCTCCGGTCACCACCGCCTTGCAGCTACCCCTTCCTCCCCGCCGGGATGACGCGGCACGGCAAGAACTGCACAGCAGGGGCCGTCTACACCTACCATGAGAAAAAGAAGGACACAGGTACTGGGTTTGCGAGGGGGGCAAATGGACCCCAAAATGCCCAGGTCGCTCACTTTGCCCCTCTGGTTGAGCTTGCTATGTGTGTCTTTCTCCTGACCGTGTTAACATAGCCCATGTGACTGACGGTCATAACCAGAGACATAACAGCCCACACAAGCCAACAACCTTTTCCCTGCCTGTACATTAAGTGCCTTCCTGCTTGAATTCGACTAAGCCTCCTAAACACCCACAGAGGAAGGAATCAGTGTTGTCAGCCCATATTCCAGATGGGGAAACTGAGGCCCAGAGAGATGCGGGCGCTTGAGCTGGGTCCCAGAGCCAGAAGGCCCGAGGGGAGTCAGCCACGAGCCTCTTCCCTCAGCTGGCCCTCGGGCTGCCTCAGAGCCTGTCACTTACCCTCTGGGGATGAACACCTCCTGTGGATGTGCCCCGCCCCCAACACACGGCCCCCGGGCACAAGCGCCCCCCACCTCTGTTGTGTCCTCGCTGTGCCTTTCTCTCCGGATTTGCACAGGGGCACGTCCCCTGTCTTTCCGTCCGTCTGTGTGTTCCTGTCCCCAGCGGCCTCAGGCTATGGCACCCAGAACATTCGACTGAGCCGGGATGCCGTCAAGGACTTCGACTGCTGCTGCCTCTCGCTGCAGCCCTGCCACGACCCTGTCGTCACGTAAGCTGGGCACGTGGGTGGGCTGGTCGGGGGGCAAAGGGCAAGAGAGGGGCTGTACAGCCAAGGCACCCTAGACAAGCCACCTACCTTCCCGGAGCCTCGGTGTTCCCTCTGATAACTGGGCACGATCCTAGTATACTTCACGGGGTGTGGGAGAGAATACGCTCATAATAGAGGGTAGGGCTCCTGGGACACCGCCAGCCCATGATAACAGTTCACAGAGTGCTTCCCGTTATCTGCCTCTTGACTGCAGAAGCTTCCCTGGTGACTCACATGGTAAAGTGTCTACCTGCAGTGTGGGAGACCCAGGTTCGATCCCTGGGTTGGAAAGATCCTCTGGAGAAGGAAATGGCAACCCACTCTAGTACCTTTGCCTGGAAAATTCCATGGACAGAGGAGCCTGGTAGGCTACAGTCCATGGGGTCGCAAAGAGTCAGAGATGACTGAGCGACTTCACTTCCCTCACTTGACTGCAGAGATCCAGCTGATGCCACATAAGCCATACCCCCCAGGCAAACCCTTATCAGGCGGGACATTCCAAGGGCTTAGAAGTACCCTCCCAGGAGCCAGGCACAGGCCAGGCCTTTGGTTGGAATATGCAGCGTGTGGACGACCTTGGCTTTCTGAGCTAACCCTTTATGGCACGAGATTTTCCCCTACGTGTTGGATCACATTACAAAGCCAGGAGAGTTAAAACGGCGCAGTCACCTAAGCAGAGCCCTGAGTGAGCTGCTGCCTGTAAGATGCTTAGGGGGTCTCCAGGACAGGGAGCTGATGTTTGGTGGGTGGCTGTTAACTACTGGCCATGCTTTCTTGTCCTGTCCTGTCTTTGCAGCCCAGATGGCTACCTGTATGAGCGGGAAGCAATCCTCGAGTACATTTTGCACCAGAAGAAGGAAATTGCCCGGCAGATGAAGGTGAGCCTGTTTTATGGGTGAAGAAACTGGGGCCAGGAGAGGTCACAGCACTTTCTAGAGGCCACAGAGCTCATCAGTGACAGAGGCAGGGTTGAGCTCTGGCAGTCTGTCTCCAGCCAAGCTGTTGACCACTCTGCTGCCAAGGGACAGAAAAGCCACCGAGTCCCAAACCAGCTAAAAGGGAAATGGTTCGGGCGTCCTACAGTTGATGGGAGGAACCAGCCAAGGCAGCAGACACACGGCATATGACTGCGGCCACCAGCCGGCACCAAACAGAGCCTCTGCCCGGAGTGTCCCCTGGGTGGGTCCCGGTTTACCCTCCTTTAAATTCAGAGAGCCACCCTGCCCCCACCTAGGGTGCCCCAAACCCACAACCCACAGGAGGGTGCCCGGCTCATTGCTCCCTGGCTGCCTGCAGGCCTACGAGAAGCAGCGGGGCGCCCGGCGAGAGGAGCAGAAGGAGCTGCAGCGGGCAGCGGCGCAGGACCACGTGCGGGGCTTCCTGGAGAAGGAGGCAGCCATCGTGAGCCGGCCCCTCAACCCCTTCACGCCCAAGGCCGCCTCGGCAGGGAACGGCCCAGGTGAGAGAGATGAGTCTGCAGGTGGGGGGGGGGGGGTCCCACAGGTGCCTCCGTGGGTGCGGCATCCTAGCCCCTCCCCCCCCCCAGACGATGCCCAACCCGGGTCCAGTGCGGGCCCTGCAGGCAAGGACAAGGACAAAGCGCTGCCCAGCTTCTGGATCCCGTCGCTGACCCCCGAGGCGAAGGCCACGAAGCTGGAGAAGCCGGTGAGCCCCCTACCCCAGCGCGCGCCTGTGCGTACTCTTTGCCAGAGAGGGCCAGGTTCACGCCCCCACACACACCCCCCGCCCAAACGGGGGTCCTGAAGGTCCCCTCACCATCCTCCCACCACCCGGCTCCAGCGCCGCCTGCTGACCCTGCCTCCCTCCCCCACCCCTACCCCCAGTCGCGCATCGTGACCTGCCCCATGTCCGGGAAGCCGCTGCGCATGTCCGACTTGACGCCGGTGCGCTTCACGCCGCTGGACAGCTCCGTGGACCGCGTGGGGCTCATCACGCGCAGCGAGCGCTACGTGTGCGCCGTGACCCGCGACAGCCTGAGCAACGCCACGCCGTGCGCCGTGCTGCGGCCCTCGTGAGTCGCCAAGGGGACAGGCCGGGGACCTGCTGGACGCGGCGGGCGCAGGTGTGGCCCACTGTCTGGGGCGGGGCCCCTGATCCACAGCCCCCACCCTCACCTTCACCGCAGTGGGGCTGTGGTCACCCTGGAGTGCGTGGAGAAGCTGATTCGCAAGGACATGGTGGACCCAGTGACCGGGGAGAAGCTCACGGACCGTGACATCATCGTGCTGCAGCGGGTGAGTGGCGCCCCCTGGCCTTCCGGTAACCCTGCCCTCCTCCTAGAGGCCTCGCCCTTTTATCTTAGCCCCGCCCTCATCAAGCCAGGGCCTCCGCAGCCAGCCTCACCTCCGCAGCTAGGGAACCCTCA
Source organism: Bos javanicus (assembly GCF_032452875.1). NCBI lineage: Eukaryota > Metazoa > Chordata > Mammalia > Artiodactyla > Bovidae > Bos > Bos javanicus. The sequence goes on along the minus strand of NC_083885.1, from coordinate 56,108,252 downwards.
TGGCACCCTCTCCTCCTACAGGGCGGCACCGGCTTCGCGGGCTCCGGAGTGAAGCTGCAGGCGGAGAAGTCCCGGCCGGTGATGCAGGCCTGAGCGCGGGAAACCAAATAAAGGGCTTGGACGCTACTGGCCATGTGGCGCCTTCATTCACCGCACCGGAGCCCAGGAGCCCGGGAATGGCGTGCGCCCCGGAATGACTGTGCTTTGAAAGCCTGGTCTAGGAATGTTTGGTGTGGTCTCACGTTAAGATTGAAGTCTGAATGGAATGCAAACGCACAGCTGTAAATGGGTTGAGTGGCCCCAAGTCGGAATGTGAGCTGCGACCACCGGAGGGCGCCACGTTAACGGGGTAGATGGAAATCCCCGCGCATTCCTTTTGAGTTAAACCAAATTTGAAGCCTGGGAGCTTTAGCGGCACGTGTCTCCCATTGCAAAGTGTAATAAGACACCCAAAGGAAATGAAGTGCTGTGTCTGTGAGAGAGAGAAAGTTAGGCACCCGGTCTAGAGAAGGCTGTGAGGAACACCCCCTCCCCCGCCGGCTGAAGGCTGGAGGGTGGAGAGGAAGAGGAAACCGCAGTGCAAAAGCCCAGAGGCAGCAATGTGCTCGGCGGGTGTGAGGAGTGGGAGGAGGTCAGAGCAACCCGGTCTGGTGGACCTGCCTGGAGCTCGGACTCGGCTGGGAGGGCAGGGGGGCCCTTTCAAGCTACGTTTTTAATAACCGCTGAGTCAGAAAAACAGACCCTGTGCAGTGTGGAGAACCAGAGCTAAAAGCTGCAAAATACGGCAAAGAGTGTAAAAATAAAGACTGGAAGTCCTGCCTCTCAGAGCGATCCCCGGGTTCTGTCCTGCCAGGTCTTCATCGGCCAGGTCTTTCTCAGAGGAGTTTTTTCCACCAAAGAGATTTCCATGCACATACTTCTCCGTTCATTGAACAGTCTCTGCCCTTTCATTTTGGAAAATGGTCTTGTCATCCAAAGCCCAGACGAGATTCATAAGTGTCCTTGAATGCTAGGCAAGCTCATGTCTGGTGTAGGACCAGGGGGTGCATCTGGGGTGCTGCAGGGAAGAGTTATCAGTAGGAGGGTGGGTCATCCTTGCTTGCACCCTGGGGAGCCCCCAAAACCCAGCATTTCCTCCCTCAGACATTTCTAGAACCTTCATGCCCTGCTCTTGGGATCCCAGTCTCCAGAAACCAGCTGAGGTGCTGCTGACACTCAGGGCGCCCTTGCCCTCTGGGCCTGTCGGTCTACAGTGTGTGCAAGTCCTGGCCACAATCTTGAGGGAAGAATGCTTGTACCCATTTTGCAGAATAGCTCACTGAGGCTGAGAAAGCTGGCCCAAAGTCACACTGCTCAAGGCCATAGCTGAACCCAGGTTCCCCCAGAGATCAGCCACCTCTGGATCCCCTTGTTCAGTCCTGCCCTTCCCCCCTATCATTTTATGCTTCCTCCTCCCTCAGACTTTACACACTGCCACCCACACACCTCTCCACTGTGGCAAGCTCTCACCCCATCCTTTTATACCCAGAGTGATGAGATTAGCCCTCCCTGCTAAGCTAAGTCACTTCAGTCATGTCCGACTCTGTGCAACCCCATGGACAGCAGCCCACCAGGCTCCCCCATCCCTGGGATTCTCCAGGCAAGAACACTGGAGTGGGTTGCCATTTCCTTCTCCAGTGCATGAAAGTGAAAACTGAAAGTGAAGTCGCTCAGTCGTGTCCGACTCTTAGCGACCCCATGGACTGCAGCCTACCAGGCTCCTCCGTCCATGGGATCTTCCAGGCTAAACACGCCCAATCTCTGTCCTCCCTAAGAGCCTTTAACTACCCGGAGTCTTCTCTTGGAACCACATCCACCCAAGGACTCCAATCCTGTTTATGTGTGGTACAGGCCATTCACCACCCCAAATAAAGACTTAAAGGTGCAACTTGGAAATCCCAGATTTCCACAAGAAGCCTAAATCTCACTCCTTAATTCACAGGCCCTTTGAGATACCCTTTCCTGGGAGGGGTAGGGTGCAAGTCAAGGTCTTAGCTCTAAGAAATAGGTTTTCTTTAAGATTTCAAATGTAACAAGGAGAGGAAGCAAGAGTCAGACCACAGCAGAAGCTAAGGGTGGGACGGGAAGTGGAGACAAGTTTTGTCTTTTCTCAGCAGAGGTTCTCTAGATGGTGGTCTACAGTTTAGAGCAAGAAATGGGCATGGGGTGGGGGATGCTGCGCTTATCTTGACCTTCAGCATCAGCTAGCCCACAGCATTTTAGGACAATTATAATTACTGGTTGAGATTTTTTAATGGGGAGACTTTTCTAGAAAGGGAGAACTATATATACAGAGAGCAAATTGTTGGTGTCTAGGGGAGCAGGAGGGATTGACTGCAAGGCTGGCATAATAAGAATTTGGGGCAGCATGATGGATCTGTTCAGTATCTTAATTGTGGTGGTTGGATGACTGATTTATCAAAACTCATAGACCTATACAGCAAAACAACTGGACTTTATCTGAATCAAAATTTTAAAATGCAAAAGGGGATATTGTGCGAGTAGATTTTCATATCCCTTTAAAAATGAGCATAGCAATTCCACTCTTACACATAGACCCAAGAAAATAGAAAACAATGTTCATGCAGAAACTTCGACATGAATGATTCTGCTGCTGCTGCTGCTAAGTCGCTTCAGTCATGTCCAACTCTGTGCGACCCCATTGACGGAAGCCCACCAGGCTCCCCCGTCCCTGGGATTCTCCAGGCAAGAACACTGGAGTGGGTTGCCATTTCCTTCTCCAGTGCATGAAAGTGAAAATTGAAAGGGAAGTCGCTCAGTCGTGTCCGACTCTGTGCGACCCCATGGACTACAGCCCACCAGGCTCCTCCATCCATGGGATTTTCCAGGCAAGAGTACTGGAGTGGGGTGCCATCGCCTTCTCCGATGAATGATTCTAGCAGCAGTAATCTTCTAATAGCCCCAGAGTAGAAACAACCCAAATGTCCATTAGCTGATGAATGGGTAAACAAAATGGGCTGAATCCATGCAATGAAATATTACTCAGACATAAGGAATGATGTTCTGATCCATACTACAAAGTGGATAAGCCTTGAAAGCACTATACAAAGTAAAAAGTCAGACGAAAGGTCACACTCTGTTACATAAAATGTCCAGAATAGGCAAATCCATAGAGACAGAAAATAAATTAGTGGTTACCAGGGGCTGAAGGGAGGAGGGAAGTTGGATGTTTCTATGAAGACCTACAAGACTTTCTAGAACTAACACCCCCCAAAGATGCCCTTTTCATTATAGGGGACTGGAATGAAAAAGTAGGAAGTCAAGAGATACCTCGACTAACAGGCAAATTTGGCCTTGGAGTGCAGAATGAAGCAGGGCAAAGGCTAATAGAGTTTTGCCAAGAGAACACACTGGTCATAGCAAACACCCTCTTCCAACAACACAAGAGAAGACTCTACACATGGACATCACCAGATGGTCAACACCGAAATCAGACTGATTATATTCTTTGCAGCCAAAGATGGAGAAGCTCTATACAATCAGCAAAATCAAGACTAGGAGCCGACTGTGGCTCAGATCATGAACTCCTTATTGCCAATTTCAGACTTAAATTGAAGAAAGGAGGGAAAACCACTGGACCATTCAGGTATGACCTAAATCAAATCCCTTACAATTATACAGTGGAAGTGACAAATAGATTCAAGGGATTAGATCTGATAGAGTGCCTGAAGAACTATGGTCTGAGGTTTGTGACATTGTACAGGAGGCAGGGATCAAGACCATCCCCAAGAAAAAGAAATGCAAAAAGGCAAAACGGTTATCTGAGGAGGCCTTACAAATAGCTGTGAAGAGAAGCTAAAGGCAAAGGAAAAAAGGAAAAATATACCCATTTGAATGCAGGGTTCCAAAGAATAGCAAGGAGAGATAAGAAAGCCTTCCTCAGTGACCAATGCAAAGAAATAGAGGAAAACAACAGAATGGGAAAGACTAGAGATCTCTTCAAGAAAATTAGAGATACCAAGGGAACATTTCATGCAAAGATCGGCTCCATAAAGGACAGAAATGGTGTGGACCTAACAGAAGCAGAAGAGATTAAGAAGAGTTGGCAAGAATACACAGAAGGAAAAAATAAAAAGAATACACAGAAGAACTATACAGAAAAGATCTTCATGACCCACATAATCATGATGGTATGGTCACTCACCTAATGCCAGACATCCTGGAATGTGAAGTCAAGTGGGCTCTAGGAAGCACCACTAAGAACAAAGCTGTGGAGGTGATGGAATTCCAGTGGAGCTATTTCAAATCTTGAAAGATGATACTGTGAAAGTGCTGCACTCAATATGCCAGCAAATTTGGAAAACTCAGCAGTGGCCACAGGACTGGAAAAGGTCAGTTTTCATTCCCAACCCAAAGAAAGGCAATGCCAAAGAATGCTCAAACTACCACACAATTGCACTCACCTCTCATGCTGTAAAGTAATGCTCAAAATTCTCCAAGCCAGGCTTCAACAGTATGTGAACTGTGAACTTGCAGATGTTCAAGCTGGATTTGGAAAAGGCAGAGGAACCAGAGATCAAATTGCCAACATCCACTGGATCTTCGAAAAAGCAAGCAAGTTCCAGAAAAACATCTACTTCTGCTTTATTGACTATGCCAAAGCCTTTGACTGTGTGGATCACAATAAACTGTGGAAAATTCTTCGAGATAGGAATACCAGACCACTTGACCTGCCTCTTGAGAAATATGTTTTCAGGTCAGGAAGCAACAGTTAGAACTAGACATGGAACAACAGACGGGTTCCAAATAGGGAAGGGAGTACGTCAAGGTTGTATATCATCATCCTGCTAATTTAACTTATATGCAGAGTACATCATGAGAAATGCTGGGCCGGAGGAAGCACAAGCTGGAATCAAGATTGCCGGGAGAAATATCAATAACCTCAGATATGCAGATGACACCACCCTTATGGCAGAAAGTGAAGAGGAACTCAAAAACCTCTTGATGAAAGTGAAAGAGGAGAGTGAAAAAGCTGGCTTAAAACTCAACATTCATAAAACTAAGATCATGGCATCTGGTTCCATCACTTCATGGCAAATAGATGGAGAAACAGTGGAAAGCAGAGAAGGCAATGGCACCCCACTCCAGTACTCTTGACTGGAAAAATCCCATGGATGGAGGAGCCTGGTGGGCTACAGTCCATGGGGTCGCACAGAGTTGGATACGACTGAGCGAATTCCCTTTCACTTTTCACTTTCATGCACTGGAGAAGGAAATGGCAACCCACTCCAGTGTTCTTGCCTGGAGAATCCCAGGGACGGGGGAGCCTGGTGGGCTTCCGTCTATGGGGTCGCACAGAGTCGGACACAACTGAAGCGACTTAGCAGCAGCAGCAGCAGTGGAAAGAGTGACAGATTTTATTTGGGGACTTGAAAATCACTGCAGATGGTGACTGCAGCCATGAAATTAAAAGACGTTTGTCCTTGGAAGAAAAGTTATGGCCAACCTAGATAGCATATTCAAAAGCAGAGACATTACTTTGCCAACAAAGGTTCATCTAGTCAAGGCTATGGTTTTTCCTGTGGTCATGTATGGATATGAGAGTTGGACTGTGAAGAAGGCTGAGCACCGAAGAATTGATGCTTTTGAACTGTGGTGTTGGAGAATACTCTTGAGAGTCGCTTGGACAGCAAGAAGATCCAACCAGTCCATCCTAAAGGAAATCAGGCCTGACTATTCATTGGAAGGACTGATGCTGAAGCTGAAACTCCAATACTTTGGCCACCTGATGAGAAGTTCAGTTCACTTCAGTTGCTCAGTCGTGTCTGACTCTTTGCAACCCCATGAATCGCAGCACGCCAGGCCTCCCTGTCCATCACTAACTCCCAGAGTTCACTCAAACTCATGTCCATCGAGTTGGTGATGCCATCCAGCCATCTCATCCTCTGTTGTCCCTTCCTCCTCCTGCCCCCAATCCCTCCCAGCATCGGAGTCTTTTCCAGTGAGTCAACTCTTCGCATGAGGTGGCCAAAGTATTGGAGTTTCAACTTCAACATCAGTCCTTCCAATGAACACCCAGGACTGATCTCCTTTAGGATGGACTGGTTGGATCTCCTTGCAGTCCAAGGGGCTCTCAAGAGTCTTCTCCAACACCACAGTTCAAAAGCATCAATTCTTCGGCGTTCAACTTTCTTCACAGTCCAACTTTCACATCCATACATGACCACTGGAAAAACCATAGCCTTGACTAGACAGACCTTTGTTGGCAAAATAACATCTCTGCTTTTCAATATGCTATCTAGGTTGGTCATAACGTTCATTCCAAGGAGTAAGCGTCTTTTAATTTTATGGCTGCAATCACCATCTGCAGTAATTTTGGAGCCCCAAAAATAAAGTCTGACACTGTTTCCACTGTTTCCCCATCTCTTTGCCATGAAGCGATGGGACCAGATGCCATGGTCTTAGTTTTCTGAATGTTGAGCTTTAAGCCAACTTTTTCACTCTCCTCTTTCACTTTCATCAAGAGGTTTTTGAGTTCCTCTTCACTTTCTGCCATAAGGGTGGTGTCATCTGCATATCTGAGGTTATTGATATTTCTCCTGGTAATCTTGATTCCAGCTTGTGCTTCTTCCAGCCCAGCATTTCTCATGATGTACTCCGCATATAAGTTAAATGAGCAGGATGACGATATACAACCTTGACGTACTCCTTTTCCTATCTGGAACCAGTCTGTTGTTCCATGTCCCGTTCTAATTGTTGCTTCCTGACCTGCATATAGGTTTCTCAAGAGGCAGGTCAGGTGGTCTGGTATTCCCATTTCTTTCAGGATTTTCCACAGTTCATTGTGATCCACACAGTCAAAGGCTTTGGCATAGTCAATAAAGCAGAAATAGATGTTTTTCTGGAACTCTCTTGCTTTTTTCATGATCCAGCGGATGTTGGCAATTTGATCTCTGGTTCCTCTGCCTTTTGTAAGGCCAGCTTGAGCATCTGGAAGTTCACGGTTCACATATTGCTGAAGCCTGGCTTGGAGAATTTTGAGCATGACTTTACTAGCGTGTGAGATGAGTGCAATTGTGTGGTAATTTGAGCATTCTTTGGCATCGCCTTTATTTGGGATTGGAATGAAAACTGACCTTTTCCAGTCCTGTGGCCACTGCTGAGTTTTCCAAATTTGCTGGCATATTGAGTGCAGCACTTTCAGAGCATCATCTTCCAGGATTTGAAATAGCTCCACTGGAATTCCATCACCTCCACTAGCTTTGTTCATAGTGATGCTTTCTAAGGCCCACTTGACTTCACATTCCAGGATGTCTGGCTCTAGGTGAATGATCACACCATTGTGATTATCTGGGTTGTGAAGCTCTTTTTTGTACAGTTCTTCTGTGTATTCTTGCTACCTCTTCTTAATCTCTTCTGCTTCTGTTAGGTCCATACCATTTCTGTCCTTTATGGAGCCGATCTTTGCATGAAATGTTCCCTTGGTATCTCTAATTTCCTTGAGGAGATCTCTAGTCTTTCCCATTCTGTTGTTTTCCTCTATTTCTTTGCATTGATCGCTGAGGAAGGGTTTCTTATCTCTCCTTGCTATTCTTTGGAACTCTGCATTCAGATGCTTATATCTTTCCTTTTCTCTTTTGCTTTTCACTTGTCTTCTTTTCACAGCTATTTGTAAGGCCTCCTCAGACCGCCATTTTGCTTTTTTGCATTTCTTTTCCATGGGGATGGTCTTGATCCCTGTCTCCTGTACGATGTCAGGAACCTCTGTCCATAGTTCATCAGGCACTATCAGATCTAGTCCCTTAAATCTATTTCTCACTTCCACTGTATAATCATAAGGGATTTGATTTAGGTCATACCTGAATAATCTAGTGGTTTTCCCCACTTTCTTCAATTTAAGTCTGAATTTGGTAATAAGGAGTTCATGATCCGAGCCACAGTCAGCTCCTGGTCTTGTTTTTGCTGACTGTATAGAGCTTCTCCATCTTTGGCTGCAAAGAATATAATCAGTCTGATTTCGGTGTTGACCATCTGGCGATGTCCATGTGTAGAGTCTTCTCTTGTGTTGTTGGAAGAGGGTGTTTGCTATGACCAGTGCGTTCTCTTGGCAAAACTCTATTAGCCTTTGCCCTGCTTCATTCTGTACTCCAAGGCCAAATTTGCCTGTTACTCCAGGTGTTTCTTGACTTCCTACTTTTGCATTCCGGTCCCCTATAATGAAAAGGACATCTTTTTGGGGTGTTAGTTCTAAAAGGTCTTGTAGGTCTTCATAGAACTGTTCAACTTCAGCTTCTTCAGCATAGGCTTGGATTACTGTGATATTGAATGGTTTGCAAAGAACTGACTCATTTGAAAAGACCCTGATGCTGGGAAAGATTGAGGGCAGGACAAGAAGGGGGTGACAGAGGATGAGATGGTTGGATGGCATCACTGACTCAATGGACATGAGTTTGAGTAAACTCCGGGAGCTGGTGATAGACAGGGAGGCCTGGAGTGCTGAAGTCCATGGGATCACAAAGAGTCGGACACGACTGAGTGACTGAAGGGAGGAGGGAATTGGGTAGTGACTAATTAAAGCCACCTGCCTTGGAAGTGTGGCATCTCAACAGCTGGACCGCCAGGGAAGTCCCTGGGCAGCTTTTAATCATAATTTGTTCCCTACAAATTTGTTGCTATGTCTATTGTTTTGATTAAAAAAAAAAAAAGTTTTAAAACAGTGTTGTTCAATCGCTCAGCTGTGTCTGACTCTGTGACCCCATGAACTGCAGCACGCCAGGCTTCCCTGCCCTTCACTATTTCCTGGAGCAGTCTCAAACTCATGTCCATTGAGTTGGTGATGCCATCCAACTATCTCATCCTCTGTTACCCCCTTCTCCTGCCCTCAATCTTTCCCAGCATCAGGGTCTTTTCCAATGAGTCGGTTCTTCTCTTTGCATCAAGTAGCCATGCAGCTCTCAAAAAGCTACAAATCTGCCCTACTCCTTCCTATACGGGAGAAGTACCAATAACCTGAGATATGCAGACGACACCACCCTTTTGGTCAAAAGTGAAGAGGAACTAAAGAGCCTCTTGGTGAAAGTGAAAGAGGAGAGTGAAAAAGCTGACTTAAAACTCAACATTCAAAAAACTAAGATCATGGCATCTGACCCATTACTTCATGGCAAACGGATGGGGAAATGATGGAAACGGTGACAGATTTTATTTTCTTGGGCTTCAAAATCACTGCAGATGGTAACTGCAGCCATGAAATTAAGACACTTGCTCCTTGGAAGAAAAGCTATGACCAACCTAGACAGCATAGTAAAAAGCAGAGACATTACTTTGCTGACAAATGTCCATCTAGTCAAACCTATGGCTTTTCCAGTAGTCATGTATGGATGTGAGAGTTGGACCATAAAGAAAGCTGAGGGCCGAAGAATTGATGCTTTTGAACTGTGATGTTGCAGAAGACTCTTGAGAGTGCCTTAGAGTGCAAGGAGATGCAACCAGTCCATCCTAAAGGAAATCAGTCCTGAATATTCATCAGAAGGACTGATGCTGAAGCTTCAATACTTGGCCACCTGATGCAAAGAGTTAACTCATTAGAAAAGACCCAGATGCTGGGAAAGATTGAAGGCGGAGGAGAAGGGGGACGACAGAGGATGAGATGGTTGGATGGCATCACTGACTCCATGGATGTGAGGTTGAGCAAGCTCTGGGGGTTGGTGATGGACAGGGAAGCCTGGCGTGCTGTAGTCCATGGGGTGACAAAGGGTCGCACACAACTGAGCAACTGAAGTGAACTGAACTTCCTAAACAGAGTCTCCACCTTCCGCCACTAGGGGACAGTGTGTTATAATTAAAAGCTTTGAGCCACAGAGATTAAAAAATTCCAACCCTCCAACAGGTAACAATTATAAACTCTGGGTAAGACAAAACAATTACTGTCTAGGCCTAACCCAAAGTTAAATTAGTCTCATGACATATTTTACTAATGCTCCTCTTTAACATAGGATTCATTTTCTCAGTTTTTCCTGTTAATTGTAATCTCCAGGACGAATATACTTTCCAATTGATTTGTAATCCTTTAGATATGTTTGGTTACACTGGAGACAAGAGCAAGGACACTGTCCCTTTGAAGGAAGTTGTTGTTCAGTTGCTAAGTCGTGTCCAACTCTTTGCCACCCCATGGACTGCAGCATACCAAGCTTCCCTGTCCTTCACTATCTCCCAGAGTTTGCTCAAACTCACATCCATTGAGTCAGTGATGCTATCTGACCATTTCATCCTTTGCCACCCTCTTCTCCTTTTGCCTTCAGTCTTTCCCAGCATCAGGATCTTTTCCAATGAGTCAGCTGTTCGCATCAGGTGACCAAAGTACTGGAGCTTCAGCTTCAGCATCAGTTCTTCCAGTGAATATTCAGGACTGATTTCCTTTAAGATGGGCTGGTTTAATCCCCTTGCAGTCCAAGGGACTCTCAAGAGGCTTCTTCAGCACCACAATTCGAAAGCATCAGTTCTTCAGCACTCAGCCTTCTTTATATTCTCTCACATCGGTACATGACTACTGGAAAAACCATTCAGTTCAGTTCAGTTCAGTCACTCAGTCGTGTCCAACTCTTTGCAACCCCATGAATCACAGCACTCCAGGCTTCCCTGTCCATCACCAACTCCCGGAGTTCACTCAAACTCACGTCCATCGAGTCAGTGATGCCATCCAGCCATCTCATCCTCTGTCGTCCCCTTCTCCTCCTGCCCCCAATCCCTCCCAGCATCAGTCTTTTCCAATGAGTCAACTCTTCGCATGAGGTGGCCAAAGTATTGGAGTTTCAGCTTCAGCATCAGCCCTTCCAATGAACACCCAGGACTGATCTCCTTTAGGATGGACTGGTTGGATTTCCTTGCAGAGCTTTGGCTATATGAACTTTCATCAGCAAAGTGATGTCTGACTTTTAATATGCTGTCTGCTGCTGCTGCTGCTGCTAAGTCGCTTCAGTCATATCTGACTCTGTGCGACCCCATAAACGGCAGCCCACGAGGCCCCGCCGTCCCTGAGATTCTCCAGGCAAGAACACTGGAGTGGGTTGCCATTTCCTCCTCCAATGCACGAAGGTGAAAAGTGAAAGTGAAGTCGCTCAGTCGTGTCCAACTCTCAGCGACCCCATGGACTGCAGCCTACCAGGCTCCTCCATCCATGGGATTTCCAGGCAAGAGTACTGGAGTGGGGCGCCATTGCCTTCTTCAATATGCTGTCTAGGTTTGTCATTTTTTCCCCCCCAAAGTGAAAGTGTCTTTAATTTCATGGCTGCAGTCAACATCTGCAGTGATTTTGGAGCCCAAGAAAATTGAAGGCTGTAAGGTAATCTTAATTGGGGAATAATTTCTTTAAGGAGGGTTTTCACCACTTCAGAGGCTTTTTCTGTCTGGGTGGGAAATGCCTCCACTTGTCCTGAAAAAAAAACTGTCCACATGCACAAGCTGGTATCTGAAATTTCCCACAGCTTAAAGCATTTGAGTAAAGCCTATGTGCTGATCCTCAGTGGACAGACTGACTTTGTGTCAACTCTGTGTCAACTCGCTCCCTTCCTTTTCTTCCTGTGTGATAGATATTCTCTTGGGTTTCTATTACCATTAAGTGACAACTGTCTTTTTCTCACCCTGATGTCATACACAAATGCTTGCACCTAGATAATTCCATTACTCTTCCTTGCTTCACCATAGAATAGCTACAGAGCCATTCAAAGTCTCCTGTAAAACCATACATAGCAATTGAGCATCTCTAACCATTAAAAGATGACTTTTGGCCTTGGCATCCACCAAGTGGGCTGAATTCTGGGATAATTCCTTTAGTGATTTTAGGATCCAAGTAAAACCTTTCTCTTCTCCCAGTTTGGGACAGGGATGGACAGGTGTTTGTGTGTGTATCAGCAAGTGTGTCTGTATATGTGTATCTGTGTCTGTCTTCCTTTCCTCCATTTGACATCAGTGTGTAAATAAAGAAATGGTACCAAAGCAAAATGAAATTAAAAACCCCAGACCACAAGCAGAACTCTAAATAAATCCTCAAGTTTGGCCTCAAGGTTTTACGTATCACAAGAACCATCAACTCAACCCCTGGGCAATGTGACTCCTTGGAGAGCTGCTGTATCCAGACCAATGACCCAGGAGACTGCAGATGATGGAATTAACACAGCAAAGGTGACGGTACACGGGGCACAGAGTCCCAAGATAACCCCTCCCCAACCCTCTTGTGGAGATCCTAACAGGTACTGTGGTCACACATTGTTACGCATTAAGTATTATGTGCCTCTCAGTCTTGGGTTTGTAGCTGTAATCAGATCATCTACCCAAGATGTGCCCTAGAGGGTTTTCTTTAGGGATAGTCGGAACATTCCTCAATTTGCAGAGACAGAAACACAAGAAAAAATAAAACGCACACAGCACACACAAACGCCAGCATCAGACAAACCGGTTCACAATTCAGGGAAAAGTTCAGCAATCATTGCCTCTCTCCAACAGGGTACCCCAGTTCAACACAAAACAAACTGGCTTATTCTGGAGGGAAAAAGCCCCACCTGGAAGAAAAGTTTCCTCCGGAAATGACTTGCCCTGTTGTATGGAACCCAGCGGCTCCCACAGGTCAATTTCTTGCTCCAACTGCCAAGTGATGGGGCAGCTGGTGTTGCTTTGGGGGATTCTGAAGGGAAGATCCTCAGGACAAGTGGTCTCACAGCTGCTAGGGATTTACCCCAAAATTCCCTAACAGGGGTGGGTTGGCTAGGAGCAAGGAGGCTCCCAGTTGGCTTTGCCAAAACTGGTACTGCTCCTCCCACAACAGGCCAATAAATCAGAGATGAGTTGTCAGGGCAAAGAATAGTGACTTTATTCACAAAGTCAGCAGACCAAGAAGGTGGTGGACTAGTGTGTCTCAAAGAACCATTTTCTCTGAGTTAGAATTCAGACTTCTTTTATACTAAGAGGGGAGAGAGCAGGTCCGGGTTCTGGGTCAGAGCCTGGAGGGGATGTGTTCATTTCTTCCTTCCCACAATCACCCACAGGTGAACCTAGGTAGGTTTCCCATGAGTTACACAGGTATTCTGGCTTAATGCTCAGCATCTGGGAGGCTATGACAACCCTAGAGAGCATATTAAAAAGCAGAGACATCCCTTTGCTGACAAAAGTCCGTCTAGTCAAAGCTATGGCTTTTCCAGTAGTCATGTATGGATGTGGGAGTTGGACCATAAAGAAGGTTGAGCACTGAAGAATTGATGCTTTCAAAATGTGGTGCTGGAGAAGACTCTGGAGAGTCCCTTGGACTGCAAAGAGATCAAACTAGTCAGTCCTAAAGGAAATGAATCTTGAATATTCATTGGAAGGACTGATGCTGAAGCTGAAGCTCCAATACTTTGGCCACTGATGCAAAGAGCTGACTCACTAGAAAAGACCCTGATGCTGGGAAAGACTGAGGGCAGGAGAAGGAGATGATAGCGGATGAGATGGTTGGATGGCATCACCAACTCAATAGACATGAGTTTGAGCAATCTCTGGGAGACAGTGAAGGACAGGGAAGCCTGGCATGCTGTAGTCCATGGGGTGGCAAAGAGTCAGACACGACTGAGCAACCGAACAATAACCTGGGAGGCAGGGTTCCCCGAGATGGGTCATTATGTATAATTTAAGGAACAACCTCAAACCCTGCCCAACCCCTAGAGCCCCCTCTTCAAATGCCTAGTCCCTTCCTTCAGCCCACAGCAGTCCCCCAACTCCCAACACGTTCCTCTTCCAGTCACAGCCCCCGAGGCCCCTGTCCCCCCTTCAGAGAGACACGCAGCTGAGGCCCCAGCACTGGATTTTATTGCCTCCCTGGCAGAGAAGAGACATCCTTTGGGCAGGTGCTGGGGGCAAGTTCAGGGCACCCAGGGGTGTGTTTCTCCGTTGTGTGGGATGAGGCTCAGATTTGGAGCTGGGGGGTTAGTGGAGGCCTTTGGAGGCTGAGCCTGATGTCGGGGGGCCTTGGTCTGGGCTGGGAGACTCTGCCAGTGAGAAAGGGGTGATCCCTCATCTCATCATTTGGGCCTGTGAGCCCCTTTGGGGAGCTGGGAGGGGCTGCAGTGTCTCAGGGAAAGAAGGTGACCCAGTGGTGAGTCCGTGGAGCGCCCAGGGGCAGGGGGATGCTGAGGCCGGTGCCCGCCTCCTGCAGGGCTGGACAGGTGGGGGCCTAGCCACTGGGGCGCCCCAGGTCAGCCCGTGGGGCGACGAGGCGGCAGTGGGCTCATGGGGCTCAGAGCTCGTCGTGGTGCCGTGTCAGATCCTCGCCGTAGTTGGTGGCCTGGCTGCCCACGAACATGTTCCAGTTGCCCAGGATCTCAGCCTTGCTCAGACGCCCGTCCTGAGGGGGTCAGAGGTCAGGGGACTGGCAATGGACCCCATCCGGGAGGCTCGTCCCTGAAACTAAGGATGGCCTCCCTATCTCCATCGCCCTCTAAGTCCCTGTCCCCCCCTCTTCTCCCTCCCCATCTCAAACTTTCTGTCCCTCTTCCTTTCTGCAAACAAGAACCCCAAAGCCCCAAGCCCGGGTTTTGGTCATTTCTGCGCATCCCACCCACCCGCCAGCTGGCCCCGTCCGCGCACCTTGTCCGTGTCGCTCTCATGCAGTAAGTGGTTGGCCTCCACCAGGGGCTGGTCCTGGGCGGGGGGCAGCACCCAGTGGCCCACCTCACTCCCGTCCAGCTTCCCGTCCTTGTTCAGATCCCGGAAGTCCCTGAACTGCTCCCGCTCGGTCTGCACCCAGGCCGGCTCCTCCTCCCCGGGCTCCGCCGTGTACAGGTCAGCTGGGATGGGGGAGTCGGGGGCGAGAGGGGGTGACATCAGGGGCGGTTCCCGGGACCTCCCAGCCTGGTTCTGACATTTCCGGATCCCGGGCCTTTCACTGTCCTTTGCCTTAATTTCCTCTTCTGTTTAAATCTGATTAGGAACAAACCTGATTTACAGCTGATCCCTTATGCATGCATGCTGTGAGTGCTAAGTTGCTTCAGTCGTATCTGACTCTTTGAGACCCCATGGACTGTAGCCCACCAGGTTCCTCTGTTCATGGGGTTCTCCAGGCAAGAATACTGGAGTGGGTTGCCATGCCCTTCTCCAGTGATCCCTATGCTACACTTGAAACTGACTGCACTGATGGATTGGTCGTTTGATTGATTGAATCATCCATCCACTTGGTTGATACACCCGTGACACAAGAGTGTGCACTGCTTGGCACATGGTAGGTGCTCATGTGGGGGAGGAATGTGAAGGAGGAATGAGTGAAAATTTTTATAGGTGATCTTCTGAATCTACACTATGAACAGCTCACCACATCCAGAACATCCCTCAAGATTCTAGGAGCCCCTCCTTTGTGGCAATCATTTGTAAATGTTTGCAAAACCCTTCACCCCAAGGGCCCACAGATAGATCTGGAAGACATTACAAACAGACAAGTCTTTTTTTATACCAGACACAAAGCCACCATAATTAGGACAGAATGCTTTCTTCTCCTCAGGGTTTGAACCAGGGAGCTGTCTTAGAGATGTCATCAAAGATGGAGCAAGCAGGGGAAAAAAATAATGGAGCAGGTGCTGGGCACACAATTACCCAGTTAACCTTCAGGCTTTTCTTTTTTCCTGCCACACCTCACGGCTTGCAGAATCTTAGTTCCCCAACCATGATCTGAACCTGTGGCCATGGAAGTGAAAGTGCCCAGTCCTAACCACTGTACCCCCAGAGAAGTCCCAGTCATCATTTCTTATGGGAAATGATGACCACAGTAACTGGAAGTTACATGGGGTTCTTTTTTTTTTTCTTGGAATTGTGGTAAAAAGCCGACAACCTAAGATTCACCATTAGTGACACTTAGCACATTCTCAGTGTGCAGTCACCCCCTCCCTCTAGTTCCAGAACATCTTCATTTCCCCAAAAGACACCTGTGCCCATTCGGGAGTTACTCCCTATTCCTCCCTCCCTCCAGCCCCCTGGAAACCAATTATCTGATTTCTATCACAATGGATTTTCCTACTCTAGACATTTCAGATAAATGGGATCACGTACGATGTGGCTTTTTATGTCTGCTTCTTTCACTTGGCCTGATGTTCTCGAGGTTGATCCACATTGTTATATGGATGGTGCTTCATTCTTTTTTACAGCTGAACAGTATTCCATGGCCTGGCTGGATCCCCTCCTGTTTACCCATTCATCCACTGATGGGCATTTGGGTTGACTATATATATAGCTCCTACATGGTAGGTGGTCTATTATCTCCATTTACAAGATGAGGAAACTGAGGCGCACGGTAGGTGCTTGATACATGCTTTTCTGGTCTGGCACACCAAAGGAAGTCAATAAATGTTTTCTGGGCCTGGCACCCAGTGGGTGTTTGATCAAGATTTGCTGGAGGGCTTCCCTGGTGGCTCAGTGGTAAAGAATCTGCTCACCAGTGCAGGAGTCATAGGTCTGATTCCCGATTTGGGAAGATCCCATATGCCCCGAGGAAACTAAGCCTGTGCACCACATTTACTGAGCCTGAGCTCTAGAGCCTTTGTGACGCAGCTAGTGAAGCCCCCATGCCCTACAGCCTGTGCTCGATAATAAGAGAAGCCACCGCAATAGGAAGCTCGTGCACCGCAACTAGAGAGTAGCCCCCACGCTCTCCGCAACTAGAGAAAAGTCTACACAGCCACAAAGACCCAGCACCGCCAAAAATAAATAGAAAAATACATAATTAAAAAAAAAAAATGTGCCCAAACCCAGCAAGTATACATCATCGGTAAAGGCCCCCCAGGCCTGACCCACAGCTGATGCTCCGTGAGTGTTTGGGTGAGTGGATTCTGGCAGCCTCCACTCCAGAGGGTCTTTGTTCTAACGGCTGATACGTATCAGCTGCTACCCTTGGCTGGGGAGAGGACAGGCATCCTCGGGGGGAGAGTTTGGCCCACTCACCAATGTACTCCTCCACTTGCACGTAGCCGTCTTTGTTCCTGTCCAGATCCTCCAGGGTTTCCTGGGGAGAAAGAGGCATCGGGGCTGAGAAAATGCAGAAACAGAGGAAAGCAGTCAAACAGGACAAAATAATAGGAGTTTGGTCGTTAAGTTCCTCTCAAGAGCTGTAGATAATATTCTGAGCCATAGAGACGTCCCTGGTGGTCGAGGGGCCAAGACTCTGCACTCTCAATGCAGGGGACCCGGGTTCGATCCCTGGATGGGGAACTAGATCCCACATGCTACAACCAAGAGTTTGCATGAGGGTGTCCCTGGTGGCTCAGTGGTAAAGAATCTGCCTGCCTAGAGCCCGGGAGCCCCAACAACTGAAGCCCACACATCCACGCTCCACAGCAAGAGAAGCAATGAGAAGCCTGCTCACCGCAAGCAGACAATGGACCTGCTCACCGCAACTAGAGAAAAGTCTACACAGCACTGAAGACCCAGCACCACCAAATATAAACGTAATAAATTAATTTAAAAAAAAGAATTTGCATGCCACAACTAAGACCCAGCGCAGCCCAATACATAAAAATAAATACTAAAAAAATATTCTGAGCAATATCCTTTGAGATGTCTAATGTAATAAAGATACTGAAACCCCCACCAGGTGGAACAGGTGGAAGAATTTAACTACCCCTAGCATGGGCAGGGGGACAGAGGAAATGTCTGGACTTTCCATTCAACTTTGCTATGAACCTAAAATGGCTCTAGAGATTAAAGTCTAGTGGAAAAAAAAAAGAGGGAGAAGAGAAAAAAAAAATCCTGTCACTCTAGAATACAGACAGAGTTGGCAAAAAAAAAAAAAAATCATAAAATAATAGAAGATGGGGGGCAAGCAGAAATGGCCTCAGAGTGGACACTCCATGTCTAGGGTCGGAATTTTCCTGGGATTCAGCTTGGACAGGGTCTCCTCTAAGGCAGTTATGGAGGGGGGTGATTTTCTGAAGGTAGCCTGGGTGCTTGGATCCCAAATGTGAGCACAGAAAGGGGGAGGCCAGGGACTTCTCTGGTGGCCCAGTGGCCAAAAATCCATGCTCCCAATGCAGGGGACATGCATTCAATTCCTGGTCGGGGAATGGGATCCCACATACCACAACCAAGAGTTTTCAGGACACAACTAAAGATCCCATGTGCAGCAACAAAATATTTAAATAAATATTAAAAAAAGAAAAGTAAGGGAGAGGCCAGATTAGGAGATATTAGACACTAGGGGGTGGAGGGTGGGCACTGGGGCCCCCAAGGTAAACGCTGGGACGCAAGTCTTGGTGTCAGAAGCCTAGGTCCCGGGAAGGGAGGTAAGAAGCCGGATTCCTCAGGCCCCACTCACAGCAATCACAATGTCCCGCATGTGAGGGAACTCCTCAGGGTGCAAGAAGGCCGTCAGCTCCTCCCGAGTGGCCATTGAGTCCCCATCCTGGTCAGCCACCCGGAAACGCCGCTCGTCCCGAGCCAGCATCTTCTTGTAAGTCTCCGCATCCTCCACATCATGAAATTCTTCACCTGGGGAAGGAGGGGTTTTGGTGGACTGGGCTTTAAGATAGAGGGATCTAACTCAGGGGAATCACGGCAGGGAGACCTCCACCGATTAATAATAATTAACAGTAATTAACCTTGTAGTGAGACCTGATGATGTGCTAAGCTCTTTATCTACAAACTGCAATTCATTCTCCCAAGAAGAGACTACAGTGAGTTATTTTGTTTGTCCTCACTTTATGAAGAAAACTGACTCTCAGAGAGAGGAAATCACTTGCCCAAGGTTATGCAGTCAGGAAGGATGGACTGTGAGTTGACACTGGCCCTCTGGGCCCTGAAGTCACACTCTGGTGCAGTTTACTGACTCAGCTTGCTGGGAACAGAGGAAGGGAAGAGCATTTTCAGCAAAGGAAATGATATGTGCAGAGTACAGAGGTTTGCAGAGCATGGTGAGTTCAGGGGAACTGCAGAAGATCCATTTAGCTGGGACAGAAAATGCAGAAAATTGAAAGTGGAAGGTTGGCTGAGGTGGGGCTGATGTGGGGCTGAGGTTGGGTGAGCCTGAGGACCCTGGGGAGTCATGGGAGACTGTGAGCAAAGGAAGGTCAGGGTCAGCTCTGAGTGTGGAACGATACCCCTGAGGGTATGTGAAGAAGTCTGGAGGGGGGCTGGGGTGAGGGTTCAGGTGCCAGAGGATAAGAGCCATGTTGGGCTCTTGGGCCTGGTGATGATAGGCGGAAATTCAGAGGCAGAGGCAGAGGAAATGGCTTTGGGGTTCTCAGGATGAGAAGTCAGAGGTCAAAGGTCAGGTTGATAGGGCTCCGGCGGTTAGATGTCCCTGGTCAAGAAACTGAGGTCCCCAGTGGATGTCAGAATGAGAAACCAGAGATCAGGGATTGGGGGTGGGCCCTGGTCAAGGGTCAGAAGTCAAAGGTTAGGGGTATGGTTAACGTGGCTTGAGGTTCTCAGGATGAAGGTGTCACAAATGTCGGGGTCACGGTGTGTGAGGGGACCAGGGGTCGCTTCTCGCCGCGTACCCGGCTCATAGTGGCCGTAGGTGGCGTTGCGCAGCTCCTCCCAACCCACACGCCCGTCGCGGTCTGTGTCGTACGTGTTCCAGGCCGCGCTCACTGAGTCCCGTATGTGCCGCTGCTGCGTGTGTGCAATCCACGAGCGGAGCTCGGCCAGCGACACCCAGCCATCCCCGTCCCCGGCGCGGTCCATGCGGTCCACGATGCGCCTGCGAGCCGGAGTGGGCGCACGTCAGTCTCGGACCCCGCCCACCCCGGGTCCCGCCTTCTTCTAGACACTGGAGACACAACCCCATATAGGACTGAAAATGCTGTCCCCGCCGGCAAACCGGGGGGAGGAGTCTGTCAATCCCAGGACCACTCCCATCTTAGGGCTCCGCCCTCTCAATCCAGGCTCCGCTCCCAAAGGCGATAACCTCTCTGCCGAGATGCAGCGGGCCTGTGGCTGGCGCTCCGCTCTACAACTAGCCGGCGTGGGGGAAGGACCCATGACAATCCAGGTCCAACCCTCCACTTTGGCCCCACCTCTCAACCCTGCGCACGTTCCATCTCTCACTTGAAAGAGCTGGGAGGGGACGGAGGGCAGGGAATCACACCGCGCCCATCGCCCGCAGATTCCCTGTCCCAAGATTCACTCTGAACTCCGACTGCCACGGCAACACGCGGTCCGGACCGCTCCCCGTCTCTGGCCCGCCCCCTTCCCTGGCTCCGCCAATCTCCTGGCCCGCTAGCCCCTCTAGCTCCGCCCTCTTCCCCGCCCCCTCCCTGGCCGCGCGGGTCTATCTCAGGCCAATAGCCCTGCAGTCCCGAGGTATGCTCCTCTTGCGCCTGGTTTTTCCTAGCCGTTATCAGGCTTTGCCCTATGACTGTCACCCCCAACACGGCGGGCTCGGCCTTCATCCACTCCTCTCCGAACTCCAGCCTGATCCTGCACACCTCTCTGTCTCAGGTCAAGCCCCTTTAGGCCACCACCTCATGCCCCTTCTCTCAGGCCACGCCTGTCGGTTCCCAAGTCCCATCCCTGGTAACGTCCCGTCATTGGTCTGTGTCCTCGCCCGACCGCTGACGGAGCCCTTCTTCCTGTCTCCATCCCAAAGCCCCTTGACCCAGTCCCCAGAATCCAATTTGAGATGGCCCTGCCTAGGTCGCTGACCCGTCCCTCCAGCGTTATGTTGTCTCTGCTCTGCTCCGGCTACCCAGAGGTTCGAGCTGTGGTTAAGAGCTCGGACTCTAGAGCCAGACATTAAGATTCAAATCCTGCTGCCTCTTCTTGCTGGCCGTGTGACTGTGGACACGTCATATAACCTCTCTGTGCTTTAGTTTCCCCCTCTGTAAAATGGGAATACATAATAGAACATACCTCAGACTGAGGATGTTGGGATTAAATGAGTTAAGCCTGGTAAGCCCTTTGAACGGTGCTGGGCATTGTAGTAAGCGCGACCACAAACGCATTAGCCTACTTCATCCAACTCCATCCATGCACAACATTCCAGTCAGCATAGCTGACCACTACGGCTATCTCCACCCTGAGTCAGGATACCCTGGTCTCTTATCTCCCACCTGGAAGACTGCAGTCCCTTCCTCAATGGGCTCTCTACTTCTTGCTCCCTATAGTCTGTTCCCTGCATGGCAACCAGAGGGATCCTGTTAAAATCAAAGTTGGCTCACCTTCTCCTTCAGAGCCATTCCATAGCTCTCATCTCACTGGGGCCCCAAAGGCCCTGCACAACCTGATCTCTCTCTCTTCTCTCTGCTACTACCTCCTACTTTATCCCTCTGCTCACTGGGTTCCAGTCACATAGACCTCTCCCTTTTTCAGATACACCAGGCACATCATTCCCCCTCCTGCCTCAGGGCCTTTGCACTTACAGTTCCCTCTGCCTGAATGTTATTCCCCCATATACCCACGTGGCTCAAATATCACCTTCTCACTGAAGGCTCCCCTAACCTCCCTCTTGAAAATTACTATCCTCCTTCCCCTCCATCTCTCTCCTACCCCAGACGAGCTTGACTTTCCTCTGGAGTGAGTTGGTCAAATTCCTTGGCCACTTCTCGTCCCAGAAAAGCCTCATGATCGTATTGGAAGTTCCCGTGAGCGTCATCATGAGGGGCTTCGCTCAGGGGGGCCGCGTGGTGCACCCTCCCCTGGCCATGAGGGCCGGCGTCAGGAGATGGCTTCCCCTGGGCTCCACGCCTGAGCAGTAACAGCAGCAGCAGAAGTGAGGGTGGCCACATCATCAGTCCCTGAGGAGTGGCGGAGGCTAGGAGTCAGGGTCACAGAGGAAAGGACAGAGAGAGGATGGGAGGGATGGGACGGGGTGTGGGGTGGGGGGTGGAGGGGGGATCCAGGACAGGACAGAGTGCTGGTAGCTGGTTGCAAAGTTTGGGCCTCAAGAAGGGACAGGAAGGGGGAAAGGAAGGCAGGATTCTCAGAGGTTAACCAGCTGTGGGGACTGAATCCTCTGAGGAAGTCCCAGAGAAGTACCCCAAGAGGGTAGGATTCAAGCGGGAGACGTGGCGCACTTCCCACGCGTAGTTCAGGGCAGGGTCGTGGCCAGAGAGAAATCTTGCAGGTTCCCGGGCATCGCTTTCAGCCTGGTCCCCAATCCTCCACCCAAGCGGACCCAAACCGTCCTCCCTGGACAGGCCACCCGCCTCCGCCTCCCTTTACCGGGTCAGATAGCTTCACTTCGCTCTCTACGTTCCACCCTGCGTTCTCCAAAAAGATGCCCAATTTGGCGGCTCTCCAGTCAGACCCCGCCTCCTAAAGTGCAGAGGCCCCGCCCCCCAGCCAATGAGCGCTCTTGAGGACCTTACGGGGCGGGGTCAAAGAGAGTAGGGCGGACCAAGGGCGCCCCACGCCACGTCCACAAAGGAAAGCGCGGCCCCGCGAGGCTCGGCCCCGCCCCTTCCCGGTGACGGCGAAGTGGGCAACTCCGGAGAGACACGGCCGGGGGAACTACAA
Source organism: Bos javanicus (assembly GCF_032452875.1). Taxonomy (NCBI): domain Eukaryota; kingdom Metazoa; phylum Chordata; class Mammalia; order Artiodactyla; family Bovidae; genus Bos; species Bos javanicus. The sequence goes on along the minus strand of NC_083885.1, from coordinate 56,085,791 downwards.
CTCCCGGCAGGCGTCGGGGCGCCCTGCCCGACCACCTCCAGTTGCTCTAGCTTCAAAGCCTCACGGGAGATGTATTTTTATCTCTTTCCCTTTGTCCGCAGGTTTTAGGAAGGGAACCTAGGAGCCAGAGGAGGCTTTCCTTTCCCTCAAGGAGGGAACACCTCTTCTGCTACACCAAGAAGTCAGATCAGACTCCAGCCAAGAATTCCTCAAAATGCCTGGCACAAACATCCAGTAAATATTTGTGAAATTTATTCATTAAAAATACATGACTTGGTATATAAAGTTGGCAAATTCCACCATGGCAACAAGTTAGCCTCAGGAGAGATTTGAAGCCCAAGGCTTACACCATTTATCCCCCCTCGCAATTCCCTAAAAAAGTCGAAACGATGAGAACACAACGATTCGGGCCCAAACCCATGTTATATGTGGAGCTGGAAAAGAACCATATATATCAGGAGGGGGATCTGAGGCAGATCACAGGAGGAGAAATCCAGAGGGAGGACATCGGGCTCCTTCCGGAGGCTCAAAAATACCAGGATTCCCGGAGGTCTCACAGCATGAAAAGGACCTGAGGACATTAGCTGGTAACAGCCAGGATGGGGGATGATCGGCAGTTGCTGGGAATGCATTTTTATCCTAAGATTCACCATCCTTGGACAGGCCGGGAGTGGGCAGGAGGGCCCCTACATCCTCCCCACGGAAAGAGATCCAAGGAGCTGAGAAAAGAGGGACAGGGGAGATCATTAGAAACTTTGAAATCCTCCAAGTCTCTGCCTGCCCCTCCCCACGTGTGTGTGTGTATGTGTGTGTGTGGTGTGTGTTGTTTGTGTGTGTCTGTGTCTTTTTCAGTCTCTGTCCTACTCTATGGATTTCTATCCCCCTCTGAGTCTCTTTCTCCCCTCCAGTTTTCTTTCTCCCCATCTCTCTCTGGGTCTCTGTCCCCCTCTGTCCCTGCAGGAATGAATCTCCCTATTTTGGAGGGGGTCTCTACCCCTCTCTCTGAGGCACCTCCCTCTTCCTGTCCCATACCTGGCAGCCCCTTCCTCATCCTTCTCCACAGGAGAGCTCCTCCCGCAGCCACTGTCAGGAGCAGCAATAAGCCGATGACGATCCCCACCACTGGCACCGAGGTCCTGGCTGGTGATTCTGCAGTCAGACAATGCTGTGAGATATTTAAGGGACCCTCCGCCACATCTGAGTCAGGACAGGGGACGGGGGGTTCACAGTCCCTCCCAACCCCAGAGATCCCAGCACCAGGTTGTGGGGAGTGGGTGTGGGTAAAGGGAAGGCCACTCCCAGGATGTTCTAGATCTAGAAAGCCCCCAGGTTGGATATAAGAACCAGCTGTAGCAAGAGGGGTCTCAATCACTCTGGTCAAGGGACCTGTAGCAGCAGAGTGGGCGGTGTTCCAACTTGGAGAGGAGGGGTGGGCACAGAGCAGTAAAACATCAGACTCATAGAGGCCTGGCAGCAGCAGACAACAAATGGTCAGACTCCCTGAAGACTAGCAGCAGCAGGACGGAAGGTGGTCAGACTTAGGGAGGACGTCCCATAGCAGTTAACGAGTGGCCAGAATCAACGAGGCCAGCAGCACCAGGATGGAAGGCACTCAGACGTGGGGAGGCAAGCAACGCAGGACAAGAGGCTGTCAGGCTTTGGACGAACTGGCAGCGGTGGGGCAGAAAGCAGTCAGACTCAGGAAGGGTTGCTGCAGCAGAGGGAGAAAAGACAACCGGAAGTCGGGAGCACAGTTCCCCAGGAGGACCTCACCCAGCTCCACCGTGAGGGGCTGGGCCAGCCCCGCGTGCTGCACCACGCAGCGGTAGTGGTGCTCGTCGCCACTCTTGACTGTGAGTGATGACCAGGCGTAGAAGGAGCCGTCGCCGTTGGGGCCCATGTCTATCTCACCAGAGCCAATGGCCAGCCCGTTCCGCAGGAAGTGCAGCTTCAGCTCAGGTGGGTAGAAGGAGAAGGCGCTGCAGGTGAGCACAGAGAAGCCGGGACTGCCGGGTCGGGCCTTCAGGCGCATGGAGGGTGGCTCTGCAGACGAACAGGCAGACAGGCCTAAGCCCCAGGCCCAGGGACCCCCCAGGACCAGGCCCAGAGTTGCACAGAGATGGAGAGAGGCCTCCATTCCTCCCCCTCTACCCAGCAGGTCTCACCATGTGCCGTGTGCTGCTCTGTGCTGTGTGCTCAGTCGCTCAGTTGTGTCTGACTCTTTGTGACCTCATGGACTGTAGTCCACCAGGTTCCTCTGTCTATGGGACTCTCCAGGCAAGAATACTGGAGCAGGTTGCCATTTCCTACTCCAGGGGATCTTCCGGACCCAGGGATCGAACCTGCGTCTCTTGCATCTCCTACATTGGCAGGTGGATTCTTTACCACTGTGCCACCTGGGAAGCCCCCATACTACACCTGATCGTGCACTATGCTGTCCTGAGCCTAGAGAACATAACGATAAAGGGGGAAAGGCCTTCTTAGGGGTACTGATATCCAACCTGCCCACCACAAGGGTATCCATCTCTCTTCCAGTCCTTCCTACAATGACACACGCATCTACCATGGGATGTGCCAGGCACTCTTCCAGACACTAGAGATACAGCAGTGAACAAGAGAGACAAAAGTCCCTGTCCTCATGGAGCTTGTGTTCTAATGAGAGGAGTGTGTTAGTTGCTCAGTCGTGTCCAACTCTCTGTGACCCCATGGACTGTAGCCCATCAGGCTCCTCTGTCCATGGGACTCTCCAGGCAAGAATACGGAAGTAGCCACTCCCTTCCCTACGGGATCTTCCCAACCCAGGCAAAGAACCCAGGTCTCCTGCATTGCAGGCAGATTCTTTACCACCAGATTCTCTGAGCTACCAGAGAAATGAATATTTGTGTATATGTAAATGAAAGGGAGGACTTTGCTGGTGGTCCAGTGATTAAGAATTTGCCTTCCAATGCAGGAGACATGGGTTCGATCCCTGGTTGGGGAACTAAGATCCAACATGCTGCAGGACAACTAAGCCTGAGCACTGCAACTACCGAGCCCATGCCCTACAATTAGAGAGAAGCCCACTCGTCAAAATGAAGACCCCGAGCACCACAAGGGAAGATCCACAACTAAGGCCAGACACAGCCAAAAATAAATATTTTTAAAATAAATGAAAGGAAAACAGGCTATGAAAGTGTGGTGAGGGAAAATAAGACAGGCCCTACAGTCATTCAATAGATAGAGGATATGAAAAATTTCAAGCCAGCACACTTGAAATTTAAATGAACTTGACAAATTCCTGAGAGACACAATGTTCCCGAACAGACACAAGAAGAAATTTTACAACTGAGTAGTGGTCCTATAACTATTTAAAAATTTTAATCCATAATATAAAACTTCTTGACAGATAAATTCCAGGTTCAGGGACTTTCCTAGTGGCCAGTGGTTAAGACTGTGCTTCCAATGCAGGAGGCACAGGTTTGATCCCTGAGTAGCACAGCCAAAAAAAAAAAAAAATTGAGCCATGTACTTTTTTTTTTGGCCACACTGTGTGGCATGTGGGTCTACTTCCCTGACCAGGGATTGAACCCTTGCCTCCTGCATTGGGAGCTCAGAGTCTTAACCACTGAACCACCAGGCAGTCCCTGAGCAGTGTACTTTAGATAGGTAAGTCACACCTCAAGAAAAAAAACAACAAAAAATGAAAGATGCTATAATGAAGGAATGGACAAAAAACAGGGGCATGAGAGACAATAATGGGGGTACGACTGGGGGGCACCCTTTAGCCAGGGAGGGCCCTACTGAAGAGTGGACATTCAAGGTCAAACCTTTAGCATGAGAAGGACCCAGTCCTGGCCGGAGCCCAAGAAAGAGCATCAAAAGCAAAGGGAACACTGGGGACTACTCTGGTGGTCCAGAGATGAAGAATCCACCTTGTAATGCAGGGGACAGGGGTTTGATCCCACATGCCGTGAGGCAACTGCATCTGGGCACCACAGCTAGAGAGAAGCCTGCAGTGTTGCCACAATGATGACCTGACACAGCCAAAAGTAAATTAATTAATTAAAAAAAAAAAAAAAAGGCAGCGGGAACAGCTGGTGCAAAGGCCCTGAGGGAGGAAAGAACCTGACATACTGGAGGAAAGGGAGAAGTCCAGTGTCACTGGGGGCATTGTGAAATTACAGTGGTGGAAAGCAGCCAGACCATGCAGGGCTTGCAGGCCTCGGAGGCAAGTTTGGATTTTCATCCAAGATTAGCGTGAATCTGTGGTCTGGTTTTAAGCATGGGTGGGATGGGAGCTCATTTATGTTTTAAAACATTCACCTGACTCCTGGGTGGAGGAGAGTCTGAACTGAGGGCCGAGATAGAAGCAGGAAACTCAATGTTGGAGAGGCTGCGGACAAAAGAGCTCTAAACTGCAGCCCTTGAATTCCCTAGACATGCCTGTAATTATAGCTCAGAGTGACACGTGATGGATGGAATGGAGGTCACATAAGGTCCTGCGGGCGTCTGAAGGAGGCGAGAGAAAAACCTCAGGGCCAGAGTGGAACCTGACACCAGTGGCCTCTGGCACCAGAGAAACTGGCAAAGGTGGAGAAATGGGAGGGCTGGGGCGAGCTCAGGGGGCTCTGGGTGACTGTGTCTGGCTGAGTGGGGCAGATGGAGACAGGCGAGGCTGAGGTGAGGGGCAGAGGCCATGCCACGTGGGATCGCAATGCCAGGGGCCTGAGCCGTGCCCCGAAGGCTCTGGGAGCCACGGGAGGGCTGTGTGCAGGAGAGGGGCTGGAGACCACAAGGGGTGGAGGAAGACCCTCAGAGACGTGATTGTGGGCGAGCAGGGTGGACTGGAGTCAGGGGGGCCGACGGGGAGAGGCTGGGGAAGAGGATGAGGCCCTGGGAATGGAGGGGGCCTGCAGTGATCAGGGGTTGCTCACCTTTCCACTCCAGGTTGCCCCGGCCCCTCTCCAGATGCCCCAGCAGCCGGTGTGGGCAGGAGTAGAGGAGGAAGGTCTTCTCCTTGTTGACCGCCTCTGGCTGCTGCGTCCACTTGATACTGACAGTCCGGGACTCAGGCCAGTCACCATCCCAGATGCCCAGCTTGGGGTCAAACATCATGAACTCCTCGCCGTTCAGGGCAAACTTGGCCACCGGCACCGAGACATTGTCAGGGCCCAACTCGCAGCCCAACAGGCCCTGCATGGTGAAGGGGCCTGGGGTGCCCACACACGGATGAGCGGCCCGGGAGCAGGGGTCCGCCGTCCCCTCCTCCCTCAGACCCGGGATCCAGGCTCCCCGCCCAGGAAGTCCCCGTCTCACCTTCGCCTAAAGCTTGGAGCGCTTCGAGGAAGAGCGTCTCCTGGTTCCTCAGATCCATGGTCTCTTTCTCCCAATACCAGGACACCTGGCTTTCCCAGACCCACGCGCCGTAGGGCTCAGCCTGCGCCCGCAGATTATTGTAGCTCAGGTACTGCTGGGGCCCCAGCCAGCCCGAAACCCAGAAAGCAGGGGTCCCCGCTTCGGGGGCCGACACGGCGGTGAAGTGGTACTGGAGCGAGCGATAGTTCTCTGCCGGCGAAGAAAGCAGATGGGGCGGGGGACCTGGATGGGACAGACACCCCGGGAGAGAAAAGACCCCCACCCCAGACAGAGGGGCCAGACCCTGGCGGGGTGGGGGGGGGGGGGAAGTCCCAGGAAGAAGGGGACAGGTGTTTTCCAGACAGACCGCCAGAGGGAGAAAAGATCGTGGGAAACCAGACGAAATGCGGCCGAGAAGGAAGTCCCCCTGCTCGAGCTGGGGATCTTGGATTTCGGTCATTTCCCGGAGGCTGGCACCTCCCTCGTGCCCGGCAGCCCCTCACCTGCGCTCAGCGCCCCAGGCAGGAGGACGAGCAGCAGACCGAGCCCCCAGGGCTGAGGCCGGGGAAGCCGCATCCTGAGTGGGAGACCTGGGGCGGGAGGGGGCACGTGACTCCTCCGGACCCCCGGCCCGCCCCTCCCGCAGCTCTGACCCGGCCCGGCCAGGCCCGGCTCGGCTCGGCTACCCAGCTCGCCCGCGGCTGCAGGTGGAGGAGCTCGATCCCGCGGGGAGGATGACAAGGCCCTCCTCCTCGATGAACTTTCACCCACTAATTTGATCCGCGCTGGTTAATTAGTTACAGAGCCTGGATAGGCTGAGATTCCTGGCTCAGACTTCGGCCCCGCCTCCTCCTCCTTCCTCCTCCTCCCTCAGACCGCGAGTTCCGTCCCCTCCTCCCTCGGACCCCAAAGTCCAGATCGCCGGCTCCCTAGTCCCTGAGACCCGGGAGTCCTGCGCCCGGCCCTCTCCTCCCTCGGTCTAGGGGCCCCAGCTCTGGACTCACTCACTGGCAGCCGCGATCCCTTCCCTCTGCGGCCCCAGCCGGCTCCCGTGACTGGAGACCCCAGTTCCTCTCTCACATCCTGTCCAGAGACGACGGCTCTTCGACTCCAGGAATATCCAACCCCGCCCCTACAGCTGTAGGGCACACCCCGGGCCCAGGGCCCGGTCTGGCTGAGTGTCCGTCTCTGCCTCTCTCGAGAAACTTTTGTCTTTTTTTTTTTTTTCTCTCTCTTGCACTGTTGCTCCCTGATTTTCTTATCTTGAGAATGTCAGCCACCCAGCAAATTCATGACAAAGTTGAGAATCAGTATTATCCGAGTGCCAAATTTGGAGGTCTGTGTGGGTCCCCTCCTTACCTCCTTGTCTGCCCCCCATCCGAAAAGGTCACTAACGCCTGCGGTGATAAAAGTCCTCTAGCTTCCACATTTCTTCCTTCCTCCCCCAAGGGGCCTCTTAAAGTGCCCCTGCAATTCCTTGATATCTTCTGGTATGACCTCAGTAATGCACAGACCCAATATTCTACACCATACTTGGGACATCATCCAGCCTCCCACTTCCAGCCCACATTCCTGCTATAACGCTTCCATTCACTTGTTTTATTGTGGTAAAGTGCCCAAGACAAAGGAGTTACTATTAGTGACATTTGGTGCACTCACAATGTTGTGCAACCATCACCACGATCTAGTTCCAGAACTTTTTCATCATCCCAAAGGAGATGCCAGACACATTAAGTGGTCCCTTCTCCCCCCTGCCCCTGGCAACCACGAATTTACTTTCTGTCACCATGGATTTGCCAATTCAGGACATTTCAAATTAATGTGGCATTTTATATCTGGCATCTTTCATTTAGTGTACTGTGGGGTTTTTCTTTTTTTGGCCTCCCCGCAGGACTCGCAGAAGATCACAATGAAAATGCAGAGTCTTAACCACTGGTTTGCCAGGGAATTTCCCAGCATGCCGTTTTCAAGATTTAGCCACATGGTAGCATGCGGCAGGACTTCGTTCCTCTTCACGGCTGGATGATACTCCGTCGTATGCATTGACCACACTTGGTTCATCCCTTTAGCAGCTGATGGACATTTGGTTGTTTTCACTTTTTTGGCTATTATGACTAATGCTGCTGCAAATATTTGCTTGCAAGGTTGTTGTTGTTTTTTTACATTTTTTTTCCCCTGCATGTTGCTGCTGCTGCTGCTAAGCCACTTCAGTCGTGTCCGACTCTGTGCAACCCCACAGATGGCAGCCCACCAGGCTCCCCAGTCCCTGGGATTCTCCAGGCAAGAACACTGGAGTGGGTTGCCATTTCCTTCTCCAATGCATGAAAGTGAAAAGTGAAAGGGAAGTCACTCAGTCGTGTCCGACCCTCAGCGACCCCATGGACTGCAGCCTACCAGGCTCCTCCGTCCATGGGATTTGCCAGGCAAGAGTACTGGAGTAGGGTGCCATTGCCTTCTCCAGGAGTGGACTTGCTAGGTCATATGATATATTAGTCAGGGTTTCTTGGAAAAACAGAATCAACAGGATGTGTATATATATAGAGAAAGAGACTTAGTATAAGAAATTGGCGCACGTGATCGTGAAGACTTGGCGAGTTCAAAATGTGATAGAGGTGGCCGGAAAGAATTACAGTTCAAGTCCAAAGGCAGGCTATCTGGAAAACCCAGAAGAGCTCATCTTGCAGATGAAATCTAAACGCAGTCCGCTGGCAGGGTTCCCCTTTGCTTGAGGCAAGGTCAGTCTTCCACCTTCGACTGATTGGATGAGGCCCACCCACATTATGGTGGGGGGTGGTCGGCTCTACTCAGAGTCCACTGATTTCAGTGTAATTTCACCCCCAAACACCCACACAGAAACATCCAGAATAATGTTGGACCAAACATCCAGGCACTGTGGCCCCGCCAAGTTGATACGTCTTTAAGCATGTATGTGTGCGTGCTTAGTTGTGTCCGACTCTGCAACCCCGTGCATGGTAGCCCATCAGCCTCCTCTGTCCATGGGCTTCTGCCAGTCAAGAATGCTGGAGTGGGTTGCCATTTCCTCCTCCAGGGGATCTTCCCTACCCAGGGATCAAACCCACAGCTCCTGTTGCTGTCTCCTGCATTGCTGGCGAACCAGGCAAGAAACTTTCCACATTTCTCAGGAACTTGCTGACCTTCCCTCTTCTAAGGACCCTTGTGATGACATTGGTCCCACCTGGATAATCCAAGATCATCTCCCCATCACAAGATCCTGAATTTAATCACATCTTCAAAGTTCCCTTTATTAAACAAGGTCATGTAATCACAGGCTTTGGAGCTCTAGGGCACAGGCAGCTTTGGGGAACACTATCCAGCCTAGCATGGTCACAGTCATGGAGGGTGCCCTCCCTTGGCTCTGCTGTAGGGTCCCCATTCAGGTCTTCCTTTCCTCCTGTCAGAATGACCTCGGGGTTTAGCCATGAGGCCTCTCAGAGGTCTGACCTGAACATTCCTCATAATGTTCCTCCTCCTTGCTTCAAAAGAAAAAGCTCTCAAGTTCCCTTAATACCCACCAGGAATTGCTGCTAAGTGTCGTGGAACCTTCTGTGTCTTCAGAGACCATTTACAGCATCTGCTGCCTGTCTCATATGCTCTAATGATCCCGGCTCATGCATGTTTTTTTTGGGGGGGTGGGGTGGCATTTGCAGGGTGTGCCATGCAGCTTGCAGGATCTTAGTTTCCCTGATCAGGGATTGAACCTTGGGCCCCAGCAGTAAAAGCACCGAGTCCTAACCACTGGACCACCAGGGAAGTCCCTTTGCCTATACCTTTTAGATTCCGTGGGGTCCTACTATCACATCGCCAGGGGCCCCTGATAAAGTAATAGAAAACAGCAGGACAGTTATGAAATGTGCAGAGCCCAGTGGGAAATGAAAATATGGGCGCTTAGTTCCAACTTCAAAACGAACCAAGGTGCCTTTGGAACAACAGCACAGGGAGCTCACTCATGATGCCGCCCTTGGTGTCTGGGGACATAGGCCCTGGCAGTTCTGAGCTGTCTTCCTGAATCACCACCTTAACATCGACCCCTCCTCTCTCCCCTGCACTGTAGCGCCCCCTCCTGACCCAAGGATGCAATCACACCAGAGTTTGAAACCAAACTCCCTCTCTTTCCGGCGGGCTTCTCTGTTCCTCAGTTTCATCTGGGAAGTAGGATAATTGTACCTCCTTCGGTAGAGAGGCTTCAATGAATCAAAGGTTTGGCACGGGGCACATAGTAGAGCATAGAAGTAACCTGTTCCCCACACTGCCTCCCTCCCACTCAATGAGGTGAAAGTCCCCAGGGTTGCACTAGATGGTAGGCAGGCCCTGGCACTGTCTCGCTCACTCTTGCATCCCCAGGGGCCAGCACAGGAAGCATCAGCAGAATGAAGGAAGCTGGTAGTGAAAGACCCGGGGCAGGTTTAATAGGTCCCTAAAACTTTTCTAGAATGTTCTAGCAGAATCTATGTGCAGCCCTGGAACAATCTGTGGGTCTCTGTTAAATACAACAGAGCTCGGACCTACTGTAATGCGAAACTCCAGGGTTTTCCGATGATGGAAAACTCAGGGAAGTGCTAACATACGACAGCAAGGCTGCTCACACATCTGAAGCTGCTCCAATTCCATGTTCCTAGATTCCACTTGCAGTCCTAGGGCTAGTTTAATGAATCCAGGGGCCTGCTCCACGCATAATATGCATGTGCAGGCTCTCATATAACCCAGGTATTGCAACAACCAGTTACAACGGACGTACTTGGTGGTCCAGTGGTTAAGACTCTGCGCTTCCAAAGCAAGGAGCACAGGTTTCATCCCTGGTGGGGGAACTAAGATCCCACATACCATGCACTGTGACCACAGGGAAAATTAAAAAAAAAAAAAAAAGTTACAAGACCCTGAGGTCCCACTACAATCTATTATTGGTCGTACTCTAATACCACAAGGGGCTGCAACGATGCTCACCAGTCTGGCTCTAACAGAATATTCCTGTGGCCTGTTCTGATAGATGCGAGGCCACAAAATGTTATGATATAACCAATATTTGCCCTGTTTTCATGTAACAGGCCTGACACCTGCTGTCATCATAACCTGGGACCCTGCTTTGAAACATGCTTGGAGCTCATTTCCCTGGAAAATGACCACTGGGGACACCTATAAGAGGCATGCAACAGAATATTCCAGAAGCATGCTAAAATAGTCTCAAGATCCCATGACAAACCACCAGGATTTGCTGTAGTAGATCCAGGATTACATAACCATTGATACTTCTAGGGACTTCTGCCAAAGACTTTTTAGTTATTAATTTCTTTGGCTGAACCAGGTCTTATTTGCGGCATGCAGGATCTTTAGCTGTGGCATGTGGGATCTAGTTCCCTGGCCAGGGATCAAACCTGGGCCTCCTGCATTGGAATCGCAGAGTCTTAGCCACTGGACCACCAGGGAAGTCCCCTGCCAAAGAGTCTTGTCCTCTGGCTGGCCAAGGCGACTCAGCAAAGGCTTCGCCAAGGTCTCACTAGGCTTTGCTTTACAATAGGCTCAGGAATGTGACACAATCACTTCCTTAAGAAGTATCACTTACTAGAACTAGTTCTACCCCCAATAACACAGGTAAGTCTATCTCATGTTCCCGAAGGGGCAGGGAGGCAAGATTTTATAGATTAGGAAACTGAAGCCCTGTGGTTCCCAGCAAGGTTATGCAGCTAACGAGGGTAGGGCTAGACTCTGCAACAGAGCCTGCAGTCTTCATACTACCATTGGGAGATTTCTCTGTATGTTCACTGCTTCCGGTTACTCTGTGACTTGAGACCCAGTGTAAGTGGATAGGTTAGGGGGTCCCTGAAGACAAAGAACCAGGAGTGACTTTCTTGATGTAAGAGAAGCCATTTTGGCCTAAGCCATCTGTGATCTAAGCCTGGCTCCAGTGCTCGCCCTTGAACAGGTCTCAGTAATCCGTGATCTTCAGGGAAGTAAAGTGTGCAAGTAAAGTGTGCAAGTGTGAGACGCTCAGTCGTGTCCGACTCTTTGCGACAGGCTCCTCTGTCCCTGGAATTTTCCAGGCAAGAGTACTGGAGTGGGTAGCCATTTCCTTTTCCAGGGGATCTTCCCGACCCAGGAATCAAACCTTGGTCTCCTGCAGACAGATTCTTTACTGGAAGAGAGGGCATACAGGAAAAAGGAAAAGCTGTCAAGAAACAATAAAACAGAGTCCTAATTCCTCCTCAAAGGATATACAGAACCATCTGATACAATCTTTGAGATCTGCAGTAACTAAGGCCCCACCCAGATGAAGGTAGAATGATATTGCCCCTCCAGACTTCAATAACTACAGTTAGGGCTCTGGTGAACTTTGCCCCAGTTCTGTGCTGATTTCTCCTCTGCTCCACGCCCCCACCCCGATGAATGTGCTTGTTCCCTTAGCTTAAAACTTCCCCAATTTTGCTGCTGGCGAGACACTCCTTTGGGGAGGGTCCCTGGTGTTCTCCTTACTTGTGGCGAGTTATAACAAACCTTCCTTTTCCTGATCTTTGGCTCAGTTGGGTCTTTCGGCTCAACACCCACCAAGAGATGGTTCTGGGGTAATGCTAGGGGTCAAGCCTGGCCTGTGAGAATGTGGGGATTTAACTTTTTAGAAAATTAATTCATTTGGGATTTAACCTCAAAAGGATTCATGCACTCGGGTAAATGTGTGAGGCGCACTCACAGTTTGTTCCAGGTGCTGGGGTTGCAGAGATTTTCCCCCCTTCTTGGAGTTTATATTCCAGCAGTTAACAGGTTAACTAATAAGTGTGCCAGGCCATAGAGGATCTGTGCAACAAATATACAAGTATGCCATGAGCAGGCTTTCCTGTCTATGTGGGACATTCAGGCAGGGAGCGGGGACTGGGAGGGCTGGAGGTTCTGCCAGATGGAAAGAGGTTGGTGAGAACTAGAGGTTAAGGGGTGGGGGAAGCAGCAGGTAGAAGCCTGGGGTTAGAGGTTCCAGGCAGAGGGCACAGCCAGTGCAAAGGCTCAGAGGAGGGAGCAAGTCTGGGGAGCAGGGAGGGTGGGAGGACCAGGCAGGCAGAGGGCAAGCTCTGAGGCTGTGATCTGTGCCCAGGAGTCATGTCTCTAGCTGTCACAGGGCTCTAAGAAGGGCAAGTGGGGCCCCTCCTGGTGGTCCTGAACTCAGTGAGGCAGCAGTGAGCAGTGGCTTGAAGCGAGATTTAATTCCCTTCCAAAGAATTGAACTGGGCAGCCTGGAATCCTGGCCACCAGACCAGCAAGGACTAGAGGCTATAAACTGTTTTTCCCTGGCTCTTTGGCCCCAGTGAAAAATGCATTTATCACGGAGGCAGAAACTATAAAGGCAGGTACAAAGTTTATTGTTAGAGACAGAGCACAACAAGTGTGGGGAGAGCACACAGAAGTGGTTTGCTCTGTTAAGACAGAAGCAAGGCAGAGATGCACGCCCAGAGAGGGTGTGGGCGTCCCCCGTAGCGAGGAGGAGTGCGGTAAAGAGGCGGTTAAGTTGTTTACATAGGTCAGTTCTTCCAGGTCTTTGTTTACCTTTAGCCCAATATCTGATTCCTTTTTCCACACCTGGCCTACCCTGGGACCCTTACCCTGGGTGCGCACGCACCGCTCAGCCAAGATGGATCTCAAAGTGGAGGCTTCTGGGAGGAGCAAGAATCATTATGGCCTGGCGTTATCCCGACTTTTGGCCTCCAAGGAGCCTTTTTGCGCATGTGTAGGGTCTCCCTTGTCCCAAAAGAGGGGGAGTGAAGATCCCATAATCCTTTATTCAAACAGGGTTTTGCCCTCTTTGTCCTCGCCCTGACTATTACCTTGACTATTGCCATGACTATTAAAGTGTTTACAGCAGACCAACACTGGCTATTTACCCTGCTTCTGTTGTTACTTCCATTTTGCAGAGCAAACGGGAGGCTGATTGTAAATTCCTCCTGGATCTCATTTATCTCATCTCAGGAAATGCTAACAGTTGTTAAGGATCCAGCCTGAAGCCCACGTCTTTGTGCTCCGTGAAATGCAAACAGGAGGCCAGCTGTAATGTCTAACCTGGAGCCCCTCTATCTCCTGTCTCAGTCCAGTGGTTAAGACTCCGCCTTCCAATGCAGGGGACGCGGTTTTGAGCCCTGGTCGGTGAACTAAGATCCCATATGCTGCGGGGCAACTACTGGGCCCACCCACTCTATAGCCCTTGCATTGCAATTAGAGAAAGGCTGCATGCTGCCACAAGGAGCCCGTTCGCCACAGAAGACCCAGAGCAGCCAAAACAAACAGAAGAACTGCAGGTAATGTCCCCGTCCAGGTCATCGCAACAGAGAATTGACACGGCCCTGGGGGCTTTTTCCTTGGATTTTGTGCACTGACCATCAGGAGGTCCCCACCAGGTCAGGGCTGCACCCGACAATGGGGTGCCAAGGAGCCGCCCAGCAACCCACCGCTGGGAGGAAACAGGGGAGCGGGCCTGTTGTTGTTGTAAACACGGTGGCCCCACCCCGAACGGAAACACCTGTGGGTGGGGGCTCCTGGAGCGGCCTCAGGTCCCCCTCTGGGTCTCTGTTCCCCGTCCTGTCTCTCCGATCTGCCTTTCCCTCTCCCCCATCGCTGTCCCCCGCTCTCTGGGTCCCAGTGCCCCTCCGCGGAGTCTCCCACCCTCCAGCACCAGGTGGGGCAGGCTCGCAGGCTGAACCTCGGGGCGTGCCCCCTTCTGACCCGTCCCTGCCCCTTCCTGCCCTCTTTGATGCGGCCCCACTTCCTCTGGCAGGAACCCCCGCCCTCACCGGGCCTGGGTAAAAAGGAGCCCCCGGGCCGGTCCAGACGCAAAGTCCCCGGAGGCGGCAGCGGCAGCGGCGGCTCCTCTCTCCTCACGGCCCTGTCTCCCAACCCTTGTACCAGTGTGTGTCTCAGACCCTGGTACAGGTACGGGGAGGCAGGGACCTGGGGATCCCAGCAGCGCCAGGCCTCCGGGCTGGAGTTAACGGGGTAACCAGCGCCTCCCCTAAACCTGAGCATCCATCTCTGCCCCGTTGTGGCTCAGGTGAGGGTCTCTGCTGTCTTCCTCTCCTTGGCATCTGTCTGCACCTGCCACCCTCCTGCCTCACCTGCTCCATGCATGTCTCTGTACCTGCTTCTGTCTCTGACTGGTGTCCAGCAGAGGGGTGTCTCACATCTCTCATCTCCGTATCTGACACTCAAGGTCCCTCTTCCTTTCCCCATTTGCCTCTAGCAGAAAGCCTTCCCTGTTAATACCAACTGTTAAGCTCTCTCCTCCTGAGTTTTTACCCCGACACTCAAGGTAGCCCTGTCTGGCTCTGTCAGAAATCTCTTCCCCTTCATTTGCCTTGCCCTCATTTTCCCCCATCTCCAATTTCTCTCCTCACCCAAAGCCACCCCATCTGGTCTGTCCTGATTCAGTCCCACCTGAGGGACTTCCTATCCATGCAGCCACCTGTGACCTTCACTGCTAGCTGGCCTCGCTACGCCCTCTAGACCATTTTCCTCACTAGGACTTTTGGGCAAAGTAGTCACCATCATCTGATGCCTGTGGCTCAGGTACTTCCTGGGATCCTAAGCAGAGAACTTGCCCCCTCAGATGAGTTCGCTCATCTGCAACAGGCATGGTGCTCACTTAGGAGGGATGGCGGGACGTGTAGGGGGAAAGTGGGTGCCTTGCTTTCCCGTCAGAAGACAATCCCAGCTTGAGGTCAAGACCTTCAACTCCCAAACAGGCAGCTTTGAACCCAAGCCCACCCAACCCACCGACGCTGACACCCAGCAAAGCCAAGAGGGCGGATATTTCTTCCTCCCCCTCCCCTCAGAGACCAGAAAAGGCTCAGAGTCTAGAGAACCCAGGAACCTCCACCCTCACTCACTTCCTCCCCAGAGACTTGCGGGGGGAGCTCAACACCAGGTAGAAAGGCCTTATGAGCACACCACCAAAAGGTAACAAAGACCAAAACATCAGAGGAGGGCAGCGTCTTGATACAGGTTGTCTTCACCCAGACGTGAGGGCAGGAGGCAGGATGTGGTCCCCATCTTTATGCCCCCAGAGGATGAAGACGAATCCCATCTTCCACATCAACCCCTCCCTCTTGTAGGGGCACAGACAGCCAGAGCCTGCCAGAGATTGGGAAAATAACTTTATTGTGTTTGGGGCAGCAGGCAGAGGTCCAGTCTCAGAACTTCTGGAACTGCTTCTTGGTGCCGGCAGCCTTGGTGACCTTGAGGACATTGAAGCGCACAGTCTTGCTCAGGGGCCGGCACTCGCCCACCGTGACGATGTCGCCGATCTGGACGTCCCTGTGGAGGGAAGCAGGGCTGGGTTAGGGGAGGCTCTGCTCTCAGCAGGCCCTGAAGGCGTCTTCCTGTCTCTAGGTGGAGCCTCTCAGCTTTGGCTCCTCCAAACCCCAACCAAGCTGCTATTTCCAGTTTCACCTGTCCCCAGGTAATTACTGAGCACAAACTACGTGTAAGACCCCAGGCTCCAGGCCATGCGGAGGATGGGCCGACCCTTCCAGGGACAGAAGGCCTCCATCTGTCATGTCCTTTTGCAGGGCACTGGAGGCTCACAAAGATGGTGATGCATGACCCCTTTACTACCCGCCCCCACAGCTGATGACCTCCACACGGCAGCCAGGGCGTCCTGTTAACAGCCAGGTCTGGTCCCACGTCACTCACTCCTGTGCAGCCCACCCCCTCCTCCCTGCCCGGGAGGGCAGCCAACCCTGCTCACCTGAAGCAGGGAGAAAGGTGCACGGACATGTTCTTGTGGCGCTTCTCAAAGCGGTTGTACTTTCGGATGTAGTGAAGGTAGTCTCGGCGGATGACGATGGTCCTCTGCATCTTCATTTTGGTCACCACGCCTGGGGGGACGGGGGGCAGTTCCTGGTCAGGCCCCACAGGGAAGGGAGCCATGGGCAGCCCGGGGTGTCCAGGAAGCAGGGGGCCGTTGAGTAGGGTTCCCAGGAAGCCCTGTTTCCAGCATCAGCTGTGCCAAGTGGCCTTCTCAGCACTGCCCAGGGTGGGCATCTGAAGACCATCGTGAAACAGACATCATTTGCCAAAAGTGTGCCCCCGGGGTCACCAGAAGTCTGCCAACCCCTTCCCCAACCCAGGACCCTGGAGCCTCAGTGTCCCCAGCCCTTCTTCCCTCACACCCAGGAAGGTCCTCACTCACCAGACAGGATCCGCCCTCGAATGGAGACATTACCCGTAAAAGGGCATTTCTTGTCAATGTAGGTGCCCTCGATGGCCTGCAGGGATAAGGAGGATTAGGGAACTCTGAAAATACTTCCTGAAAAGAACAAGGGGCGTGGCCTTTCTAAACACACAAACTACAGTTCCCAGCAGCAGCCGCTGAGATGTGGATAGGTCAACTCAGTTTGGGCACATGTGCAGGGACACAGGGGTCTCCTCCTTTCTTCTGAGGGTGCCCATACCTCCTTTGGAGTCTTGAAGCCCAGACCAATGTTCTTGTAGTATCGAGGGAGCTTTTCTTTGCCAGTTTCTCCAAGCAGGACCCTCTTTTTATTTTGAAAGATGGTCGGTTGCTTTTGGTACGCACGTTCTGTCTAAGGGGATGAGGAGGAAGCAGGTAAGACCCGAGCAGGCAACAACCTGGCCTGGAAAGCTTCACAAAATCCCAATACCACCTTGTCGGGTATTTAACTCCCTGAACGTTGGCCACCAGCGCCAAGCACCCCAGAATTATCTTCCAAGACACTAACCCAAATATATCTCTAATTCAGACTCAACTCTGAACCCAGGGTTACATCAGTATTTATGATCTAAAACACCTCCTACCACCTGGAGCATTCAATCCTTAAAGCCCCAGCGATACAAAACAAGCCTTAAACACCAAAACTGTTCAGCAAAAATTATTCAAGACACAAAGACATCCAACCAGGATGCACGCCTTAACTAACATAGGCGGCTCCAAAATTAAATACCAAACTGACGGGCTCCCTGGAGTGGCCCTTAGACGTCAGTTCTCAAAGGATTAACCCTACAGCCTAAAGCCTCCCCCCCCCCCAAAAAAAGTACTCTGTAAATCTTGATTTTTGAAAAGACCAACTTCCAAAATCCTTGAACCTTAAATTAAACCCCAAATGCGGAGCCTCCAAAATTTAAGTGTTAGTCGTCCAGTCGTGCCCGACTCTTTGCGACCCCATGGACTGCAGCCCACTAGGCTCTTCTGTCCATGAGATTTCCCAGGCAAGAATACTGGAACGGGTTGCCATTTCCTTCTCCAGAGGATCTTCCCGACACAGGGATCGAACCCAGGATTCCTGCACTGCAGGCAGATTATTTACCGACCGAGCTACAAAGGAACATTTAGGAGGTGCTAATCGAGATTAACGCCAAGACAACTGCCCTCTGCCCGATTTAACCCCTGGGAAATTAACCCCCAAACTGGAGCGCGGAGTCCCACTCTCCAGGACTCGCCTCTGAAACACAAACCCCGCAGAGTCGGCATCGGCCCGTAGCCCATACCTGAATGTCCGCCATCTTCCCGGCTGCCTGAAAAAAGGAAGGCCGCGGCAGCGTCCGGGTTTCCTTATCGACTGTACAAGGGTTAGAGAGGAAGTGACGACAAAGGGGCGGGACAAACACGGTTTGGGGCGGTGCCTTGGCGAGACTCTGATTGGCGAACGGTCCTACCTAAGCACGCGATTCGCAGACAGAACGAAAGCTGCCATGATGGTCAAGGCAGAGGAGCGGGAAGCGGCACACTGTCTCGCGAGAGTCTTACGCCATCATTGCGCGCCGGCATGCTAGGTCACGTTGGGAAGGCGTGGCCAGCCTTAACCAGCCTATGTTATCGCGACATTTATCGGAAGGCGGCCATGTTCCTGAGATGAGTGAGACCGCGTGGGGTTTGGGACCTCGTGTCTGTTTCCGTGCAAGGTTTGAACGGGCCGTGGCGGCGGCCATCTTTTTGCGGGGCGAGAGACCAGAAAGTGTTAGGAACATGCACGCGCTGCGAAGCGCCATCTTTGTGAGGGACGGACACTACCCATGAACTTCCTGAAGTTTAATAAAAGTCGGTTTCTTTTGTGGGCCGTTTTTTCCCCAGAGAGTGGTTTCGTTGAAAATTTTAATTCAAATTAAAAAAAAGACAATTTTAATTCGAATTTAAAAAAAAACAAAAAGGCCTTCTGCTAATTGTTGAACAGCGCTGTCCAATAGTACTCCTCGCTATGATGCAAATATTTTCTATCTGCGCTGTCCAATACAGTGGTCACTGGCACTGTAAGTGGGGGGCGTGTGACTGTGAACCTCAATTTTTAATTTTAATTTTATTCGATTTAAATAGCCACATGGAGCTAGTTATCCACTGCGTTGGTCACTGCAGGTCCAAATCAATATCAATTTATTATTTTACCAATTTTTGGAAAGCAAAAATCTAATAGCAATTACCATGTACGCAGAACTGTGCTAACACACTAAGGATGGCTCTGTTAATTATTCCCATTTTGCTGATGCGGAAACAGGCATAGTTGGGAATTTGGGAATTTAACCTGAGCAGTCTGTCTCCAGCCCTACTTAATCACCTACCTTTAGAGAAATTAAAAGACGGTTGCTCCTTGGAAGAAAAGTTATGACTAACCTAGACATCTTATTAAAAAGCAGAGAATTACTTTCCCGACAAAAGTCCGTCTTGTCAAAGCTGTGGTTTTTCCAGTAGTCATGTATGGATGTGAGAGTTGGACTATAAAGCTGAGTGCCGAAGAACTGATGCTTTTGAACTGTGGTGGTGGAGGACTCTTGAGAGTCCCTAGGACTGCAAGGAGATCCAACCAGTCCATCCTAAAGGAGATTAGTCCTGAGTGTTCATTTGAAGCACTGATGTAGAAGCTGAAACTTCAATACTTTGGCCACCTTATGTGAAGAGCTGTCAACCTTATGTGAAGAGCTGTCTCATCTGAAAAGACCCTGATGCTGGGAAAGATTGAAGGCAGGAGAAGGGGACAGAAGATGAGTCGGCATCACCGACTCCATGGACATGAGTTTGAGTAAACTCCGGAAGTTGGTGATGGACAGGGAGGCCTGGTGTGCTGCAGCCATGGGGTTGCAAAGAGTTGGACACGACTGAGCGGATGAACTTAAATGAACTTTTTAAGAAGGAACACCAGAGTCCTTTTTACCTTCACTTCGCACTTTTTCGGAGAAGGCGATGGCACCCCACTCCAGTACTCTTGCCTGGAAAATCCCATGGACAGAGGAGCCCGGTAGACTGCAGTCCATGGGGTCCGCTGAGAGTCGGACAGGACTGAGCGACTTCACTTTCACTTTTCACCTTCATGCATTGGAGAAGGAAATGGCAACCCACTCCAGTGTTCTTGCCTGGAGAATCCCAGGGACAGGGGAGCCTGGTGGGCTGCCGTCTATGGGCTCGCAAAGAGTCGGAGACGACTGAAGCGACTTAGCACCAGTCGCACTTTTTGCGTACTGCGCCCCCTTCTGGCCAGTGTTGGCAACAACCCTCTGTCTTGTAACACCCTGCAGCTGCTACTAAGTCACTTCAGTCGTGTCCGACTCTGTGTGACCCCATAGACGGCAGCCCACCAGGCTCCCCTGTCCCTGGGATTCTCCAGGCAAGAACACTGGAGTGGGTTGCCATTTCCTTCTCCAATGCATGAAAGTGAAAAAGTGAAAGTGAAGTCGCTCAGTCGTGTCCGACTCTTAGCGACCCCATGGACTGCAGCCCACCAGGCTCCTCCGTCCATGGGATTTTCCAGGCAAGAGTGCTGACTTGGGCCTTGTTGGGAGAATTCGAACTCCAGACTTTGGCCTCTTTCCTTAATTAAGTCTTGGCCTGAATTTTCCCAGCGCTCTCGCTGAGGCTTCACATTTACCAAAGACCTCAAATTTAGGCTTTTGCTAGACTTTTCCAGTTCAATGTACAAAGTTGTACTGAGTTCATAATCAATATATATAAGACTTAAGTGTATGTTTTATTCTGCTTCGAATTGCCTTTGAATTAATCATTTTAAAAGAAATCCTGGTACATTATTATATTTTTGTGGGTGTGTTAAATGCAATTTCTTTTAAAAATAAAAGTTGGTTTCTTCAATATAAATATTTAAATATTTGAGCAAATATTATGTCACATTTAAGTAAAAAGTTAACTTCTTTAATGTAAATATTTAAAGTGTATCTTCTAGGAAGTCCAAAAATAGATCCAACTCTGAGAATTTAGCATATGATGACAGGTGCAATTAAAAACTCTGCGGAATATACAAATTATTCAGTAATTTTGTGTTAGGACAAGTGGGAGACCATCTGAAGATAACGTTGGATACCTAGTTCCTACTTTATGCCAACGTAAATTTCTGATGTGTAGGGATAAAATTTAGGTAGGCTTGAGAAATGAAGCCATGAAGAAAAGAAGCTATATATTAGAAGAAAACATGAGTTTTTTTTTTTGTTTCCACTTACAAGTCTAGTAAAAATTTTTTTAAGCACTGCATTTAGAATATACAATCTATGCTCCTAACAAACTTCTACAGGGGTCACAAAATATTCTTCTGATTTTTTTCCAATTAAAAAAAAATTGAATTATAGTTTATTTGCAATGTTGTGTTTCAGGTGTATTGATTCAATTTTGCATATATATATATATACACACATTCTTTTTCGTATTTTCCATTATGGTTTATCACAGGATATTGAATATAGTTCCCTGTGCTATACAGTTGTTTATCAGTTCTATATATAATAGTTGGCATCTGCTAATCCCAAACTCCCAATCCATCCCTCCCTCACCCCCTACACGGCAACCACAGGTTTGTTCTCTACGAAATCTATTTCTGTTTCATAGATAAGTTCACTTGTGTCCTATTTTAGAGTTCACATATAAGTGAGGAATGGTTCATTTTTAATTGTCACTGTTTCAGTCCCTCTGGGATAGCATTAAGGAAGAGAGACTTTTTGTTTTAAAACCTGCTGTATCTTCCTCTGTGACCTAGTAGTTGTTTTATAATTTATTTTTTTGAAGAAAAAAGTTCTAGAGTTCTTGAATAACTTGGAAAGGATTTATATTTAGTTTAAAAAAAGGGGGGACCTGGAGTTGCTGCCTACAATATGTGCTAAACTGTGTATGAAAGTTAATGTAGAAAAAAGCCTGGAAGGAAATACATGACATCGCCCTAGTGGTTTACATCTCCAGGTGGTGAGATTAGGTATGATTTCCTGTCTGTGTCTTAAATGCTCAATACTTTGCAAATTGCTAAGAGCAGCTGGTGAGATTTTGATGATAAGGGAAGAGCAAATAAAAAATACTGCTTCACTCTGAGGGGGTGAGGGCAGTTTGGAGATGTTTAGGTCCTTAGCTTCTAGGTGTTGATCACAACTCACAGTAGGAAATCCTTTTTGTATTGTGACCAAGCACACTTCTCTCTCTCACCCTCCTCTGCCTTCGTCAACTTGTCTGATTTTTAAGTCTTTTAACTCTCTCCTTTACCTTCTCTGGTGGCTCAGACGGTAAAGTGTCTGCCTGCAATGCAGGAGACTTGGGTTCGATCCCTGGGTTGGGAAGATCCCCTGGAGAAGGAAATGGCAGCCCACTCCAGTATTCTTGCCTGGAAAACCCCATGGACAGTGGAGCCTGGTAGGCTACTGTCTATGGGGTCTCAAAGAGTCAGACACAATTGAGTGACTTCACTTTACCTTCTGTAATACATTTTTTTTTCTTTTCATTTCTATTCAATTTCATTACTATTTTAAGGCTGCTTACAAACCACCACCTTGAATTTTTTGAACTGCGGTGTGAACAGCCTTGGTGCTCAGTAACAAACTTCAGCCAACTTTACTTATCACTTGAGGGTGTATTTCCCTGTCTCTGACAGATCTCAGACATTTCCTAGCATTTCACAAGGGAAATGCACATATTAGAGTACAGAACGGCCCCCTCCTCAGTGAGCACTGAAATGCCTGTTAAAACAAGCCATTCCTCTGTAGTGTCCAAGGTTGCTGTAGCCCAGGGGTTGAAGCTGATCTGGGACTAGAGTGCTGTTGCAGGGCGCTTTGGGCAGTTTTGGAACGTCCCTTCTGTTGGCCCAGAGGTCCTGATTCCCTGTATTTCTCCCCCAGGAATGATTAAGGTTATGTCTGAAGATTTCATTTATCTTCTTTAATGGGGAATGATGAGCATCTCTTCACATGCTTATTAGCATTTGTGTATCTTCTTTGGTGAAAGCTGTTTTCAAATCTGGGCCTAAGTTTTTGTTGGTTGGCTCATTGTTACTGAGTTTTAAGACTTTTTCTATGTATTTGGCATTCAAGTCCTTCAGGAGACATGATTCACCAATACCGTCTCCCAGTCTGACATGTCATCTTCTTAAAGTGTTTTAACATTTGGCTTAATACTTGACTGTACTGGGTCTTAGTTCCCGTTCATGGGATTTTAGATCTTCAGTTGCAGCAGATGGGACCTAGTTCCTTGACCAGGGATGGAACCCACAGGCCTTCTGCATTCGTAGCCGTCTTAGCCACTGGACCACCACAGAAGTCCCAATGTTGCATATCTTTTGAAGTGGCAAGTTTTAAGCCAAAATTAAGTGGTTTGGGCAGCCTATTGTGCTGCTCTAACAGTGTCATAAGATTTAAACTCTGGGACTTTCAGTTGGTTCTGGAGGCAGCTCTGCTGGAGCAGGAGCCCCCAGGAGTAGCAGGGACACCACCCATTTGCAAAATGATCCTGAGACTTGAGCCTGTCTTGGACATTTTGGAGACTAAGCAGAATACAATGGCACAGTGTGGAAGTTATTACGTGCTCAGTGAACCAACACACAAGTACTGCCCACCAGTCTCAAAGGGCAGCAGGAACCTAGCTTTCCTCCCAGTACAGATGGATGTACCTTGGTCAAGCCAGACCCCTCCGGGTGTCATCAGCGCTGACACCACTGACCGCACAGAACCTCCTCAGTAAGATGGGGCAGCGGACCCACCTGGGTGTTGGGAGGTGACCAAGGGCTGGGTACCCTGACCCTTTCAGGGACTCATCCTGGCAGATCTAACAGGTCTAGTTTTAATCTTAAAAAAAAACCCCTTCTCACTTCTCTAATATCTCATCACTTATCTCTGCATTACAGTCTGGCGTGGTATAGACTGAACAGCCCACATGCCCCAGTGAGGGACTGGTTTTAGGGAAGAGTGGCCAATTCCATACTTTGCAGCTGAATTAGGGAGACAATTTTATGTAAAATGGGCAACACCTGTCTCTACAGGCCATAAATACCCACAAATCCACAGGCATCTCAAATCCCTTGGCATGTAAAATCTCTACCAAGGTCAACTCTTCCATGAAAGGCAGTTTTCTGATCCACCTGTGGAAAGAGCACAGCCAGCCTTATTCTCCAAGTCCCCCGTCAGCCGAGAGCCTTGCTCCCTGGGCCTGCCTCTACAGCAGACACACACTGAAAAGACGCCACATTTCTTTAACAAAATAATTTATTGGTTTTGGATCACAAAATATAGGGAAGACACGAGGGCGATGCCTGTGATCCCTTGGCTGGAACTTCTCTTCCAGAGATACTTTTTGGGCATTCTCTCACATCCTAACAGCTGCAGAGTATAGTATCCGACCACGTGGGAAGCATGAACAGACTCCCTTTAAGTCATGCCAATCCCTTCCAATAGTCTTCCAGCTCACGTCTGCCAATACTGCAACTGGACTGGTTGTTCCAACTGTTCATGTCTTAAAGGTCTCACGAACAAACAGGCTGCAGACCAACGATGCCTGCACAGCCCCTGGACCCGCCTACACTGACTAATGCCCCTCGGCTATACCCCGTCTGCCTGTGGCACATGCACGGCAGCCCCTGGGGGCCCCCACATCCTAGGGTGGCGATGGAGGAAGGGCAGGCCAGGCCAAGCATGAAGAATAAACAGTCAATTTTATTTGGCTCAGACTAGGAATCCATGAGTCTTGAGGACCTCTGTGAATTTGCCAATTTTCTTCTCGATGTTCTTTTCGGCCTGCTTCCGTAGCCTCTGTGGGGCCAAGATGACAGATAGTGATCAGTGGCTGCTCCCAGGGACCCAATCCCACTCCCCATTCCCACAGTGGGCCTTAGGCAGAGACTTCCAAAAGCCTAATAAAGAGGCGAGAGGTACCAGCTGCCTGGGAATGTGGGGCCCCTCCAGTACCAATCCCACCCTCACCATGAGCTGCTTCTTTTTCCGATAGTGGATCTTGGCCTTCTCCTTTCTCTTCTCCTCCAGGGTGGCCGTTACTGCCTGGTACTTCCAGCCAACCTCATGAGCCAGGCGCCCTAGGTAGGCAAACTAGAGGGGAGAGAGAAGAAACGAAGCTGTTAGAAAAGGAGGCCAGGGTGACTAGGGGAGGGGTGTTAACATTCTGTCCTAGAGCCTTCCAGCTTGTCAGGGAGCCATGCTCCCCGTTGCTCCTGGCATCAGCTGAGCCATTGGCATTTTCGGCACTGCCCGCAGTGGCATCCGCAGACCATCGTGAGAAAAAAAACCATCATCTGCCAGTCCTAGGGCCCTAAGTGCACCCTCCCAGGAAGCCTCAGAACTCCAAGGGCATCACTCAGCAAATCTGGAGACTCACCTTGCGAGTAGGCTTCAGACGCACAACCTTGAGGGCAGCAGGAACCACCATTCGCTTTTTCTGTTAGAGAAGGAGAGGGGCTTAGAGACCTGGAGCGAGGGACAGACAGGGAAGAAGGCTGGCTGGGGCAGGCGTCTCAGCCGGTGCTCTTTTCACAGGGATCAAACAATGTAGGTAACTGCAGAACATCACCGACGCCAGCCATAGGGATACTGTCAGGGAGCTGGGACCTGCTCACCTTGTCATAGGGTGGTGGGATCCCATCAAACACCTTGAGGCGCTCCAGAGCAGCCTGGCCCCGCTTGGTCTTGTGGGGCAGCATGCCTGTGGACAGAGGACAGCAGGCCTGCTCAGTGGGGCGCGTGGGAGAGCCGCTGTCCCACCCAGGCAGGCAGACAGGTGGCCTCAGATGGTAGTGCATGTGGAGTCATCTCACGGTCGGGAAACTCGAACACGAGTGGAAGTCTTCATCACTGGCTACCTGCCCCCTCAGCACCTGCGGTCCCTGAGCCCAGCTCACCTCGCACTGTCCGCCAGAAGATGCGGCTGGGGGCTCGGAAGTGGTAGGGGCCACGGGAGGGGTTGGTGTTCATCCGCTTGCGGAGAAAGGCCAGGTATTTCACTGGGAAGAAGGGAGAGCGTGTAAGGCCTTAAGAGTCCCCAGCCAGGCAGTAACTCCTTCCAACGCCACGACCTCACTTCTGAGGGCCTGCTAAGGAACTCAGACTTGCATGTCCCACCACTGGGGGGTCTGCTTCCCAAGTCTGTGAAGCCTGAGCTCCACACAGATCCAGCCTCTCCAGCCCACCTTCCAGGCCCTAACTCACACTTATTTCTGTAGAAATTGCCAGAAATGTTGATGCCCTCACAGCGCACGACCACAACCTTGCGGCCTAGAGGGAATGGAAAATGGAACAATTAAGGAGGGCAAAAGTCAGAAAGCCAGGTGCCCAGTTACTGCCCAGAAAGGAGACCCCAGCCCTGCCTGAAACTGGCCCCTGTGCACAAACACACCAGAAGACACCAAATCTCCTACCCCAAGTCACAGAGCGCTAACTGGTGGAGCTTGTCTCATGCTCAAGTTCAATCTGTTACTCCAACAAAACATGTTTTGAATTCACAGCCCCTGACCCGGGAGGGGAGGATGCTGGCAGGTCTCAGAGCGGTGCATGGGGTTGATCTCACGGTCGTGAGACTCAAACGAAAGATGGTGATTTTTGCTCATCACTGACCTGCTGAGCTCATGTCTGATGGGAGCTGTGGGCAGTGGGCAGACTTACCCAGAAGCACCTGCTTGGCCACAATGGCCGCCAGGCGGCCCAGGAGATGGCCTCGGCCATCGAGCACCAGGACCTGTTGGAGACAGGTTGAAGAGCTCAGAAGGGCTCAGAGGCACCCACAACTTTAGCTGCCCACCTCAACCAATTACTCCTCTCCATTAGTTAACTTACCTCCCAGAACACCTGCTAACCAGATATTAGACCCAAAACTAGAACTTAAGGCTCACTTTAGAGATGGCCAAGAAAGCAAATGACTCAGAATTTCAGTGAGCAGCTAAGATACAAAATAAACCAATCCCTCACATTTCAGCTGCTTCAAGGGCAGACATCTTTATGCCCAGATTATGTTCCATGGTCAGAGAATGAGCTACAATCTGAATCAACACTGATCACCCAGTTAGAAGAACCGGTAATCTGAACGCAACCTGTAGAACCTGGACAGAATCTGATTCTGTTCTGATCTCAAAGGTAGCTTTCTAGTGTGAGTATCAAAGCAAACAGGTTCAGAGCCAGTGAAGCTAGGCAGGGTGGTCAAAAACCCAAGCTTCCTCTGGTACTGACTAGCTCTGCATCCTTAGGGAAGCTTTAACAGCTCAAATACTAATCTAATCCTTGGCTTCTTTTCAGAAGTTCCAGCTCTTACCAAGTGCATATTATGGAACGCAGGGACCCGTGTTCAGAGAACTCTACCACTTCCCTGGCTTCAAACTTAATTTTCCTTCCTGAACCACAGACCCCATCACATGTTCACCCCTTCCAGAGCCACTCCCTCCCTTTATCAGTAATAGGTTACACAAGGAAGGAGCCGGAGAACAGTCAGTCGTAAGCTTCTACCTTCCTTGAGGCCTTCTAGCTGGTTAAACAATTAAGGATGTTTCAAGGATCTGGAACATTTCATTCAGTCCAGTTGCTAACACCAGCACTTTTAGACTCCATCTAACCCCAAAGCAGACCAATTTGTGCCTGCCCCACATGCCAAGAGCTCTCCCAACCTACAGCAAAGGTTTCGTGCCAAACTACCCCCAGTTGCAGGGGAACCCTGATGCACACTTTCACGTGGCCGAAGCAACCGGCGCCGGGGTAGGGCGGAAATACTCTCCATTTTGGCCTACCCCCGGCTTCTCACCGTCCCCAGGTGGCGTAGCCGCCTTCAGCGTGCTTTGCCATTGGTGGGGACACACCGGTTCAATTCCGCCAAGATCTAGATAAATGAGGCCTAATTTTAAAGTAACTCTTTTTGTGTAGGAAGCAAAGATGACTGCCCCTCGAAGAAAAAATAATGCCGCATTCTTACCCAGCCCAAAGCGCAAAAACTGCTTTATATTCCCGTTTTGGATTTCTCTTACCCCGAAAGCTTTCTGCTTTGCTCAGTTATGTCCTTAAGTTCCTTATGTCCTTAAGTTCCACAGCACACTTACGAGAGAAAAAAGGTCCAACCCCGGTCCGGCCTGGACCCCACCCGGCCCCACGCCGCCCCGGCCCGCGCGGAGCCTGTACCTGCCCCTCCGCCATCTTCGGCAGCTGCCTGGGAAAGAAGGAACCCTAGACGCAGGGTTTCTTATCCCTTGAAACAGGGGCGGAAGAAGTGACGCAACACGGCCGCTTTCTGTCTTCTCATTGGTCAGAGTGTCAGCCGCGTGCGCAGAAATGCCCCACCGGGAGGCGGGTCATCTTCTGACTATCCAATCGGAATCGTTCCCATCGAGCCTAGGCGGCCATGGCTGAGCCGGGCGAGATCACGTGGGGTAGGGGGCGGTGCTCTTCAGCCTCCGCTGCAGTATTCTTGAGGGGCTGGTAAGCCTCGCGTGAGTTGCCCGCGGCTTGCTGATGGGCGGGGCCAAGAATGCTGGAGGACAGGCGGTTACCCCCTGAAGCGAAGTCGCGCTGCAGGGCACGTGGTGGCCTGCAGGGGGCCAGGAGGGCTTGCCCTTCAGCGCTCCGCCAAGGCTTAGAAATCTGAATTCCAGTGCCTGTCTGACTTGTGATCTGACTAAATCCCTGGCCGTGTATGGGCTTGTGTCCCCAGGTGGGGATAGTCTTCAGCTTGAGAGCTGGCGAATGAAAGAATGACTTCTAGATGCCTGAAGTGAAGTTGCTCAGTCGTGTCCGACTCTTTGCGACCCCATGGACTGTAGCCTACCAGGCTCCTCGGTCCATGGGATTTTCCAGGCAAGAATACTGGAGTGGGTTGCCATTTCCTTCTCTAGATGCCTGAGTGTTCCCCAAAGGAGCTTCTCACTTTCTGGATTTTCTGGACAAAGCCTTTGCCTTCACAGTGTCCCTTGACTAGGCTGCCGTCCCCTCTACCCCCACCCCCATCCCGTTGTCTAAAATCTGGCTTGAGTCCTTCCCTTTAGAGAACCTCCCTGATATCGCTCAGGCTGGCTCAGGTACCGCCTGGGGGCTCCCACAGTGCCTACGCCACCTCCATTAGAGCGTGTGTCATCGTGTACTGGGGCTCTCTGGGGCCGATGTCTCTCCCCTCTGAACCAGGAATCCTGAGAGGGCAGGGCTGGTTCCGACTCACGTCTGGGTCCCAGCATTGCCCTCTTTTGGCCCTGGGCCCCGGGAGGACTCAGAAAATAGGTATTGAATGAAACACTGCATTAACTGAAAAACCAAACCCGAACCCAAACGGCCCCATACACACACCGTGTCCCATCCACAAACAAACCTGGCCAGAGCTGGTAGAAAATGATGATTTATATACAATTTCCTGGGGACAAGGGCTTTGTACAAAGTGGGGAAGGGGGAGCCGATGGTGGGTGCTGGCGTTGCCTCCATCCCGGGGGGACAGTGACAGGAGCAGTGTGGCCAAGGAAAGGACCAGGTTCTAGCTGACTTCCTCCAAGTTCCGACTCTGTGTCCGCTGGCAGGTGACTGCTCTCTCTGGGCCTCAGTGTCCTCCGCTGTAAAAGGGGATGATAGATGACTCGCTAGGCTGTTTGAGGTTCCATGGACAGAGGAGGGGAAAGTAAGAAGCTCAGGGTACAAGCTCAAGTATAGACTTAATGCCCGAAAACAACTCCATTCACCGTGAGCACTCACTGTGTGTTTGGGCATTGCTGTCAAAGAAAACTTCGTGCAATGATGAACACGTTTTAGATCTGTGCTTTCCAAGACAGCCCTTGAGACCAGCCCCATGTGAAAACTGGGCATTCCTATTGTGACCAGCAAAACTGAGGAACTTAGTTTTTCATTTCATCTAATTTAAGCTTCAACTAATAGTGTGTTTATTGGGAGCGTGGGAAAACAGGGTATGAAAAGGGACAAGGATAAGAGAACAATTTCTCAATAGAAAATTGTATCTCAAAACCAAAAAGTACTGTCCAAAACAAATGCTGAAATGAAAAAAAAATCATTGAATTTAGAAACTGTTCCTTGATCCAGTTATTGGAAAACTTCTGTAGGTTTCAAAGAACTTGAGTATAGGAATCTACTTATGCAACTGTAAGTTTCATGGAATCTTGATACAGATCAAGTATTTCTAATAAAAGTTTCTCATATGAATTGAGATGTGCTGTGAGCATCGCATTACACATTGGATTCTGAAAACCTGGTATGGAAACAAGAATGTCAAAATATCTCAAAATTTTTAAAGTATTGATTGCATGTTGAGATGACAAGATTTTGGATACACAGGGTGAAATAACATAAATTCTTTAAGGTAACCTGTTTGTTTTTACTTGTAAAAAGATGCATTGGCACAATGTGGTAAATCAGCTATACTTCAATTAAAAATTTAAAAAATATATGCGGCTACTGGAAAATTTAAAGTCACATGTGTGGCTTGTATTCTGTTTCCTATGGACAGCATTGCTCTAGGGGGTTTTTTTGTGGTCCTTTCATTTAACCTCCTGACAACTCTAGCATGAAGGATGATTATGAGTCTATTGTACAGATAAGGAAACTGAGGCAGAAGAGTGAAAGGCACAGATGCTGGAATCAGAGGGCCGAGAGTCCAATCTTGGCTGTCACTCAGGATCTGTGTGACTTTCAGCAAATGATTGACCTCTCTGAGCCTCGGTGTCCGCCAAGGGGAAATGGGGATAATGGCCACCAGTTTCTCAATTAAGTGAGTTAATTTGTAGAAAGCTCCAGCACAAGGCCGGAGGCACTGAGGCACACAACAGGTGAGCGAGTGCTGCCAAGTGTTTCCTTTGGGCACTAAGGAACCCACGGGCCCCTCCGTGCCTTTCTCCCTCAGGTAACCACCTCCACCCCCAAACCGGTTCCCAGGTTCGCCTCGGAGGCTTCTTGCTTCCCCAGGGTAGGAAGCCCCAGCTTCTCTTCCTTACCTTTGAGGTAAGGAAGATGTAACCTCAAACTTCTCCCAGTGCCGTTTTGCTTTTTTTTTTCACCCCACTCCCAGACTGGACAAAGTTGCTAGAATAACCTGAGCTTTTTCATACCTGGAGGGCTTTGCAGACCCTGCTCCTGGAGGCGGCTCTCTCCTGGCTTGCAGACTCCTGTATCCAAATACCTCCCCGCCCGCTGAGCTTCACTGTTCAGAATGCCGAATGCGGACTGTCCCTCCTCCTCCCAGGTTCCCGCTGGGCCAGACCCAGCGTCCTCTGCCTGTGCCCCTTCCCCTTCCCTGCTCTCCCCTCGACCCCATCAAGCCTGTCACTCTCCAGCCCCGTCCCTCCTGACCCCTGACTCTGCCTGTCCCCTCCTCTCCACCCCGTGGTCCTGTCCCAGCCCCTGCTCAGACCTTGTCCTCTCTTCCTGGACGCTCACCTGGCCTCCTCCTTGGCCTCCAGTCTGTCTGTCCCAGTCTGTCCCCCTCCATGAGGGGTCTTCTTACATCCAGAGCTAGCCCACCGCTTCCCTGCTTCCACTCTGTCATCCCCCACCCCCATGGCCCCCACATCAAGTCCAGGGTCCTCCAGGAGCCGCAGGAGCAGAGCATCCTGGGGGATGGGAGGGGCAGGGTACCTTGCCGCCCATGGAATCCACCACCTCCGGTCATCCCCTGGACCCTCTCCACCCACTCTGCGCACCCTGCTGGCTCACCCTCTCCCCAGGGTAGCGTGTCCTCCGTCTCCTCCTCCACCGGCATAGGCACCAGGCAGTGGCCAGCAGCAGGAGGGCCACTGGCAGCAGCAGCAGCAGCAAGAGGAGCAGAAGAGGGGACTGAGGGCCCGGCAGGGACGTGGCTCCCAAGGCCCCAGGACTCCTTGGGGGCAGCAGAGTCGGGGAGTCTGCCAGGAGAGAGGTCAGGTGACTGAGAAGTAGGGCCAGGCCAGGGAAGGGGAAAAAAAGGCCTGCCTGGTGCTGGCTGTGTGACCTGGGGGAGGGGGTGGGGGTAGGCTGTGTACTTCTCTGGGCCTCAGTCACCTCATCCATAAAGTGGGTATAATTATTATACCGACTTCATAAGGTTGTCACAAAGATTAAGTGAGTGAATATACAGAAAGTGCTTAGAACAGTGCCTAGCACATAGTAAGGTTGCATTTTATTGATTTTTTTAAAGTCACTAATAGGACTTCCCTGGTGGTTCAGTGGTTAAGAATCCACCTGCCAATGCAGGGGACATGGGTTTCATCCCTGGTCTGGGAAGATTCCACATGCTACAGGGCAACTAAGCCCCTGGGCACAACTGCTTGACCCATGCAATAAAGCCCATGCTTCAAAACAAGAGAAACCACTGCAATGAGAAGCCTGAACACCAAAACTAGAGAGTAGCCCCACAACAAGGGCAGCAACAAAAACCCGCACAGCCAAAAGTATATTTAAAAAAATAGTCACTAATAACTTTTTAAAATTGGTATGCTTGTTTACTTGTTTAACCAGACCCTATAAATTTTTTAAAAATATTTTTATTATTTACTTTTATTTATTTGTTTATTGACTGGGTGGCATTTGGGATCTTACTTCTCCAGCCAGGGATCAGACTTGTGCTGCTTGCATTGGAAGCTCAGAGTCTTAACCACTGGACCGCCAGGGAAGTCCCAATAATTCTTTATTTCAAATATATCATTTTACTTGTTTTGGCCTTGAGGCATGAAGGATATTAGTTCCCTGACCAGACCAGGGATTGAAACTAGGCCCCCAGCAGTGGAAGTGCAGAGTCCTAACCACTGGATCACCAGGAAATTTCCTGCATTTTAGAATTGGACAAACGTGTGTCTAGTGCTTACCTATTGATTTATATATTCATTTTCTTCCCCCAGTAGTCTATGAGGTCCAGGAGGGTGACAGGAGACATTGCCAGAACCTAATATTTCTTACTGTTGTTGTTTAGTCACTAAGTCATGTCCGAGTCTTTGCGACCCCAAGGACTGTAGCCCACCAGGTGCCTCTGTCCATGGGGTTTCCCAGGCAAGAATATTGGAGTGGGTTGCCATTTCCTTCTCCAGGCACCAGGGATCAAACCCCAAATCTCCTGCATCGGCAGGCAGACTCTTTAAGGCTGAGCCATCAGGGAAGCCCAAATAGTTAATTTACATAAATTAAATATCTGAGTGAATGGACAGATAATAGAACAATGAAAGATACTCTGTATGAAGCCATGATAGCTCACTAGGCCCCACTTGAGCTGGCCCCCTTTATTCCCTCTGTACCCTCACTCCACACCTTTTCCCCTTTGCTTACTTGGCCTCAGCCACTGGGGCTCCCTCTTGATTACTTAAACAGGGAGGCAGGTTTCTGCCTCAGGACCTTTGCACTACCTGTTCCCTGGTTTGCAACTTTCGGTGACTTTCCAGCCGACCACTTCAAGCCATGATTCCACCACCCCGTTTTAATGTGCCTGCATAGGACTCATTACACTCAGACACTTTCCTGTTTATTTATATGTTTACATGTTTATCATGTCTCCCTGATCAGCAGGTTAGCGCCCCATGGACACAAACTTGGTCTTGTTCTGTGCTGTGTCTCCAATGCCAAGCATCAAGGAGATGGTTAGTAAAACTTAGTTGAATGGATAATTAGTGATGCATGTAAATATGAACACCAAACAGCGGTTAAGTGGTTAGGAATTCACCTTAACATGCAGAGGATGCCGGTTCCATCCCTGGTCAGAGAACTAAGATCTCACACATCAAGGGACAACTAAGCCTGCACACCAACCAAAAGCCCATGTGCTGCAATGAAGACCCAGCGCAGCCACACACACACACACACACACACACACACACCTTTTTAAAAAAAAAGGAGGACTTCCCTGGTGGTGCAATAGATAAGAATCTGTCTGCTAATGCAGGTTCAGTACATGCTGCAGGGCAACCGAGTCTGTGTGCCAAGACTACTGAAGCCCTCCGGCCTAGAGTCTGTGCTCCCCAACAAGAGAAGCCACCGCAATGAGATGCTCACACACCGCAAGGAAGAGGAGCTCCCTTTTGCAGCAACCAGAGGAAGCCCACGCACAGCAACAAAGACCCAGAGCAGCCAAAAGTAAATAAAATTATTTTTTAAAGGGCTCTTTGTGATTGAAATAATTATCTTAAAAATTATAAAACTATGAGAATTAAATTAAATAGCATTACTGATTGCCAGGGCAGAGAGGTGGGAGTTTGGGAATGAGGATCAAGTTATGCAAACTCAGGGATTTCCCTGGCAGTCCAGTCCAGCAGTTCAGACTCCTAGCCCCATTGCAGGAGGCACGGGGCCCATCCCTGGTTGAGGAACTAAGATCCGACAAACCGTGTGGTACAGCCAGGAGAAAAAAAAAATTTGTTTTTCATAAGATGCAATCCTAATCCCTAGTCCCTCAGAATGTGACCTTATTTGGAGATCAGGTCTTCAAAGATGTGATCAAGTTAAAATGAGATGGTTAGTAGTGGCCCTAATCCAATATGACTAGTGTCCTTATAAGAAAGTGAAATCTAGACACAGAGATATGCATGGGGGAGAGCACCACGAACATGAAATTGGCCATCTACAAGCCAAGGGAGACAACTAAAACAGATCCTTCCCTCACAGCCCTCAGAAGGAGCCAGTCCTGCTGACTCCTCAGTTACAAGAGCATGAACTTTTACTCTTTAAATCACCTGGTTGGTGGTACCTTGTTACAGCAGCTGATACACACTACTTACTACACACACATGCATGCCTGCAGTTATGCATACATAACTGATAAACTCTGAAAAACTCTGTGGATTGCACCCATGTCAATTTCTTGTGCTGTAATTAACATTACCAAGCAAAATGTACCACTGGGAAGGCTGGGTAAACGGTGTCCAGGACCTTCCTGTACATTTCTTTGCCCCTTTCTGTGAATCTGTAATTATTCCAATGTAAAAAAGTTTTAAAAATAAACCCACCTATAACATACTAAAAAATAACAAACACTAAAAATCCTGAAAAATAAGTGAATTTACCTTTTTAAACTTTTTAAACATGGCTATAAGGAAATTTACACTCAAACATGTGACTCTCATTCTGTTTCTATGGGATAGAGTTGCCTCAGAGAAACAGGCAAGGCTGGTTATTCCCTTCTCAGGGACAAGTAAACTGAGACCCAGAGGGGGATGAGCTTGGGGAAACAGGCCCAAGTCACACAGCCCATGGGAGCCCTGAGTGGAATGGGTGAGGAGTGGGTGGGGCCGTGGGCTTGGGGGCAGTGGGAGGCTTTACCCGGCTGACACTGTAGTTCCAGGCACCGGGAGAAATTCCGGTGGGTGATCCAGGGCTTCAAGGCCTCCAGCTGCTGGTGAGTGTCCTGCAGGAGGTGGGAGATGTTGGCCTGGACGAAGCGAAGACAGCTGGGAAGGGGCTGGGGGCACGGGAGGGAGACGTCACCACGGCATCACCCCCAGCGTCACCTCAGGTGAAGGGTGAGGCCTGGGTCTCATGGAGAGTCTGGACCTTTGCTCCCCCTGGTTGCTAACAACCAGGCCCAGTCAGGCCTGGATCAGGAGGGTGTTTAGGGTCCCCTCCTTCTCCCTGTTGCTAGGGGTAAGAACCCCTTAGCAACATCCTTCAACAGGGCCTGAGAAATGAGCAGAATTGATGCCTTTGGCCCTTACCCCTGGGCATCCTCCAGTACATAGAGAAGTGTCACCTCCCACACCAGGCCCCATCAGGTCTGAGGTTCCAGCTCCACCTCCCTCGGGGTGCTCCCAGTCAAGGGGAAACCTCCAGTAAGGCCTAGCAGACCTTTGCTGCCAATCCCTAGGAAAGCATCAGGCTCTCCGCACTTGTCCCCCAAGTTGAGGGCTGACCTGGAAGGCACATGAGGTGACAAAGTGTATCTCTGTGTTGACATCCTCCAGCAGTTTCTCCATCTCCGACCCAGCCACGGTCTTGAGCCGTCCCATCCAGCGCTGGGCCAGGACCAGACGCCAGAACGCCCCGCAGAGCTTGTCCTGGGGGGAGACCACCCAGGCTCTGGGTCCCGCGGGTGGGCGGAGGGGGCTGGGGGCCAGGACTCCTGGGTCCCCAGGGAGGGGGTGGCCTGGTGGGCACACTAGCCTGGCCCCTAAGGGGGCGGTGAATCTTGAATTTCTCCTTCCCACCTCCATCCTGGGCCCCTCCCGTCTGTGACTCACGTCCTGCAGGTTGGAGGCAACAGTGACCGGGTAATCTTGAAGCAGGTACTTGGACTGCGGGAGAAAACGGGGTCAGGCCTGCGCAGACGGGAGGAAACAAACTATGGGGACCCAGAGTGAGGGGGCGGGGACCTAGAGAGAGGGGGCGGAGACCCAGAGAAGTGGGGAGGGGACCCAGAGTGAGGGGGCGGGGATCCAGAGAGAAGGGGGCGGGGACCCATAGGGAGGGGGCGGGTACCCAGGGAGAGGGGGCGGGGACCCAGAGTGAGGGGGCGAGGATCCAGAGAGAGAGAGAGAGAGGGTGGGGACCCAGAGAGAGAGAGAGAGGGAGGAGACCCAGAGAGAGGGGGCGGGGACCCAGAGAGAGGGGGCGGGGACCCAGAGAGAGGGGGCGGGGACCCAGGAAGAGGGGGCGGGGACCCAGAGTGAGGGGGCGGGGATCCAGAGAGAGGGGGTGGGGACCCAGAGTGAGGGGGCGGGGATCCAGAGAGAGGGGGTGGGGACCCAGAGTGAGGGGGCGGGGATCCAGAGAGAGAGAGGGTGGGGACCCAGAGAGAGAGAGAGAGAGAGAGAGAGAGAGAGAGAGAGAGAGGGAGGAGACCCAGAGAGAGAGGGCGGGGATCCAGAGAGAGAAGGCGGGGACCCAGAGAGGGGGCGGGGATCCAGAGTGAGGGGGCAGGGACCCAGAGAGAGGGGCGGGGATTCAGAGAGAGGGCGGGGACCCAGAGAGAGGAGGTGGGGACCCAGAGTGAGGGGGCGAGGATCCAGAGAGAGAGAGAGAGAGAGAGGGTGGGGACCCAGAGAGAGAGAGAGGGAGGAGACCCAGAGAGAGGGGGCGGGGACCCAGAGAGAGGGGGCGGGGACCCAGAGAGAGGGGGCGGGGACCCAGGAAGAGGGGGCGGGGACCCAGAGTGAGGGGGCGGGGATCCAGAGAGAGAGAGAGAGGGAGGAGACCCAGAGAGAGGGGGCGGGGACCCAGAGAGAGGGGGTGGGGACCCAGAGTGAGGGGGCGGGGATCCAGAGAGAGAGAGGGTGGGGACCCAGAGAGAGAGAGAGAGAGAGAGAGAGAGAGAGAGAGAGAGGGAGGAGACCCAGAGAGAGAGGGCGGGGATCCAGAGAGAGAAGGCGGGGACCCAGAGAGGGGGCGGGGATCCAGAGAGAGGGCGGGGACCCAGAGAGAGGAGGTGGGGATCCAGAGTGAGGGGGCGGGGATCCAGAGAGAGAGGGCGGGGACCCAGAGAGAGAGGGCGGAGACCCAGAGAGAGAGGGCGGGGACCCAGAGCGGGGGGCGGGAATCCAGAGAGAGGGGGCGGGGACCCAGAGTGAGGGGGCGGGGACTCAGAGAGAGGGCGGGGACCCAAAGAGAGGAGGTGGGGATCCAGAGTGAGGGGGCGGGGACCCAGAGAGAAGGGGGCGGGGATCCAGAGTGAGGGGACGGGGACCCAGAGAGAGAGAGGGCGGGGACCCAGAGAGAGGGGGGCCGGGACCCAGAGGGGGGGCGGGGACCCAGAGAGAAGGGGGCAGGGATCCAGGGTGGGGAGATGGGGACCCAGAGAAAGGGGGACAGAGACCCATAGCGAAGGAGGCAAGAATAGGGGGACGGACGACGGATGGGAACCCAGAGGGAGGAGGCAGGGGGCTACAGAAACTCTTGACAGGGGGAAGTCAGAGCCAGAGACAGCACCTCGGGCTCCGATTGGGAACAGGGACGCTCACCAGCTTGCCGATCTTGATGGCAAAGGTGGAGGAGATGGGGCTGTGGCGGAAGGAGCAGTCGGGGGTCCCTTGGAGGCCAGGGCTGAGCAGTAACAGCAGCAGCAGAAGGGAGGTCTGCGGGCGGGGCAGGGCGGGGGCTCCATGGACTCCACACACGCCCCCCTCCCTCGTGGAGGCTGCCTCCGGCAGCCCCCTGTTCTCTCTTCCCTCTTTCCCCTTTCCAGCTTTCCCGCTTCTCAGCCCCTCCTCCGCTTCGCTCCTGTGTGCCCACCTCCGACCATCTTTCCCTGTATCTCTCTGCTTCTGGACACGTGCTGACCAGTTTTCACCCTCCTCTGCCCGCTCTGTCTGTCTCACCTCCCATCTCCGCACCTCAGCCCATCTCTCTCCACTTCTGCTCACCTCTGCCCAGGATTTTCTCATCTTTGCCCATTCCTCTGTCTTTTCATGCTCATCTCTCCTGTTTTTCCCTAGATCTGAGTCCTATCTTCCCCATTTGCCTCCATCTCCCTGTTTCTTCCCCCCACCCCTGTCCATCTCGCCTACTTCTGTCCACGTCCCCCGACCTGTGTCAATTTCCCCTACCCCTGTCCATCTCCTCATCTCCCCCACCCCTGTCCATCTCCCCACCTCTGTCCATCTCCCCACCTCTGTCCATCTCCCCCACCCCTGTCCATCTCCCCACCTCTGTCCATCTCCTCATCTCCCCCACCCCTGTCCATCTCCCCACCCCTGTCCATCTCCCCACCTCTGTCCATCTCCCCCACCCCTGTCCATCCCCCCATCCCTGTCCATCTCCCCCACCCCTGCCCATCTCCTCATCTCCCCCACCCTGTCCATCTCCCCCACCTCTGTCCATCTCCCCCACCCCTGTCCATCTCCCCCACCCCTGTCAATCTCTCTCACCTCTGTCCATCTCTCTCACCTCTGTCCATCTGCTCACTTCTGACCACCCCAACTCTGTCCATCTCCCCCCACCCCTGTTCATCTCCCCACTCGTGTCCACCCCAACTCTGTCCACCTCCCCTCTAAGCTCTGCCCATCTTGACACTGCCATTCCCCCACCTTAACCCCTAGGGATACGCACAGTTGGGCTCCAGGCTGGCGCCAGCACTACCATTTCTGCCGGGGGCCCTTCATGCCTGTGGCCGGATCTTGGAAGGGACAGAAGAGCGAGTCTCGGACCCCCACACCCCAGCCCCTTCCTTGCCCGCCCCTTCACCTCCCCGCCCCTCCCTCGGTCCTTTGATGTGGCTAAGTTTCCGCCTCCTACTCTATAGGGCTTCCTGCGTAAAGCACAGTTACGGTGAAAACTCCTCATCTCCCCTTCTAAGAACTCCGACGTCCGGTGCCCGCAACTCTGCGCAGGCCAGGGACCCAGGAACCCGACCCCCCGCCGTCTGCGCTCAGCCCCAGGAGGGGGACCCCGGCCCCGCCCTTCGGGGACCCGGAGTCCATTTCTCCTCACGCACCAGGCTTGCCCCAGCTGGGTGTGGAAGGGGCCACGCCGGGTGACAGCCAAAGATCGAAAGTGAAAGGAAATTTTGGGGGGAGAGTGAGCTGGGGTGGATCGGGCTGGTGCAAGGGGCGCCACCTGGTGGTGACAGGTGGCAGCTGACGCCGCAGAGGGCGCTTTAGCGGGACTTACGCTCAAGGGGTCTGAGCTTGGGTTGATAGCCCGGGTGGGACACAGTGAATGTGGCGCGGGGGCTCCAACGTGGATCTGTCTCTGGCTAGAATCAACGCAGCTCGGGAAAGGAGGAGGTCACCCTGAGCCCTTCACCTTTGCCTTGAAACCCCACCCCCACTCTCCAACCCCCATCTCCTTCCACAGGGAGTAAGTGACAGCTCCAACCTTCCAGGTGTTCGGGCCCAAAGCCTTGGAGGGGACCTGTGACTCCGTCTGCCTCTCACTGCCCACTGACAGTCCGATCCATCAGCAAGTTTGTTGGCTGACCGTCAAAATGTGTTCAGAATCCTACCGCATCTCACCCCCGCCACTGCCACCACCGTCACCCACCTGAAAATCGTTTCCTCCTCACCCTACCAGCCTCCCTGCCTCAGCCCTCGCTTGCCAGTCTGTTCTCCATGTGCAGCCTGAGGGAGCCTGTGAAGATCTAAGTCCCCTCACCTCCCTCCTCTGCTCCACGCTGCCCCCTTACCCGCGCACCTGCCACACGAGTCCAAGTCCTCACTGTGGCCTAAACAGAGCTGGTCTCTCCTCCTGCCTCTCTCCAGTCCGGCTACACTGGCCTGAGGCAGGCACATTCCTGCCCCAGGGCCTTTGCACTGGCTGTTCCCTCAGTCGGGAATGCCCTTCCCCGAGATACCCACATGGCTCAACCTGATCTCATTCAGGTCTTTGCTCAAATACACGATGCAAAGGCGTGCTGCAACTACCGAACCCACCTTCTTCAACTGCTCAAGCCTGTGTGCCAGGAGCTCATGCTCTGCAACAAGAGAAGCCACGGCAATGAGAAGCCCGCACACTGCAGTGAAGAGGAGCCCCTGTTCGCCTCAAGTAGAGAAAGCCAGAGCATGGCAATGAAGACCCACTGCAACCCCAAAAAAAATTTTTTTTTAAATACACAAGGCGAAGCCTTCCCCAACCAACCTTTTTCAAGTCGCAACCCCCTCCCAGCACTCCCACGCACGTGAGCTTTGCTTTCTCCCTTGTCACTTATCAGCTTCTGACACACCACTGCAGTTCATTTATCTTCTTTATTGTCAGTTGTCCCCATTAGGACTTCAACTCCAGGACGACCACAGTATCTGTTTATCCTGCTGGATCTCCAGCACCTAGAACCATGACTGGCTCACAGAAGGTGCTCCATCGATATTTGTTAAATGAATAAACAAAAGGATCCTGGCCCCCTCTGTGTTGTTGTCAAATACTGGATAATGCACCTGCTCTTGGGCTCTGTTTCTTGGGTGACAACCCCTAACTCCCTGGAACTTCCAGATAGGCGTGTCTCTGTTATTAAGAGGGGCTCCCTGACCACATCTGAGTTTACACTAATGAGGTGACTCAGGATGGGGGCTGGGCAGGACCAGAAAGTCCAGTCACATGACTAGAGGGCTGAAACTTCTCACTTCCAATCTCCAACCTCTCACCTTCAACTTTCAGGGAAGGAGGCAAAAAATTGAGTTCAACTTCTGTCTCCAACTTCACATGGCTTTTTCTCTTCCCCGTCCTCTCCTCTTTTGTCTCTCTTTTGGAATTATTTATTTTTGGTTGCACTGGGTCTTCATTGCTGCATGGGCTTTTCTCTAGTTGCAGAGAGCGGAGGCTACTCTCTAGTTGCAGTGTGTGGGCTTCTCACTGGTGGCTTCTCGTTGCGGAGCACAGGCTCTAGGGCACTTGGGCTTCAGTAATTGTGGCACCTAGGCTCAGCAGTTGTGGCTTCCGGGCTCCAGAGCACAGGCTCAATAGTTGTGGCTCACGGGATTTGTTGCTCCATGGCATGTAAGACCTTCCTGGACCAGGGATTGAACCTGTGTCCCCTTGGCAAGCGGATTCTTTACCACTGAGCCATCAGGGAAGTCCTCCTCTTTTGTCTCTTATAAAAAAAAAAAAAACTTGTATTTAGATACAGGGTCTACTTGGATAACCTAGGATATCTTACCTTGAGATCCTTAACTTACTTCCATCTTCAAGGATTATTTTCCAAGTAAGATCACATTCATAGGTTCCATGGATGAGGAAGTATTTTGGTGGCGCCACCACTGAAGCCGCTAGTTCCCTCAAAGCTGTTTCTCATCTCTGGGCCTTTGCACATGCTGTTTCCTCTGCCAGGGATGCTCCCTGCCCGCCACCTCCCCCACCACACCTTTTCTAATTAGATGCTCATTGCCCTTCAAGGCTCAATGCAATCACTATTCATTAGGGAAATACAAATCAGAGCCATGGTGAGATTATCACCTCACATAACTTGTTAGGTTGGCTAACAGGTTATGACAGAGAGGGGTAGGTCCTTGGTGGTCTAGTGGTTAGGATTTGGTGCTTTCACTGCTGGGGTCCAGGTTCAATCCCTGGTCAGGGAACTGAGATCCCACAAGCCAGGCAGCACAGCCAAAATAAATAAAATAAATAAATGTTGGAGAGGGGATTGTGGAGCTTGGTAACTTGGTACAGCCACTATGGAAAAAAGTGTGAAGGTCCCTCAAAAAATAAAAAATAGGGACTTCCCTGATGGTCCAGTGAGTGTGGGTTCAATCCCTGATTGGGGAACTAAGATCCGATATGCCAGGCAGTGCGGCAAAAAAAAAAAAAAAAAAGATTGGATTATATACTGAGAAGTAGCTGAGAGTGGATCTTTTGTCCTCACCACAAATAGGTGACAGATGTGTTAACTGTGATACTCATTTCACAGTGCATTAAAAAGTCCCATTGTAGACTTGAACTACTGATATATACAATGTTTAATTGTCAATCATACTTCCATAAAGCCGGGGGAAAAACTCAATGAGGATGGCAATTGCCTTGTGGAGATTCCTGCCATCTCTCATCCTCACTTCATATACAGACAGACACACACACACTTAAGTTGGGAAAGGTGTCTCCTTTGGGCTCCCAGAGTGCCCCGAGCTGCTTCTACTCTATAGTACTTTACCTGTCACCGTACGCCACGTCTGTGTGTCTTTTAACCCGAGCTGAGCCCACCTCTCCTCTGTTTACAAACTCTCTCTGGCTCCCAAGTGCCCTTGAGACAAATTCCCAGCCCCTGCTGACATCTTCATTTTATTTTAAATAATTTGACTGCACCACATCCTCGTTGCAGCATGTGGGATCTAGTTCCCTGACCAGGGATTGAACCCAGTCACCCTGTACCGGGAGCTTGGAATCTTAGCCACTGGACCACAGGGAAGTCCTAACACCTTGCTGCTTGGTTTTGGCTCAGTGAGACCCACTGCAGCCTTCTGATCTCTGGAGCTCTAAGATAATACATTTGCATTGTTTTATTTAAGCCACTATCTTGTGGTCGCCGTTACAGCACTGACAGGAAGTGAATGCGCCTCTCATCCACTACATGAGCTCATGAGGCTAAGTAAGCTCTGTCTCGTTCATGGCTGTCCCCAGCACCCCACTCACAGCAGGCGCTCAACTGATTTTTGCTGACTGACTAGATGGCTGTCTTAACCAGGAGCTCTTGCCTCTTGGCCAGAGATGATTGGACCACTAGTAGACACCTGTGGCATTCATTGTCCTCTGTGGTCTTTGTTGGGGTTATGGAGACCTGCTGTAGTCGGCCTTGGCTAATTAAAGCCTCAGGACTAATCGGAAGGTCACTGAGGCAGCCCATAGAATCCGGGAGGAAGCTGTTATCAAACCTCAGAGGAACTACAGCCTTCCAGGGACTTTCCTCCAAGATGTTCCTTGTGTCTTTCCTGTCTAAACATCCAGATTCTGGGAGAGGTGATTTATTCTGCCCAGCTTTAGCCAACTGCTGATAGAAGGTGTCCGTTTTCATTTGCTCCAGGACAAAATCAACCCCTAACAGCATGTTTGCATACCCATCACAGAATCTACCCAGTGAGCTTGGAACTATTAGCCCCAGTTTACAGATGAGGAAACCAAGCCTCAGAGTGGTTAAGAAGCTTTCCTAAAGTCACATGGCTAGAAGGATTTAGAATAAGTAGATCGACAGATACGAGACCCAAGAGATCACGTGACCCAGAGACCAGACCTGAATACACTTCCTGCTTGCATTCAGGTTCTTAGGACCTGTGTGTCTTGCCCTATTTTCCATATCTCTGTAGCCGTCCAAAAAATGCCCTTTTATCCTAAGCTAGTGTGAGTGGGTTCCTTGCATCAAAAAGAATCTTCAAAGAGGACTTCTTCCCTGGTGGTACAGTGGATAGGAATCTGCCTGCCAATGCAGGGGACACGGGTTCAATCCCTGGTCCAGGAAG
The DNA here is from genome assembly GCF_032452875.1 of Bos javanicus. NCBI lineage: Eukaryota > Metazoa > Chordata > Mammalia > Artiodactyla > Bovidae > Bos > Bos javanicus. Next base: position 56,042,475 of record NC_083885.1, on the reverse strand, counting down.
ATTCCACATGGCCCGGAGCAAATAAAGCCCATGCACCAAACTACTGAGCCTGTGAGCCACAGCTGAAGCTCATTTGTGAGCTTAGAGCCTGTGCTCCGCAACAAGAGAAGCCACCGCAGTGAGAAGCCTGTGTGCCGCAACAGAGAATAGCCTTTGCTCACTGCAACTAAAGAAAGCCTGCATGTAGTAACTGAAGACCCAGCACAACCAAAAATAAATATACATAATTTTTAAAAAATTAAAAAAAAAACACTGTATGAAAACATAAGAGAATATTTTTTAAAAAAAAAGGAATTCTCAAAACAGTAGTATGCTGGAGTGGCTCATAGGAGCTGACTGTTAAAAAATTCAGGAGTCGTCAGCCAGCGGTTCAATCATTTGGAACTTAAGATTGACACAGTAGATTTCACACCATGGACATTGGCCAAAGTTACTCACCAGGGATTTTATTTTATTCCAGAAAGCCACTGTATTTTACTATTTTTTTTGGAGTATAATTGCTTTTGTGTGTGTGTTTGCAGTTTACTTTACACCAGCGCATCACAGATTTTGAGGCAAGGCATACTTAGAGAAAGCCAGGGAGCAGGAGCCACTGGATGGAAAAGACGAGAAGAGACAAGAGTCCCTAGAGCCCTGTCCAAAGCTTCTGCGTCCCCTTTATCTGTTTCACAAGCACTGCGTTGTCCTGGAGCCAGCCCACAGGGCTGCTGAGTCTCTGAATGAAATGGCCTCAATAGGCCAGAAGTTGCTATTTCCTCCCATCCTCCCCTCAGAAGCACAGCCAAGATTGGTCAGAGTTTATTGGAGGGCACGGGAACCATACTAAGGCAAGTTCCAGATGTCTGGCGTCAGTTGGGGTCCATGTCTTCTCTGTCCGAGATGGAGTGGGAGTGCTGGGCAATCAGTCCCCCATGGGCAGCCATAGGGCCTTGGTCCGTGCTGCCCGCCGCTCCAGCTCCGGGCCTGCCCCCTCAGCCTCCTGATCCCAGGCCCGTGGGCAGCCTCTGTTCACCCACACCGGCTTGAGGTTTCCTGCTGAGGCCCACTCCACAAACTGGGAGCCCTGGTGTGGGGAGAGGCAGAGAGGCATGGTCAGCATATCTACTGGCTTGGTTGCTAAGCACATGGTTCCTTGGCAACAAGGGCTATTACAGAAGACAGGCTTGACCCTTGACCTAGGCTCTGTGGCTAGAAAGTTCAGCTCCCAGCAAGCAAACCTTCCAGATGCTGAGAGAAACAAGGCTGACCTTTATGGCTGTGGAACTTTCTCTCCGTAACAGCCCACACTCAAAAGGATGGGGCCAGCGGTAACTGTTGACGAGGAGTTTCCATCTGTTACTATCAGGAGACCAAGAGGGTGGACTGTAGGCTTCTGACTCTGCTGCTAGGGTGTGGTCCTTAGCAATGGGTTGTCCAATGAGAGTAGGTCTTTGGGCTGGGCATCAGGCCCTTGTTGTTAAGGAGATCCTCTTCCTTAGTAACAGGGGCTCTAAAGGGGCAGGACCTCAGAACCTAGCTGCCAAGAAGTTTCTCCCCTTTAGCAATGGGAACTCTAAGGGGGTGCTGCAGCCAGGATCCCAGAAAAGGTAGAGTTTGTTGGTGAAGTTTAAGACACTGGAGATGGCAAAACAAAAAGTACCTGGGCAGATCCGAAATACCACAGGGCCTGGATGTCCTGGTGCAAGGCGAGGCAGCGGGTTAGGTGGTCCCGGTCTCCTGTCACCACATTCACCAGGCCCGCTGGCAGTAAGGTGGCCATCTCCTAGCGGATGGGAGAATGGGTCATCCAGGGCTGGGAGGGAGGGAGTCAGAGACACTGGGGGCAGTCGGGAGGGTGAGCAGTGAGCATCTAGGGAGTGGCCATGGGGGTCGTGGCAGGAATGACTGGGGTCAGGACTGGGGTCATGACTGATAAAGGCTCACAGGCTGGAGAGAACCATCACTGGGACCACAAGGACTGAAGGCTCAGGTACCAGGATGTGGGTTACCATGGTTACCAAGGGGGGTGGGGTGAGATCTGAGCTCCTGCAAGCCATGGGACATCTTTCATCCCCTCTGCTGCTCCCCAGGCTGCTGGGAGCAGCGGCAGGCAGGCGGGCAACTGTACCTGGCAGACCTCCAAGGCAGGGATGGGACAGGCCCCGCTGGGCACCAAGACCACAGTGTTGCCGTGGGCCAGGGCGGGGGCCAGTAGAGACACGAAGGCAAGCAGGGGCCACTCGTCCGGGCACACAATCGCGAGCACGCCCAGCGGCTCCCGCAGCCGAAGCACGGGGCCTCTCAGCTCTGCGACCTGCAGGGACGGGAAGGAGGTCAAGGGCAGAGCAGGAGAGCTGACTACCCTCCTCCAACCTTCTCTATCACTGGCCCATTTTCTCCTCTCACCCCCAGTTTGCTTCTCCATGACAATTCCAATCATCATAATGTAGACATTCACATCAGCTGTGTGACCTTGGGTGAATTACTTAACCTCTCTGCGCCTCAGTCACTCACCTTTAAAATGAGTATAATAATAGTGCCTACCTCAGAGATTTGCTGTTAGGATAGAATGAGTTAACATGTGTGCTGCTAAGTCACTTCAGTCGTGTCCGACTCTGTGCGACCCCATAGATGGCAGCCCACCAGGCTCCCCCATCCCTGGGATTCTCCAGGCAAGAACACTGGAGTGACTTCACTTTCAATGGCAACACTGGAGTGGGTTGCCATTTCCTTCTCCAATGCATGAAAGTGAAAAGTGAAAGTGAAGTCGCTCAGTTGTATCCGACTCTTAGTGACCCCATGGACTGCAGCCCACCAGGCTCCTCCGTCCACGGGGTTTTCCAGGCAAGAGTACTGGAGTGGGGTGCCGTCGCCTTCTCCGGTTAACATGTGTACAGATCTCAAAACCTGGCCTATGGGCTTGTTTGCATGTGTGTGTGTGTATGTGTTTTAAGGTTTTCCTGACTATATTAATAATTGACTATCACTAAACTGCACACACTTTTATTTTTCTGGCTCCACCACCTCGAGGCATGTGGGATCTGAGTTCCCCAACCAGGGATCAAACCCGCACCCTCTGCATTGGAAGCAGGACGCCTTAACCGTTGGACCGCCAGGGAATTCACCTAAACTGCACACACTTTAAAGAGCACAATTTGATGAGTTCTGATATATGTATACACCCAAAAACCAACAACCACAATCAAGATAATGAGCGTCACCCCCCCAAATTTCCTTGTACCCCTAGATAACCCTTCCTTCCTGCCTCTACTTGAACCCTCTGCCTCTGTCCTCAGACAACCAGTGATCTGCTTTCTCTTTATAAATGAGTGTGTGTTTTCTAGGATTTTCTAGATATAGAATCATACAGTCTGTACTCTCTTATCTGGCTTCTTTCATTCAGCATAACCATTTTAAGCTTCACACATGCTGTAACTTGTTCCTTCCTGAGTGTGAGTAGGACCCCATTGCATGGATGCCTTAAAAAAAGATTTTTTTTAAAAAATCTTTTAATTGCGTCACATGGCACGTGGGATCTTAGTTCCCTGAAAGGGATCAAACATGCACCTCCTGCATTGGAAGCCCAGGGTCTTCACCCCTGGACCACTAGGGAAGTCCTTATCGTATGGATGGACCACAATTTCTTTCTCTGTTCACCTACGGGGGACATTTGGACTCCTCTTTTGGTTTACTGTGAATAACGCTGCTATACATATTTGTGCATAAGTCTTTGTATGGATACATGTGTTTATTTTTCTTGGGATAAAACCTAGAAATTGCATTTATTTAGATAAATACCTAGGAATCATGTTTAAAGTATATTTAATTTTTTAAGAAAGTGCCAAACTGTTTCCCAAAGGAGTTATCCCATAGATGGTCCCACCAGCAGGCTCCAGAGAGCCACTGGACCTCCAGTCTGGCTCTTTGCGGACCCCTTGCTCTGACCCCACTCCAGACTGCCTGCTCTGTCTGCCGGCCCACAGACCCCTCTCACCTGCAGGGCGCAGCCTTGGGCCTGGACCCGGGCCCCCCAGGCCCGAAGCCGCTTCACGCTCAGCTCCACCTCCGCCTTGGCGACCTTGAGCTCCACGCCGTGCCTCTCCAGCCTTGAGACCAGGTTGGGCTCTCGGCGTTGCAGCGCAGCCGCCAGGGCCCACAGCAGGGCCGCTCTGGCCGCTGGGGACTGGCTCATCCAGCTGTGGGCGGACGCGACCGTGCACACTGGGGGTTGGCTTCCTCATCCTGGCTCTTCCCAGTGCCCCACCTCTGTTCACAGGCCCTAGCCTGGTGATCCAGGCCCCACTGCCCGTCTGCCCAGGGAGGAAAGTGAGGGGCTGGAAACATCCTGTCAGCTCTGAGAGTTCAGATTCCGCATCCTGGAGTCCAGCCCTGGGGTTTCAGACCCTGTCCTCTAACACCCCATGACCCCTGGCCTATCTCAAGCAATGCACCCCGCCTCCCCCTTCCGACTTACCCGGGGGCGGCCTGGTGAGCTGCCTCCACAGCACCGCGGATATCCTTGGCTCCGCCCTCAGCCACGTAGCCCTGGAGACTGCCTTGTGAATCCCGGATGGGCCTGGAACTCCTGGCTCCAGGAGCCTGGAAACGGCCCCCCACAAAGAGCCCATAGGGGGGTGCTGGGCTGCAGGAGGATGAGGGGTGGGGATGGGTCAGGGCCGCCCCTGCCCAGAACCCACCCTCACCCCTCCCTGGATGGACCACTCCGGCTCCCAGGAGCCTCTGCAGGACCCCGCACTCCTGGCCCCGTGAATCTCTGGGGGAGCACAGAACTTAATTGAGCGGAACTGAGACTCTTGTCAGGCCTGGCAGCTGGAGGTGAGGCTGTTAAGACTCAGAAAGCAATTCTCAGCGGGACTCAGGGACCCCCTCCTCCATGGCCCTAAAGACCCTCCCTTCAGTCCAGGGAGGATCCCCTCTTCCCCTCTTCCCCTCCACCCTCCACAAATTCTGGGAGTTGTAGTCCCTACTCTAGCTCACCCTGTTTCAGGTCCAGCTGGTAGGGTTGAAGGAAGAGCAAGGCCAAAGGCGTCATAGTTGAGACTCTTGGACAGGTAGGGAATCCAGGCAGGGGTCCCCGAGGGCCGCAGATACTCATACAGACCCTGGGAGAGGGGCAGTGTCAAGAGGCCGTGAGATGGGCACAAGGTAGATGAAGGGGTGGTGCCATGCAGGGAGGTGGTTACTCACATCTTGCCCCCCATGCCAAGAAGACCCGCTCTCCTTGCAGCCACCCGTGGGTACTGCAGGGTCCCTGAGGCCATGGGCATTGATCCAGACCGTGCCCACCTGGAGCCTGTGGGAAGCAGGAGACATCAGAGAGAAACGTAGAAAGTTGGGGGGGTGGTGAGTCGGAGAGGTGAGGATGGGATGATGGGAGAGACCCACAGAGGGGGAAGACATGGAGACGGAAGCTGGGGCCTCCCAGCAGACCCCCTGTGTGCCCCAGCAGGCGTCCACTGACCCGTAGGCTAGCTCCAGGGCCTGCCCCAGTCTCTCGCTCCACACGCTGGCACTTCCTCCACGGGGCGTCCCGTTGGCCACAGCCAGGGCCTCCTTGGCTGTGCGGAAGGGGGAGGCCACCACCAGAGGCCATGGCACCTGGAGGGGGTGACAGAGGGGCTCAGAGGGCCTGGCTGGTCCCTCCCTCCAACACCCCATGACACCTTAGGGGTCCACAGCTAGCAGCCCCCAGACCCAGTCCAAATGGCCACCCCGGCGACCTCTGTGTGCTGCTGCTGCCCATGCCCAGCAGAAGATGGGTGGACAGAGTAGGGCCTTTGGGACCTAAAGGGCTCACCTCTGCCTGGGTACATGGGGAGGCTGGAGGCAGATCAGAGACCAAAGTCGGGGGGAAGAATGGGCTATCTGAGGGCTCACTGCCAGCCTGGAAGACCTGGGAGAAAGAGGAAAAGACCTGCCAGTCCCTTCTGGTTCTTCCTCCCCAGGGAACCAGGACTCAGACCCCCAGCCCCTCTTCCCTCAGACCCAGGGGTCCAGCCCCCCGGCCCCTCCTCCCCCAGGCCCAGGAGTGAGCTCTCAGGCCCCTCCTCCTCCGGAACTCCAGAGTCTGTACCCCAGCTCACCTGTGCACCTTGGCTCTGGGCCTCGCTCACGTAGCGCTGTGCCAGGTCACGGGCGGCAGCCCCCCGGGCTCCCATGTCCACGGCCCCATCTAGCCCGTGGCCGCAGCGCAGCCGCCCCATCCGCTCCTGGAGCCGCCTCATCGTCTCATCCCACACAGCCTCCTGGATGAGGAGCCTGAGGCCCCCCTGTTAGGAGAAGGGAGGTGTCAGAGTGGACTAACTCAGGGCCCACGTGGATGGGCCACAGACCCACAGAGGGCCAAGATGGGGGGACATACGTGTAAAGGTCAGAGGAGGGTCTGGTCGAAGAGGCCGAGGACCCTGGAGACTCCCTGAGGCTCCAAACCCTAGGCAGGATGTGGAGTTACAGAAAGCTGGTGACGCAGAGTGAACAGAGAGCTTAGAAATCTAGGACGTGGACACTTAGAAAAAGGAAGAGTCCTAAAGAACCATAGCGGCTTCCCAGATAGCTCAGTGGTAAGGAACCCGTCTGCCAGTGCAGGAGACACAAGAGACATGAGTTCGATTCCTGGGTTGGGAAGATCCCCTCGAGGAAGAAATGGCAACCTACTCCAATATTTTTGCCTGGGAAACCTCATGGACAGAAGAGCCTGACGGGCTACAGTCCATCGTGTCGCAAAGATCTGGACACGACTCAGCGACTAAAGTAACAATGAAAGATAGACACAGAGCCCCCTCATCTGCAGGACCGGGAGGGGCAGGAACGTGGAGACTCAGAAGCTTGAGGGGCGATGTCTGGCACAAGCGATGGTGTAAAGATAGAAGAGTCTGGAGCCATAAAGAACTGAAAATTAAAATGAAAGAAGACAGGCGGCCCCAAGCTCTGGTGACGGACATGCCCAGCCCCCAGGATGGGGGGCCCACGGGCGCAGGAGTCTCACCGGGCTGCGGTCAGACCAGGCTGCATCCACGATACCCTCCACGGCCGAGTCCACATCTGCCACTTCCGTCAGCAGCAGCAGCGACTCAGCCCCCAATGCCAGTCCCAGCTCGGGAACGCAGCCTGCCAGGGTCCGCCGTAGGGCACGTCCTTCCTAGGGGTGTCGCACAGCCTTCAGCAGGGGGCGGAGCATGCTGGCCCCTCCCCAGCCATGGCCCCGCCCCCTCCGCCTCCAAGATACCTCGATGGCTCCGCAGAAGGCCACCTTCTGGACTCCAGGTTGGGCAGCCAGAACAGGCCCCAGGGAGGCAGGGCCGCTGATCACATTGAGGATTCCTGGGAATGGGCCTAGCTCCCCTGCCAGCTGGGCCAGGAGGAGGGGCGTCGGGGAGGCTGGGGGCACCAGGACCACCACAGTGCAGCCTGGGGGAAGTAGGTAGTTCAAGACCGAGGAGTCCAGACTCCCAACCCCTCCTCCCTCAGACCCAGGATCCAGACCCCCCAGCCCCTCCTCCCTCAGACCCAGGAGTCCAGACCCCCAGCCCCTCCTCCCTCAGACCCAGGATCCAGGGCCCCAGCCCCTCCTCCCCAGACCCAGGATCCAGGGCCCCAGCCCCTCCTCCCTCAGACCCGGGATTCAGACCCCACCGACCACTTACCCACAGCCAGTGCAGGGCAAATCCTCCACATCATGTCCAGGAAGGGGAAGGTGGGGGACAGGATGAGACCAATCACTCCTGCAGGAACAGAGGAGACTGGGCACAGGCCCCGGGGGGAGGGCGAGGGCGGTGGGGGCTAGGGGCTGGAACTCCTGCGGCTCACCCATGGGCTCCCAGCCTGCCAGCGCCTCCTCCTGGGTGTGCGCCTGGACTGCGTGGTACTGGAGCAGCTGCTGGGCCAGGGGCACATCCCTGTCTCGAACTTCTCGAACGGCCCGTCCAGTAACCAGGGACTCCAGGGTCCACAGCAGCCGCTGGTGCTTCTGGATCGCCTTGGCCAGCCTGTGGAGCAGGCAGCAGGGAATGCCCATTTCCCACCGCCCCTTGGCCAGGTAGAGTCTTGGAACACAGGCTGTGTCCCTGAACTATAGTTCCCAGGAGCCCTTGGGGCATCCCCACACTATTTACCAGGGGTGGAGGGCACCAAAGGTTGATGAGAAATGTAATCTGGGAAATACTCAAAACCTCAGATTGCTGTGTAAAGATCTTGGCCACCTCCCCCAAAGGTGCCAGGAAATGAAAACTTAACCTCGAATCTCAGTTGTTCTTTGGGGAAATGGCATCTTTGTCTCTAACTTCCCCAAGAGTGTTTTGGAGTGGGACTTCTCTGGTGGTCCAGTGGTTAAGGCTCTGCACTCCCAGTGCAGGGGGCCCAGATTCAATCCCTGATTAGGGAACCAGGTCCCATATGCCGCAACTAAGAGTTTGCATGACACAACTAAAGATCCCACATGCCCTGGTGGCTCTGTGGTAAAGCATCAGTTTGCAATGCAGGAGCTGCAGGAGACGTGGGTTCAGTCCCTGGGTGGGGAAGATCCCCTGGAGGAGGGCATGGCAACCCACTCCAGTATTCTTCCCTGGGAGAATCCCATGGACAGAGGAGCCTGGCAGGCAACAGTCCATAGGGTCACAAAGAGCTGGACACGACCGAAGCGACTTAGCACACACTCATCATGCTACAACTAAAACCCGACACATCCAAATAAATAAATATTTAAAAAACCCAAAAAACGGTTTTGGGGGCTTCACCAGCCCCAAGGAGCTGTTGAGAAATTGTGCCCTGAAGAGTCCCAAGGATATTCAGGGAATCAGGCTTTGTCATTACAAATCTCAGCAAACAGTGGGAAATGGATGTTTCAGCTGCTCAAAGGCAAGCTGGGAACATGAGCCTGAGCTGCCAATGAATTCAGTGTGATGTTGGGGAAGAGTCTTTGTTCTCAAATCCGTCTCCATCCCCTGGGGTCCACACCTCGAGTGCATCACCTGGTCAGATGTTGGGCCCGAATCGCTCCGGGTTGCGTGCTCCAGTTCTCCAATGAGGCTCTGGCAGCCTCCACAGCTGCTGCCACATCCTCGCTCTGAGCCTGCAGGCAACTGGCCAAGTTCTCTCCTAGGGAGATGAATGGGGGGACCCAGTTGGAAGGTGGGGGGAGCCTTTGTCAGAACTGGAGGGGGCTGACATTTCTGGAGCCCAGGAGTAGCCCAAGGCAGTAAAGCTGGTCCCCTGCCCCACTCTGGGTCTCAGTTTTATCATCTGACAAATGGAGATAAATCTACATAGGTCTGCCCACAGGCAAGGATGGGATTTTATGAGACAGCAACTTCAAAAGTGTCTACAGGGGCTTAGGACCATAGCTAGGAAGACTGTTATCAAAGGGAGCCAGAAATCTCAGCCTTCTTCTCCCACCAGCTGCTCCCTGCCCTCAGGGCCGTGAGCAAAGGGACTGGTGTGTTGTTGGTGGGGACACTTGGGGCCATAGATACCTCTCCCTCCCACGTCTGGAGGACATCATATACCTGTGATGGGATCCTGGCAAGGCACTGAACTCCTGTGTTCCGGTTTTAACCACTGTCCATTAACATAGTGACCCAAGTGCCGGTCCTGGGTGTCCAACCAGGCCTGGGGGAGGTGGAAACAGTTAGGAAAGGGATCTGAGAGGTGGCTGGGGGAGCTGGACCCCTACCCAGAGTCCTCTGGGAGAGGAATATCTGCCCCCTTTACCTCATCAGTTATTTTCCTGTGTAGGAAGAAAATACATATGAATATATATGTGTGATAAATCACTCAGTCTTTGTGACCCCACAGATCATAGCCTGCCAGGCTCCTCTGTCCATGTGATTCCCTAGGCAAGAATACTGGAATGGGTTGCCGTGACCTTCTCCAGGGGATCCTCCCAAGCCAGGGATCGAACCTGCATCTCTTATATCTCCTGCATTGGCAGACAGGTTCCTTACCACTTTAAAACATTAAATTCACCATTTTTAAATTCTGTTTTTTTAAGTTGATATGTTGTATTTTCACTTTTATTCAGCTCAAGCATTTTTTTTTTTTTTTTTGGATATGATATTCCATTGTCTGGAGTGATGGCATTTGGTTTATCTACTCATCAGTTGATAGCCATTTGGGTTATTTTCTGCCTTTTGGCTATTGTGAATAGTACTGCTGTGAACATTCATGTACAAGTCTTTGAATACCTGTGTACTTCTTTTGGGTATATGTACCCCAGAGCTGCTGGATCATATAGCAATGTTCAGAGTAACTTATGCAGGAAACATCAAACAGTTTACTATAGCAACCACTTTACATTTCCCACCAGCAGTGTATGAAGGATGTCCTATTGACTTCTACACATGGAGAATGTGAACAAAGCATTAATAAAACTTTTTCTTCTCCATGGAGAAATGACCTTCTTGAATAGAAATGACCAGAACTTCCCTGGTGGTCCAGTGGTTAAGCATCTGCATTTCTAATGTGGGTTTGCTCCCTAGTCAGGGAACTAAGATCCCGATGCAGCTAAAAAGAAAAAAAAAAAAAGAAATGATTTCCCTGGAAATCTGATAAAATTAGTTATATTTCTAGACAACATTGACCCTTGACTGATCCACTACACCTGGACTGGGAAAACTGGGAATAGACCATAAAAATCCAGTGGGAGACATCACTTTGCCAGCAAAAGTCGAATAGTCAGAGCTATACGGAAGTCAAAGTCAAAGCTTTCCAGCAGTCACATGCGGATGAGAGAGTTGGACCATAAAGAAGATTGGGTGCCGAAGATCACTCCTTGCAAACCAGTCGCTCCTAAAGGAAAGCAATCCAGAAGAATTGATGCTGAAGTTCCAATACTTTGGCCACCTCATGTGAAAAGCCGACTCACTGGAAAAGATCCTGATGCCGGGAGAGCGAGGGCAACAGAAGAAGGGGGCAGCAGAGGGTGAGATGATTAGACAGCATCACCAACTCAATGGACCTGAGTTTGAGCAAGGGTCACAAAGAGTCAGACACAACTTAGCAACGGGACAACAAGGACAACAACAATCGAGCGTTGCTGGAGTGCTCCGCATTCTTGTGCTGGACACGTCCCTTGCCAGGACCCTGGAAGCAATGTCTAATGACTGTACCACTGCGACAGGGTCTCTTTGGGAGGTGGGACTTTTAAGCCAGGTGGCTTCCACATCTTCCTGTGTGAGGGCACTCTTAGCCTGGATCTTATAATACTCGGGCCTTGGCTAGCCCATCTGGAAGATGGGGATAATCAGTCCCTCCCTATGTCACAGGTCAGTGGTGAGAATTAAATGGATCACTATGTGTCATATGCTCAGAAGGGCACTTACTTAAGACTTTCTATTAATTTTACTGCATTTCACCATCTCTGCTTCCTGTTTCTTTCTCTCCCTGGTCCTGTCTTCCCCAAATGCTTGCTAAATCTAAGATATCCTTCCTACTTTTTTCTTTCTGCAGACTGTTTTCTCTTTGCATCCCCAATGCCTCAGTCTCCTGATTTTCTCTTACTCTACCAGGTAGGCCTTCTCATTTTGTTTACTTTTTTTTATAATTAATAAGATTTAAAAAATTCTTTACTTGGCTGCATGGGTCTCAGTTGTGGTATGTGGGATCTTCTATCTTTATTTGGCATGCAGGATCTTTAGTTGTAGCATGTGGGATCTAGTTCCCTGACCAAGGATTGAACCCACACCCCCTGCATTGGAAGCACAGAAGCTTAGCCACTGGACCACCAGGAAAGTCCTCGTTTTTCTCTTCTTTAAAAAATATTATTATTCTTATTTATTTATTTTTTGTCATCCCATGCAGCATGCCAGGCTTAGTTCCCCGACCAGGGATTGCACCCACAGCCCCTGTGGTGGAAACACAAAGTCTTAACCATGGGACCACCAGGGAAATGCCCTCATTTCTCTTTAAACAATTTTTAAGTAAAGTAAAAATTCAGAAGTTCCAAATTCAAAGGCCCCCATGGAAAGTCACATTTTGGAAAAAGCTGGGGATGTGTGAACATGAGTTGGACACTAGACAATATTAAAGAATGACTGTTCATGTTGCTAATGTGAAAATGGCCTGGTGGTTATGTTGCAAAATGAGTCCTTATCTGTTAGGAATGAAGATTCAAATATTTATGAGAAGTTAACAGGTCATCGGGTTTTAAATCACTCCAGGAAAAAAAAGAGAAAACAAAGAGCTACAACACTGGATGACTGTTGACATTGAGTGATGGGTGAATTAGAGTTCATAATTTAAGTCCTCTGTGAAAGTTTGCAAAATTCCACCCCCAAAGAAAAACAAAACCTGGAAAGAATGTTCCACAAGGTCCTGGCAGGCCATGCTGGGGTGAGAAAAGGCCACTGGTAGAGACTAAGAACTCAGGACTTGTCTAAAAAGACGGTTAGCTATTGGATCCAGATGGTATTTGTCAGGGAATGTGAGCCAAAGGTTGCCAAACTTTGGAATTTTATTTTCAAGAGAAGCTGGAATCCCGGATGTTTACTTGAAATTAGTTGTCCACTAATGCACATTTAAAAAAAATAAAGTTCAGGCCAAAGAAAACATGTTAGCTGGTTGAATCTGGTCCACAGATTGTAAGGTTGAGCTGCAGGGCAGCAGGGGGGTGGTGGTGAGAGTTGTGGGGGCCCATGGACTCTGGAATCCAGGGTTCAGGTTCAAATCTCAGTTTGACATTTAAGCTGTGTTGACCATCAGCCTATTACTTACCTCTTTAAGCCTCTGTGTGCTATCACTAAATGACAATAATCCCCTTTCACAACTGTTTTGGGGATTAAATGATATCATGCTGCGCACAGGGCTTTCCCTGGTGGTTCAGTCGGTAAAGAATCCGCCTGCAATGTGGGAGACCTGGGTTCGATCCCTGGGTTGGGAAGACCCCCTAGAGGAGGCATGGCAACCCACTCCAGTATTCTTGCCTGGAGAATCCCCATGGACAGAGGAGCCTGGTGGGCTGTAGTCCATGGGGTCGCAGAGTTGAACACAACTGAGTGACTAAGCACTTGCTAAGCACAGAGGCTGGAACATAGAAAGCACCCAACAAATATAAGCAATTTATTGAGTATTATGCCATTATTACTATTTCAGGATAGTCTATCTCTAACCAACCTCCAAGTGTGGGAATTCTCTGTATTCCATCCCAGATCCACTTATTTGAGTCTACATTGTGGCGTGCTCAGTCACTTCAGTCATGTCCGACTCTTTGCAACTCTATGCCCTGTAGCCCACCAGGCTCCTCTGTCCATGGGATTTTCCAGGCAAGAATACTGGAGTGTGTTACCATTTCCTCCTCCAGAGATCTTCCTGACCCAGGGATCAAACCCATGTCTCCTGCACTGCACGCAGATTCTTAACCACTGAGCCACCGGGGAAGCCCTGCACTACATTTCTAAATAATCTTATCATTCCCACTGTTCAATTCTCTTTCTTCTGTGAGCTCCCTGTCTCCAGATCTGAGGCCCAGGCACAGGCAGTATCTGACTCCTGCACATGACCCAAGGCTGTCCCCAGGTCCCTCTCATCATAGCTATGTGATAACCAAGCCCAACCTTTCTGCGACCCTACTCTTCCTGGGTGAGGTGGGAGGACAAGGACAGGGCCAGACACGAGGCATTGTCCTTGCCCTCTCAGTATCTCAAACCCTGTTCCTCCTGCATCTCTGCCTCATCCCCTCCTCCCCATCTCTACAGCCCACACCAGGCTCTGGTCTTATCTTCTTCTACGTATGTGAACCACTGTTCTAACCTCTTCCTCTTTCCCTCCAGAGAAGCCCAAGCTTCTCACACGTGGGTGCCAGAGGGCCCTATGAGATCAGGATGGCTCCGTGGGGGATTCTGAGGGACCTGTATAGAAAATTTGAGGCACTCTACTGATACAGAAGGAATAGGCTACCCACTCCAGTATTCTTGGGCTTCTGTTGTGAGTCAGCTGGTAAAGAATCCGCCTGCAATGCGGGAAAGAGATCTGGGTTCGATCTTTGGGCTGGGAAGAATCCCCTGGAGAAAGGAAAGGCTACCCACTCCAGTATTCTAGCCTGGGAAATTCCATGGGCTGTATAGTCCATGGGGTCGCAGAGTCGGATATGACTGAGCGACTTTCACTACTTATACAGGGAACCCCAAGAGCGTTCTGGGGGACTCTTGAGGGATCACTGGAGCCCCACGAGATTATTTTGCGGGGTCGAAGGTAATTATAGGAAGTTCTGATATATCCTGGGGTTCTGAGAGTTCCTGAGACTATAGAAACTTCACAAGTATTGAAGTGATGGCTAAGGAATTCCGGGGACTCTTTGGAGGTCTCCAGATGGTCAAAGGAGACCTCCTCCTGGAATTCTAGGACCCCGGGAGCCATAGGATGTTCTGAGGAATCACAGGAAATCTACCCAGGCTCTGAGCGCCCTCAGAATTCTGAGCGCCACAGGAATTCTGAGTCCGCGGGGATCACAGGAGGTTCTGAGGGGACCCTGAAAAACGACAGGACCCACTGGACGGATTCTGAAGACTCGGAGAAGCGGTACACTGAGTCTTTGGGCGTGGAACAGAACAGGCACGAAGACTCGCGAGAACAGACTAAACGGCAAAGACACAACAACCGTCAAAGGCCAAGGGAACGCCCTCCAGCCTGGATCCTAAGAAGCAGCGGGAGCCGAGGGGGCGGAGCTGCTGAGCTGCCGCGGTGGATCACGGGAGTCCGCGCGCAAAACTGGGCCCTGAAGACCGCGAAGGGGGATAGGCAGCGCGGATCCAGGCAAGCCCTCACCAGTGCGCATGCGTGGCTCTCCGGTGCCGGTCCGTATTCCAGCGTCGTGAAGATCTCGCAGGCCCGCGATGCTGTCCGCGTCGCAGCCATCACTCTCTCAGACCTTTTTCCACGGACTGCGGGGCTCTCTGCCCGAAGGAACCTGGAGGACCGAAGGGCAGCACCGCCCCCTCTAGCCCAAAGGGCGGAGCTACAGGACACAGGGCGTAACTCCGCCTTAGCACCCGGTTACTCCGCTTATAGGTCTGTGCGTGGGAAGTGGTTTGAAGCATGCGCAGTGCTCAAAGGCGGAGGAATGAAAATGTGTGTGCTAAGTCACTTCAGTCGTGTCCGACTCTTTGCGATCACATGGACAGTAGCCCTCCAGGGTCCTCTGTTCATGGGGTTCTCCTGGCAAGAATACAAGAGTGGGTTGCCATGCCCTCCTCTAGGGGATCTTTCCAACCCAGGGATCGAACCCCTGTCTCCTGCGGCTCCTGCATTGCAGACTGATTCTTTACCGCTGAGCCAGCGGGGAAGCCCAGAACGAAAATATGGGTGCCTTCAAATAGTTCCGAGGCCTTCAGATTTAGAAGAGTGGCCGAATTGGTGTCTTCCCATCACCTTGTTCATATTGGAGATCGAAAGTGTGATTTTAGTTCGAAATACCTTTACTTGAGAATCGAATCTACCTCTTGAGGACGAGGTGATTGAGATCAGACAGGAGTCTTTTAGGATGGACACCGAGGTAAAGGGGCTTCCCTGGTGGCTCAGACGGTAAAGAATCCACCTGCAATGCAGGAGACACAGGTTCGATCCCTGGGTCAGGAAGATCCCCTGGAGAAGTGAATGGCAACCCACTCCTGTGTTCTTGCCTGGAGAATTCCATGGACAGAGGAGCCTGGCGGGTTACAGCCCATGGGATCACAAAGAGTTGGCCACAACTGAGCGACTTTCACTTCATTGAGGTTAAGGCTTTAAAAGTGTGCTAGCTTTGCCCAGTAATCTGGCCGGGTGTGGCTGCGGGAAGGGGCGGAAGTGTAGCTTCTGTGGCTGGCGGGAAGGGGCGGAAGTGTGGCTTTAAACCACACAGGAAGTGTGTCATTTCGTGACTACCAATATTTAGTTTTGATTGGTTGAGATAGTGGCGTGGCTACAGACTTAGACTGGATTGGTCTGTGATTAGGAATGCGGTTGTAGGATTGGTGAATGAGCTTTGCGGTAGTAGGAAGTGTGGCTTACCAGAGTTCTTTGTTACGCAGAGACCGGAAGAGGGGTTGTTATTAACATATTCGGCACTTAGTCTAGAGATACTGGCTCCCGAGAGGTTTGACGCAGTATCTGGTCTGAGTGAAATTAGTCTCAGGCCAGGTTCGCAGATCTTCATACAGAATTGTGGGTGTCGGGAGTCGGTTGAGGGCCGGGAAGCAGGCCTCAGAGTTCGGTTCCCGGTGAAGGTTCCCCCACGTCGGGGTTGCTGAGGACGCCTAGGTCTGTTGCAGGGCCATGGCCGACTCGAAGATGCTGGTGCCGGAGCTGAACGATGCAGAGACGATGGGCGCTGAGACGTCGCGTTTCGAGGAGCTGCTGCTGCAGGTGCAGACTGAATGGACTCCTGGGTCCCAGGGGATTCAGGGGATTTTTTTTTTTTTTTTCTTCTTCTTTTTTTCTTTTTTGGTGGGGTGTGGTTTGTGAACGTGTGCGCGCGCGCTAAGAAAGGGGACGACAGTTCCCAGCATGCACTGGGGAGGCAACAGGGCCTATGGGAGTTGTAGTTGTTTAAATTTGCTACTCTTTGGATGAAATGGGAGTAAGATTGGGGTTGTTCTTCAGGTTCCTCAAAGTAGGAAGGGGACATAGTATGTCTTAGGCCCTGCCTGGCTCATATAGGTAAACAGTACTCACTGAACCCTTGAGGAACAAATGAGGGGGTTCTAAGAGCACAAATGCCAAACCTGGAAATTGTGTTTCTTCACACAGGCCTCCAAGGAGCTCCAGCAAGCCCAGACAAGCAGACCCGAATCCACACAGATACAGCCTCAACCTGGTGAGAAAGACAGAAACCCAAGGAGAGAGGGATAGAGTCCCAGAGAGAGCTGGGGACAGGGAGCATAGGGAGAGGAGGGGGGAAGGAGACACAGTAGTGGGGTATAGAGGCCTAGGGTGGCGAGAGTGAACAGAGACCCAGAGAAAGCAGGGAGGTTACTGAGATCCAAAGAGGGGAGAGGGGTAAATTAGGAGATTGAGATGGACATATATATGTTACTATATGGTGGCTCAGCCGGTAAAGAATCCGGCTGCATTGCAGGAGACCTGGATTTGATCCCTGGGTTGGGAAGATCCCCTGGAGAAGGGAATGGCAACCCACTCCAGTATTCTTGCCTGGAGAGTTCCATGGACAGAGGAGCCAGGCAGGCTACAGTCCATGGGGTTGGAAAGAGTCAGACACGACTGAGTTACTAACACACACATATATAAAATAGATAACTAGGGGCTTCCCTGGCGGTCCAGTGGTTAAGATTCCAAGCTTCCACTGCAGAGGGCTCAGGTTCAATCC
The DNA here is from genome assembly GCF_032452875.1 of Bos javanicus. NCBI lineage: Eukaryota > Metazoa > Chordata > Mammalia > Artiodactyla > Bovidae > Bos > Bos javanicus. Next base: position 56,025,185 of record NC_083885.1, on the reverse strand, counting down.
CTGGTTAGGGAACCAAGACCCCACATGCTACTGCTACTGCTGCTGCTAAGTGGCTTCAGTCATGTCCAACTCTGTGCGACCCCATAGACGGCAGCCCACCAGGCTCCCCGTCCCTGGGATTCTCCAGGCAAGAACACTGGAGTGGGTTGCCATTTCCTTCTCCAGTGCATGAAAGTGGAAAGTGAAAGTGAAGTCGCTCAGTCGTGTCCGATTCTTAGGGACCCCATGGACTGCAGCCTACCAGGCTCCTCCGTCCATGGGATTCTCCAGGCAAAAGTACTGGAGTGGGGTGCCATTGCCTTCTCTGCCGCATGCTACTAAGAGTGGCCAAAAAGTAAAAAAAAAAAAAAACAACAACAACAACACCCAAAACCTAATAGGGACCTACTGTGTAACACAGGGAACTCTACTCAGTACTCTGTAATGACCTGTATGGGAAGAGAATCTAAAAAAGAGTGAGTATGTATATATGTAGAACTGACTTGCTTTGCGGTGTAGCAGAAAGTAACACAACTATACTCCAATAAAACTTTTAAAAAGAGATAGAGGGAATGGGTGACTCGGGGGCCAGAGATTCAAAGAGAATCAGAAATCCCAAGGAAGAGACCCAGAAAGTGGAGGACTAATACTCAAGGAGGGGGAACAGATCAAAAGAAGGATGGACACTGAAACCCACACAGAGACAGATGGTCAAGGACAAACCCATTGCCACCAGGTTTCTGCATCAAGACCAACTCAGCTGAAGGGAAGGTTTTCATCAACATCTGTCACTCTCCCTCCATCCCTCCACCGGCTGACTTGACTGAGGATGAGCTGCTTCAAATGCTGGAGGAAGACCAGGCCGGGTTTCGCATCCCCATGAGTCTGGGAGAGCCACATGCGGAACTGGATGCAAGTCAGTGCCTTGAGAAGACCCAGGAATCTACCCCCCACCCCCACCCCCATGATCCTTTCTTCCCTAGGACCAAAGATTCCAGGACCCGGGATCACCCTCCCTCAGAACCTAGAAACTTGTTCCCCCGCGCCCCCAACCCCCTATCTAATCCTTTTCCCCAAGGCATATCTCTAACCTCCTGCTGCTGCTAAGTCGCCTCAGTCGTGTCCGACTCTGTGCGACCCCATAGACGGCAGCCCAATAGGCTCCCCCGTCCCTGGGATTCTCCAGGCAAGAACACTGGAGTGAGTTGCCATTTCCTTCTCCAATGCATGAAAGTGAAAAGTGAAAGTGAAGTCGCTCAGTCGTGTCCGACTCTTTGCGACCCCATGGACTGCAGCCTACCAGGCTCCTCCGTCCGTGGGATTTTCCAGGCAAGAGTACTGGAGTGGGGTGCCATCGCCTTCTCCCTCTAACCTCCTGGATATCCACAATCTCACTGGGAAGTCCTGGTTCTACTCAACTGGCCAGGCTGGCAGTTCTCCGTGCCTCACCCCAGGAGATAGTGGGGCTGAGCAGGTGCTCATTAGCTGATCTGACTCTAGTCCTTGGCGAGCTCTTACTCACCCCTGTTTTCTTCTGCACCCTTCTCCCCTGTCTCTATGTCTCTGCCTTGTCTCGTCTCTGTTGAGTTTTGTCTCTGTATCCTTGTTTTTTCAATTCACATATGTCCCCATCAAGCCTTTGGGATGATGCCTTGGCCAGTGCCTTGGGGAGTAGGCACTTATCAAAACCCAGAACCTGCCCTTGAAAAACCTCTCAGTCTTGGATGAGGGCAAAGGAGACAGATGCGATTTCAATATGGTGTGATTCTGTGCTGGGCTGGAGGGGGTTCTTCACTCCCACTAAAGGATCAGGGAAGGCTTCCTGGAGGAGGACACATTGGATATAAGATTGGAAGGAATCAGAGCAGTTCATCAGGCCAAGGTAGAGAAGAGGGTCTTAGGCAGAGAGGAGAGAGGGGTCCAGAGGCCAGAGAAATCATTCAATTGGTCAGTGAACAGTAGTGATGGGAGGAAATTTACAGGGACGAAGTGCGGGAGAAGTGAAATTCTCTGCAGCTGGAAGGGAGCTAACCACGCAGGGCCTCCAGCGCCAGGCTGAAGAACTCAGCCTTCTCCCATTGGCGCTGGGGAGCCCTGGGAGGACTGTGAACTGGGGAGGGTGAACAGGGTGAGCTCTGGGACTTGGTGGGAAAGGGCCAGAGGGGAAGAGACTGGAGACGAAGCGGTGGGTATGAGTCCAACTGGCAAGTTTGGTGTCTTTGACTTCCTAATTGTCTCTGGGTTTCTCTGGGTCTGTGGCTGCTTTCCTTGATTGTGTTTTCCTTAACTCTGCCTGGGCCTTGGGGTTCCCACCGAGGGCTGGGGGTCTCACCCCCTTTTCTCCCTGCAGAAGGCCAGGGTTGTACCGCCTACGACGTAGCTGTCAACAGCGACTTCTTCCGGAGGATGCAGGTTGGGGGCGGGGCTGCGGGGGAGGCCTGGGCCGGGGCCTCTCCCTCCACCTCTTCAGCGTCCCGCATGTCTTCCCTCTCTTCACCCCTAGAACAGCGATTTCTTGCGAGAGCTCGTGATCACCATCGCCAGGGAGGGCCTTGAGGACAAATACGGCCTGCAGCTGAATCCAGGTGAGGGGGTGGGGCCAGGGCCACCGGGAGGAGCCAGGCCCAGTGCAGTTCGGGGGCAGCTCTCGCGTGAATTGGGACTAGTGTGGGCAGGGATTATACTAGCCTCTGGGCTGTAGGGGGCTTCCCAGGTGGCTCAGCGGTAAAGAATCCACCTACACTGCAGGAGACGCAGGAGACAGGGGTTCCATCCCGGGCTCGGGGAAATCCCCTGGACGAGGGCATGGCATCCCGCCCCCGTATTCTTACCTGGAAAATTCCATGGACAGAGGAGCCTGGCACATTACAGCCCACGGGGTCGCAGAGAGTTGGGCATGACTGAAGAGACAGCGCATGCACTCTGGGCTGTAGAGTTCCGGGAGAGGGCTCTGGGAGGAGAGGGAAAGAGGCCCAGGATTTCAGAGAAGGGCGGGGTCTGAAGAACCCGAAGGGGCGGGGCTATCGCAGACAGGCTTTCTAAAGTCTAGCTTTCGGGTGTGGTCAGACGCCTGGCCTCCTAGGCAGAGGGCAGAGCCTCTCCTGTGAGGCTCTCCCAGCACAGGACCCTCTTCCCCTGCGGAGAAAGAACGGAAGGAAACCTGGACTCATGTGACCTCTGACCCTGTGCTCCTTCCCCTCAGAGTGGCGCATACTGAAGAACAGACCTTTCCTGGGCTCCATCTCCCAGCAAAATATCCGCTCCCAGCAGCGTCCTCGGATCCAGGAACTGGGGAACCTACACACGCCCAGCTCCCCGAGACCTGAGGCAGGGTGAGCATTCAACGGGGCCCCTATCTCCTGTCTCCCCGACATTCTTTGTAATATCTCGCTCCATACTTCGGGACGGGGTCCTGGGGCTCTGGGAACACAGAAGGAAGCGAAGTGGAATTTCACCTGGGAAGGTGTCTTGAGGCCCCAGGACTGGGAGGGAGAAAGAGAGGCAGTAGTCCTGGCCAAGCCCTGGCGGCTCTCCTGAATTCTGGGTCTTGTTCCTCCCCAGCCCTGAGAAGCCTCACCTGAGCCTTTGGCTGGAGGCCCCTGACCTCCTCTTGGCTGAAATCGACCTTCCCAAACTGGTGAGCGCATCCCCTGAGGTCTGGGGTCTTGGACAGGGAGTGATGGGAGAGATTGCAACAAATGTTGCTAGACCAGTGTGAGCCTGGCTAGTGCTGCCCCGTGAGCCCAGCTGCCTTCTCTGTTCCCCGGGGTCCTTAGGCCCACTTGCGGTGCTGTCCTTAAAGTGCTCAGACCTGTATTACTGTGTCCCACCTTTTTCCGGGGCATCCCTGGTGGCTCAGATGGTAAAGAGCCTGCCAGCAATGTGGGAGACCCAGATTAAATCCCAGGGTTGGGAAGATCTCCTGGAGAAGGAAATGGCAAGCCGCTCCAGTATCCTTGCCTGGAAAATTCCATGGACCGAGGAGCCTGGTGGGCTACAGTCCATGGGGTCTCAAAGAGTGGAGCACGACAGTGACTAACACTTTGAGTTTCACCTTTTTCCTGGGAGATTAGACTCTTTTAATATGGTACCCCAACACATGAGGCTTCTCTCTCTGGTCTGTGTTCTGATCATCCTGCTGCTGGGAAGGGAAGGGTGGGCTGATTCTCGAGCACCTCCAGGATGGTGCTCTGGGGCTGTCGCTGGAAGTCGGGGAGAATCGCCTGGTGATGGGGGGCCCCCAGCAGCTGTACCATCTGGATACCTACATCCCCCTGCGGATCAACTGTGATGAGAGCAAGGCAGCCTTCCATCAGAAGAGAAAGGTACCTGGGGGGCTGGGGGTTTGGGGAAGCTAGGAACCCTGGGAGGCCTAGACTCTTGGATCTGAGGGAAGAGGGGGCAGGGGGCTGGACCCCTGGGCTCTGAATCCTCTCTCTGTTTTCTCTCCTCAGCAACTGATGGTGGCCATGCCCCTTCTGTCAGTGCCTTCTTGACCGGATATCTTCCTATGCTTCTGTGTTGAGGGGAGAGGCTGGTGGCTTCTCTAAAACTGAAATAAAAGATGTTTGCCTTTGTCTTGTGTGTGGCTAGTAGTACATGGGGAATGGGAGGGAAGATGGACATTGGGCTGGAGTCCCGTAGAGGTCACTGCCCCAGCTCAGGCCTCGTCCTCTTCCCCGGATGTTCTCCCTGGCCTCCTGACCTCTTGTCTTACCCCTTGTTTGTCCCCAACAAGGTCTCAGGGCTGACCTTGCCCGGCTCCTGTTCACGGCCCCTCCTTGGCTCTCCAGCACCCCTGGGAGAAGGTCCAAGCCCCTCCGCCGAGCACTCAAGGCTCTGTGCTATCCGGTCCCCTTCACACTCCATTTTGTCTCTTCCAGTCACTCAGGCTAATCACGGTGAACCACACTGATTTTTTGCACCTTTCTGTAGTTCCCCTTCGTAGGATCCTTTTCTCGAGTACACCTACCCAGATCTACTCCAGTACATCTCGTTTGCCCTCACAGGGCTCATCTGACTTTCCACCCACACCTTGCCCCCACCCTCCCAATTTTCCTTTTTAGTGTGCTTTCCCTGGAAAGCCTTTCAGTTCTTCAGGTTTTCTCTGATTTTCCCTGGTTTCCTCCTCTGGTGGTCCCCAGTACTCAGTGTTACTCTCATTAGTGCGATGTACCCTATAGTGTGACAATGCCTGACTCGCAGTTGTTCACTCCCTAAGTCTGTCCAACTGTTTTTGACCCCATGGGCTGCCAGGCTCCTTTGTCCTCCATTATCTCCTGGAGTTTGCTCACATTCATGTCCATTGAGTCGGTGATGCTATCTAACCATCTCATCTTTGGCTGCTCCCTTCTCATTTTGCCGCAATCTTTCCCAGCATCAGGGTCTTTTCCAATGAGTCGGATGGTCACAACAAGTGGCTAAAATATTGGAGCTTCAGCTTCAGCATTAGTAGGAACTATTTGTTCAGTTAATGAATGATTGCCAACATCCTCTTCTTCCATAGTGAATCCTAGGAGGATAGATAAATGCAGGAGCCTCAGTGGTAGATGTTGAAAGAACAGCCAGGTGGCCAATGTGGCTGGAAATGAATGAACTGAGTGGTGAGAAAGTCAAATGTTTTGGGGATGACATTGAATAGGATCCCTTGGTCCTCAGGAGTGAATTTGGGCTTCGTGTCCAACAGAGGGCGCAAAGCAACTTCAATCCATTGTCTCAGAGAACTACAACTCCCAGCAGCCCTCTGAGTATGCAGTCATTCAGAAGAAAACGGTGAAGTCCAGCGGCCGCTGGGACTTGTAGTTTGCAAAGGAACCCTCCGTGGGAGGCTGAAGAACTCGTTCCCGGGTCCCGAAAATGTGGGGCTGGGTCCTCTCTGCCTTCCGCGGTCTCCATGGTGATGGTTCCGGCGAAGGCTTGAGATCTGGCAGCGGCGGGGCTCCCCTCCCACTCCCTCCTCTTCACCATCTGCTCCACCTTCACACCTGGCTCGGAGCCGCGGCCGCCGCCTCCACACCCAGACCGGGGATTCTGCCGCCGCAGGGTGGCGCGTGCGGACGGCTCCGCGGGCTTCTCCCCTAGACTCTGGAGTCCGAGCTCCCGGCTCCCTCCTCCCTCGAACCCAGGAGTCCCAGCCCCCAGCCTCTCCTCCCTAAGAATTCGAGGTTTTCTCAAACACAGGCAAAACTGTGACACCCAAAGACTCAGCGAGGCAAAGCTAGAGGCGAGAGGCTGCGCCTCGTCCTTGGCGCCCGCCCGCCGCGCTGGCTGCTCCCTCCCACTCCCTCGCGGACCTGTGCCACATCATGAAATTTTAATCCCAAGTGCATTTTTGGCCCGACGCAGGGAGGCGATGGAGAAAGGAGCACCCTCCTGGGGGCTGTATCTGGAGGTGGACTCGGCGTCGGGGAAAGGGGCTGGCGGCGAAAGGAGCGGAGCAGAACCTGCCTTCGGGCTGGAGATGGCCGAGGACAGTCGAGGTTCAACCCCAGAGGGGCAGGGCTGGAATTCAGGGGTGCAATAAGAGTTCAGAGGGCGGGGACAGATCCCAGGTGGCGGAGACAGATTCCAGAGGGAGGGACTAGAACTCACGGGCGCGGAAAGTACTCACGGATGTATACCTGGATCGGGTTCCAGAGGGTGTGGGCAAAAATCAAAGCAGGGATAGATCCCAGGGGAGGGGACAGAACTCAGGGGTAAAGAAATATCCAAGGGGACACACTCAACGGGTGGGGACAGAACTCAGGATGAGAGAAATAAAAGGGCGGGGATAGATCCGAGGCTAGGGAGGGAATAATGACCTGCAAGAGGGTAGGGGGAGTATAACCGAAGAGATGAACCCAGAGGGAAGGAAATCGGAAATGAAGGAACTGGAAGGGGTGGTGGGCCAAGAGGGGAAATAGAACTGGAGGGACATGGAATCCAAAAGGGGAAAGATGGAAACAGGTGGATGGGGAAGAACTAGAGGGGACAATGGGTGGATCGAAATGGGGGTTGGAATCTACGAAAGGGGAAGGAATTCCCTGAATGAGAAAAGAACCTTCTGAATGAGAAAGTTGGAACTGAGGAAGCGGCGGGTTGGGGATGGCATGCCTGGGCAGGATGAGGAACTGGGGGGCACAGAAATTCGGAGAGGTAGGAATGGGAGGACAAACGCTGGAGGATATTTAGAGGAAGATGAAAATGCGAGCACGAAATTAGGGGAAACAAGCGGCGGGAGCAAATCTCAGGAAAGAACTCTGGAGGAGAGAGAATCTGGGATAGAAGGAGCTAGTGGGGAATGGGTGAGGGAGAAGTAACTCCGGGAAGGGACTGATTTGGGAGCGATGCAACCCAGACAAGTGAGTTCAAAACCCAGAGGCTTGGTCTTGGGCGAGGCGAGAACCTGGATGAATGGCAGCGGAAGGTGGGCGGGACTAGAATACAAGGGGCGGGGTATAGCAGGGTGGGCGGGGCCTCGTCCCACCCCACCCCGCCCCCGACGCTGAGTCCGGTGACAGCCCCCAGAAAGCCCGCACTCGCAGCCTCCTTCCCCCCGAGCGGAGCTGCGGGGCCGGCCGGGCCGGGGCGGACCCCGGGTACCCGGACGCGGCCGCCCGGGCCCGCGGGCGGGGGGATCGGCGGGGGGGTCCGGCAGCAGGGGCGGCCACCATGGAGTTCCGCCAGGAGGAGTTTCGGAAGCTAGCGGGTCGCGCCCTCGGGAAGCTACACCGGTGAGCGTGGTGGGGGTCCTGGGCGTGGAAGAACGCGAGGGTCCGAGGAGGACGCTCATTCCCACCTGGGCGCAGATGAACAGCTGGACAGGCGGTACCCATGCGTGGGGGGGCCACCCATCTGTCCAGTTTTCTCCCTCGGTCTCCGACGGTCCGGTCTCATCCATCATTTTTCTGCGCCCCACCCCATCCCTAGGCTCTCTGCCCTTTTCTCTGGGATTATAAATATATATCCCCCTCTTTTGGATCTCTGATTCCCTCGCCGGCTTCTAGGTCTCCCTTCACCTATATTCTCTCTGCCTCCTCTCTCCAAATCTCTGTCCACTCTCTCCAAGTCTCTATTTCCTTTTATCTCTGAGTTCCCGTCCCTCTCTCTTGCTCTCACTAGATCTCTACAACCCTCTCTCTGGGTCTTTGTGTCTTTCTCTGAGTCTCTGTCCCCCAACTCCCTGCCCTAGGATTTCTGACACTCTCCTTTAGGAACTCTGGCACTCTCTCTGGTTTTTTTTTACTACCTCATCCCAGATCTCTCCATCTCTGTGTGTTTGTCAGTTGCCATCTCTCAGAGAG